>NC_090444.1:1194934053-1195252178 GCF_031143425.1 Pleurodeles waltl
CGCTAACAGCCTGCCTGATCTATCACCCTCGGCGTGTTGTCGTGTCATGTAATGTCTGTAGTCGTGCTTACATAGTCTGGTGTCTACTTATCTATGGGCAGCTCTCAGCAAGTGCAGAGCAGCTAGTGTAGACTTGTTGCTGGAGACCTCAACCTCCGCTTTGCGGAGTTTAACCTCCAGACCTTGTAGTTCTTTGGTGAGTGTCCTTCTTATCCCCACTGTGGCCGTGAGGCAGTGTCCGCGTATTACCGCCTGATGGGCATCCCACTCTGTAGCGCGAGATGAGGTTGTATTTTTATTCAGTGAGAAGTAATCAGCCAGTCGCTTGGACATTTCTGCGTGGAAGGGGGGGTCTGAGAGAGCTTCTGTCTGCAGTCGCCATGTTGGTATGCGAGTGTGCATGTGGCCCCAGGTCATTATTGCGCAGAGCGGGTTATGGTCTGATATGGTGCGTGCTAGGTATTCGGTCGTACACACTTTTTGAATTACAGCTGCGGATACGAAAATCATGTCTATTCTGGTGTGTAGCTTATGTACAGGGGAGTAGTAAGAGTATTCGTGGTGGGTGGGGTCACTCAAACCGTTATTGGAGGCTCAGCTTGCCAGTGCCTTCGAGGCGCGATTGGATGGAGCTGAGGCGAGTGGGGGGAATATGTGACAGAACAACTAGGTTCTAAACAACTATAGCCTAAACCACTACTGCTAAACAACTAAAGAGTTTCTACAACTAAGTTCTGAACAACTACTGTCTAAACAACAATTGTGCCTGAATAACAATTGCCTGAACAACTAATTTTAATATAAATTGTAAACAACTAATAAACCATAAAAACCAAAAAGAAAACCTTACCTTAAAATTAGTTGTTCAGGCAATTATAATTCAGGCACAATTGTTGTTTAGACAGTAGTTGTTCAGTACTTAGTTGTAGTGACTTTTTAGTTGTTTAGCAGTAGTGGTTCAGGCAAGTAGTGGTTTGGAACTAGTTGTTCAGGATGTTTGCCGACTCCACATACTGTTAGAAGTTGGAGTCTTTGAGTGAAACACCATAGATCCACAGAGTTACTGCTGATCTCATAATCCTGATTCGGCTGGTAACTACTCTTATAGGCCAAATCAGGATTAAATGGGATCTTGTAACAAGGCCCCTATTTGACAAATATCGTGGCATTAGAGGGAACCCTCTGTTTGTGTCATTTGTGGACAACAAAGTCCAAGACATTGCTTTTAGGAAAAATGTAAGTCAATATTTCTACCTGGAATTTATGCCATCAGAAAGCTAAACTCTGATACACAGTTGGTAATTTGTTAGAGATCTGATCAATTGTCTTGTAGACCAAGGATTGACAGTGTGTCTCCATCAAAGATGTATTTTCGTCCCGATTATATGTAGAATTTTTGTGGTTACATATTTTATTAGTGTTAATACTGGTAGAGATACTTTCCTTTGAAAGGTTGGCATCATGGTAGTTAACCTTCTAATCCATACAGACGATGCCGTCTTGATTGACCAGATATCAAACAGTGTTGGACTCGCTTAATGGGCAGTCTGGTACTCTAGCACTGTTGAATGGGCCAGGTTGAAAAGGAGTGTGGGATGTTTTGTTTTAGTCCTGCCAAGGGATTTACAAACTCAAATTAATTTTTAGCTGGAGTAGATGCAAATTATCTAATGTATTGTCAACACTCCTAAAACTAAAAGTATGTTTTCTGGAAAGATTCTACATTACTAATATCATGCCTATTACTATAATAGCATAGTCTTTGAGAGAGTCGTTTGATTGAAACATTTCAGATAGTAGCTGGCTGAGTCAGGTGAATGGAATGCTTATCTCAAGGCACTTAGCTGCTCTGTAACCTCTGTTATAAAAATCCTTACACAAATTTTAATATGGGCCATGGGACTTTCCTTTTGCTCCTTTGTTGATAGCATATCAGAGGAAGGTTGACCTTCAAACTACCTTGGGGGAGAAATTATTGCTTAGCATATCCTGTAGGGAAGATAAGATCTGGCAGGGACTCTGTCTTTGCCAACAGGGACTTCCTTATCTGCCAAAATGGGGACTTTGGATTGTTCACCTTGACATGTTATGCCAGCCAATCAATATTACTGTTAGTAAGAATACTGTATTTTGATGGTAATGGTACTCCTACAGCAACTGCTATTTTAGAACAAAAGCAGCTTCATGAGACAGGCATTTCACATTCAATAACAAAAGATCTTATGATAGTTTCTTTAAAATTAGTCTTTAAAATTAGTCACAGTCAGAGAAGAATTGCTTTTCGGATTTTTCTTCTTTAAGGTTTGTAAAGTCTTTGGGGAAGATTTAGCTAGCAATCTGTATTGCAGTTAAGAGGTCTGACACTTATGAGATGCTATCTAGGAATGGAAACAGTGGGACATAAGTGGCAGACCTCTTAACTACAATAGAGTTTAGCTAGATATATTTTCCATAGGGAAACAGCCTTTCCAATGCATTAATTACCACTCAATGCCTTTACAACGCATCATTTACCACAAATGCCTTTAACAATGTAAGGTAAGTATGTGCATATGTACATATGGCTAGGTAGATCTCTGCATGAAACTTTCAGAAAAAGTGCTCTTTTTATCTAGTTTGTGCATGAAATGTTTTGGGGTGATCAGTCAAGCAGGGGGCAAGAAAAAGGGGGGCCCCAAAACACAAAATCTCCATGCATTTTCCATAGACTTCTTTAAGAAGAACTAGTGCACAAACAGCTGAACAGAGTTGCACCAAATTTAGCAGGAAGCTAGACCTTGGTCCACAGAGTGTGCTTTTTGTGATTTGGTGTAAATCCGTTTTTGAGAAATTAAGGTTGAAAATTATTTGTACATCTGGACGGTTGGGTCTTAAAGGAGTACCAATTTAAAAATAGAGGGGGTCATTACGACCTCGGCGGTCTTTTTGCAAGACCACCGAGGTACCGCCGTGCTGAAGACCGCCAGTGGTGGCGGTCTTCCGCGCCGCATATTATGACCGCTGGCAGGCCACCGTCCTTTTTCGTACGGAAAGCCGCCAGCAGCCATACTGGCGGACGGCGGGAAAATGGAGGTTGCTCAACCTCCACCGCCACATCAACAGAACACCACCCACTGAATCACGTCCCATGATTCGGTGTGGCGGTGTTCTGGTGACGGTGTTCTGGTGACGGTGTTCTGGTGTCGGAGCTGCCCCCATGGATCCCGCCCCCTCCTGGAGGATCAACGGACAAGGTAAGTTGATCGGCCTTTAGGGAAGGGGGTGGGGGGGTGTTGTGTGTTGTGTGCGTGCATGGGGGTGTGCGTGTGAGAGTGTAGAGGGGGTGAGTGAGTGAGTGTATGCGTGCGGGGGGTGCTGTGTGTATGGGAAATGTGTGCGGGTCGGACGGTGTGCATGTCTGTTTGTATGTGTGCGGGTATGTGTTGGGGTGTATGTGTGCGTGTAGGGGTGTGTATATGTGCATGTTGGGGGTGTGTGCGTGTAGGGGTGTGTATATGTGCATGTTCGGGGTCGGGGTGGGGGGGTTGTGCCACCTTTGGGGGGTGGCAGGGGGAGGATTTGTGGGGGGTAGTGGGGGTGGGGGAGACCCCTATCAGTGCCAGGGAAGGAATTCCCTGGCACTGATAGTGCCTACCACCTGAGATCCATGGCGGTATGCAGGGTCCTGATACCGTCGGCGGTCTAGTGACGACCGCCGGGCTGGAGACCGCACTCTCCAGCCCATCGGTTCTCACCGCCATGGCAGTCGGAATGGTGAAGTGGCGGATGACCGCCATGGTCATAATTCCATTTTTTTCCGCCGGCCTGTTTGCGGTCTTACCGCCGCTTTACCACTGACCGCCAAGGTCGTAATGAGGGCCAGAGTGTTCAGATTACCCCCGGGAGCATTATTTCCCTTGGGTCTATTTGTCCCACAGGAGTTAGACTCTGGCAGGAGTGAGCACTCTCATTGGATGCCAGCAACAGCAGAAAAATGTTGCTGGGAGCCATTACAGGACTCAGGGACTTAGTCCCCTGTCCTCAAGTTAAAAAGAAAATAATATCAGGGGTCAGGATAGGGATACCCAGCCCCCCCCAGGTTTCTTAGGGGGCCCTAAAGGGACCCCCCAGGGGCTAAAATACAAACAAATCAGCATTTTTTGCTGCGATCCCACGGGACTCCCATTTGATGAAGAAATGGCGGCCAGGGCTTCATTCTTCAATCATATAATGTGGCCCCTGGGTGGACTCCCCAGAGCCTATGATCCCTTGGGTGGGGGCCGCTTTAGTGCATATTTCAGCCCCGGAAGTGTGCTCTTTGGGGCCTATATTGCCTACAGAAGAAGGGGATGCACACTCCCCACCCCTTAATTAACCAATGCACTCCTGGCTGATTCTTTTTTTAATTAGAATCATATGAGATTACTACAAAAATAGGTTTTTTTCTCCATTTTTGGCCCTAGGGTGGTCCCTCTGGGTGCCCCTTAGGGATCTAGGGGAGAAAGGCATCCCTATTGTTATCCCTTTATGTTATTTCTTTTGTCCTGTATTGGCTGCCAGCAACAATTTTCTCATGTTGTTGCCTCGAATTGGCCCAAGGAAAATAGAGCTAATCTGAATGCTATATTTTTGAGCTGCCACTCCCACAAGAGCCTCTCAGGCACCTCAGGGACCCAAACATCCAGAAATACAAATATTTATTATGTCATTTCTAAACAAAATTACTGAATGGATTTACACCAAATCACAAAAAACACAATCTGCAGACTGCGATCTAGCTTCCTGCCAAATTTGCTGTCATTCCATTCAACAGTTCACACCCACTTACACACTCACACAACCACTCACACACCCAAACACCCATTTATACACCCACTTACAGACCTACAAAACCACACACACACACGCTCACAGACCCACGCAGCCACTCACACACCCACTCACAAACTGACACACGCACTTACACACCTACACAACCACTCACACACCCACACACACCGATGCGGCCACTCAGACATCCACTCACAGACCCACAAAAGCACTCACACACCCACTCACAGGCCCACATAGCCACTCACACAATCACTCGCTCTTCCACACACCCACTCACACACACTCTTACACACCCACACAACCACTCACCTACCCGTAAAGCCACTCACACACCCACTCAAAAACCTACAAAACCACTCACAGACCCATAAACCCACTCACACACACATTTAAACACACACCCACACAACCACTCACAGTCACTCACAGATCCATTTACACAACCACGTACACATCTGCATGACCACTCACACACCCACTCACGCACCTATCCAGCCATTCACACATCCACTCGTAGACCCACAAAAGCACTCACACACCCACTCACAGACCTACAAAGCCACTCACACACACACTCAAACACCCACTCACACACCCACTAACAGATCCACAAAACTCCATTACACACCTATTTATACACCCACATAGCCACTCCCATACCCACTAACACACCCACACAGCCACTCCCACATCCATACACCCACTCACAAACCCAATAGCCACTAACACAACCATGCATAGGCAGTGATAGACTTATAGAAATTGCAATAGCATATGTTTGTGTTAAATATGTTATTCCTTTAGTATTGAATGCATGCGTTTGGTTGGAAACAGATGTGCGTATTCACCACAAGTCATCCCGCAATATAACAGGTAGACCACGAGTTTGTCAACGGATCCATAAAATGAATTTAAAAAAAAGAAAGAGTTGGTGTACTGATTTCACAGAAAGACTATGTAGGTTACCTTACCTTATGTTTGTTACATTTTAGTTTTAAAATATATAATGAGAATGAATATGTGAATAAAATGTATAAACTTGTGAAAATGTTTATTAATAAATGGCACTTATGGGTCACCTTATAGTACAATTTATATTTTACAAATTCTGGTGAGATTCACTAAAAAAGGCTACAAGAACATTATAGTTAGGAAATAACATTAAAAGTCTGTAGAAATTCACTGAAAAACAAGGGTTACAGAGATGTTACAGTTGGAAATAGAATTTAAAACATCTTAGAAATTCACTGGAAAAAATAAAGGTTACAGGAAAGTTATAGTTTGGTTCAGATTTTACACACACTACTTCATAGAAATTCAGCAGTTATAGTTACCCGAGCAAGCTATAACTTACGCCCCCACTATGCACTGCTTATGGCCTCAAAAATTACATCACTCATCACATGGTCCGTGACATCACTGATGACATCTCAAGTGACCACTCATAACATCACTGATAACATCATCCAGCAAAGTAAACTTCAATATACGTCATAAAGGAGTATTCAAGAAAAGGAGACAGGTGAGAGACGTACAGCAGAGTGCTCACTGCAGCCTTATCAACTACTACACTCACTTTTCACCCAGGAGGGAGTTTACAACAGATAGTACTGTCTCTTCCAAACCACTACTCTAAACACCAATGACCAAAGTAGGACATCTAACCGTACAGGTTAGTCTATTTCAAACCACCAACAAAACCATTTGTCAACCTGGAAAGAGGTTTTAGTGCAGAAGTCAATTTTACATAACTCACTACAACACACACCCAGTAGAAAGGTCTTAGCAGACAGGCCACTATGTCACCAATCACTAGTAAAATTATCCTTCATCCTAGAGAAGGGCATCAGCAGAGGAGTCAGTCTGTTGGAAATCACTACTACACTAAGCCATCAGCTTAGAGAGACTTTAGTGAATAGGTGAATTGATTGCAAACTACTACTACACCCATTCATCACAAAGGGGAGTGGTCAAAACAAAGTGGTCAGTATGTCGTAAAGCACAACCATACTCAGCCATCACTGTGGAGTGAAGTCTCAATAAACAGCTTAGATGCTCCCAAAGCACTGCTATACACAGACATCAGAAGACAGCATGTGTCAGCATAGAAGCTGGTTCACTTATAAATAGTACACGTGCTTTAAAATAACTGGATTATAGTTAGATGCTATATGTCAGAAATAGAAACACTCAGTACTACAGAAAGGATAGTAATTTACCTAATGTGGTAGCTCAGTATATATCTTTCAGTGTTAGAAAAGTTTATGAAACACTCAAACTCACCGGATGATGTCATCAGTGATGTCATCAGAGATGTGACTGATCAGGTCATGAGTGATGTAATATGTGCGGTCCTAAGCAGGTCATTGAAGGGGGTGTACGCTATTGTTAGCACAGATAACTATAACTTCTGAATTTCTATGGTTTTATGTGTGTAAAATCTGAACCTAAATATAACACCCCTGTTCCCTTTGTTTTTTGAGTGAATATATATATATATATATATATATATATATATATATTCACTCAAAAAACAAAGTTTACAGGGACTTTATAGCTAGGAAATAGAATCTAAAAAAACTGTGAAATTCACTTCAAAAACCAAAGGTTACAGGGACAATAAAGTTAGGCTCACATTTTAAACATACAAAAACAGAAATTCACCTGTTACTGTTAGAGTTATCTCAAGTAACTATAACTCGTGCCCTAAGGTAACTATAACTCTCATCCTCGCCATGCACAGTTTTTTTCTAAAAAAATTGACTCTCAATGTTATTTTGATATTAGCAACCACAAGCTAATCCATCTGATGTCTTAGTCCGAACACACCTCTATTATATTCCTAGATCAATATCACATACAAAACATTTTGGCCCAAGTGGATTAATCTTCAATTACATAATCACGCCCTTGTGGGTTTTGATATTCAAATTAAAGCCACTTAGCTTATCACACTTCCAGTTCCAAGCATACGAATTCCTATCTAGTCACTCACAAAATTCAGCACCTGTGAGAGCGAAAAATTATTATATTAAAACACCTCCATAAACCAAGCATAGTTAATACAATAATACAACAAATCCTGTTTGTAATAATCAATGACCCACTTCTGTATTTAGTCTCTGTCCTAGGTATAATGCCAATTCCTCTTCTAAGTTCAAACCAGTCAGAGTTTTAGTGTTATATTTTATTATGTACTTTGACTCCAAATGCTTCAAGTTGAGAACCCTATTATCCCCTTTAATGTTAGGTTGTACTTTGTCCATAACTACCATTGAAATTCTGACAAACTACTTGCATGATACTCCTTGAAGTGTTGTGTGACCTGGTATTGTCTGTCATTGTGTGTTATGGCTCTCCTATGTTTTAGTACCAGTTTCTTGGCTTTATAGAGTGTACTTCCTATGTAAAATTTGTTGCAGCTGCACCTAAGGTAGTAGTCGGTATCATATGACAGGTGTTTGTTTATCGTAAATGGCTTGTTGCAGTCACGGATGTGATTTCTTTCATGTTATTGCTGTTCATATATGCCTTGCAGCATGCACATTAAAATAAACCCTTTAGTAGAGTATTTATGCTCTGCTCTCTGGTAGTCACTATATTATTAATGAGTATATCTTTTTCGAAAGGTTATGCATGGTTGTTGAGTCAGGTATTTTGTCAAGCTATCATCAGAGTTGAGGATATGCCAATTCTTCCTAAGGGTTTGTTTCAACCCCGTAGAATGTCTCTTGTAAGTTGTTATGAATCTGATTATTTCGGTAGTTTCCTTACTCTTTTTCTCATTAATAGTGAGAGCTTACTCTCAGTTTATGCCTTCCACTCTTCTAACTGCTTTTTGGATAGTGCCATAGGTATAACCTCTTTGGCGGAACCTGTTGACCATGCTGTCTTTTTCTGCCTGGAATGCAGCTTCTGTACTGCAATTCCGCTTGGCCCGTAATAGTTTGCCAAAGGGGATGCTTTCAATCAAATTCTTGGGATGATGGCTGTGTGCATGGAGGAGACTGTTTCATGCAGCTTCGTGCCTGAAAAGTTTCGTAGTCAAGGTATCACCCCCCACTTCAATATCTAGATCTAAGAAGGATAGAACATCCTTGCTGATGTGGCTGGTAAAGGATGAGTTCAACTCACTATTATTTAAAATTTCCACAGAGTTATCTGCCTCCTGCTTAGAACCTATGCGTGGTCATCATAAAGATGGATCTTAGATACAACCTGTTCCTCCCACCATCCCAGATACAGACATGTGTAGCTGTGGGCGAAACAAGTTCCCATCACAGTACCCTGCTTTGTTTATATACTTTCTCATCAACTAGAAAGAAATTATTGTTCAAGCAGAACCATATCATATATAACACAATTTTATTATGGAGGAGCAAGGACAGAGAGCGAGCCATTAAAAATGCCAACAGACTTTCAGCCCCAGTTCATGATTGATACATGTATATAAACTGTTCACATCCAAACTTATTTACCAACAATTATCATCAATCTTTATATTTTTAGGGAAATATCCTGTACCTTTCACATAAGATGGGAGGGCCTCCACAAATGGTCTGAGATAATGGTCAACATACTACAAAGTGTTCCCCAATAATGAGCCTTTGGAGGATACTATTGGTCTTCCAGGGGGATTCATGGGATTTTTGTGCAGTTTGGGCAGAAAATAGATTACCAGAATCTTTGAGTGGATACACTTGATACATTGGTATTCCTCCCACTCTAACAACCCCCTTTCCTTGGATTCATCCACTTCCTTTTTGTTAGAGGGCTTATAACAAGTTCTGTCATTCACCTGTCGGTATCCTTTTTCCAAATATTTAATCTTTGCCCAGACCACCCTTTGTCAGACTGCCTAATGACAATTTCAGGCTTGGATCGTAAGTCTTGGAGGGCCCTCCAGTGTTCCCAGGTCAAATTATGTGTACCCTGTGCTTTCCTATGGCTTAATGTTTTAAGTTCCTTAAGTACACGTCTTTCATAAATGTCAATGGCATCACATCCACTGGACCAACTCAGATTAACATCAATGTCGAAATTACTCAAATTAAAAATTGTACCTTCCTCAGCCACCGTATTTTCACCCAACATTGACATAGTATGCAACAATTCAATATCACACATACTGAGATTAGAGAGTATGCTTGTTAGCTTGGGAGGTCAGGCTCTTAGTTTAGTATCATACAACTTTTTTCATTTTAATTTCCTAGTGAACTTGAATAGGTCAATCCTACATTCAGTGTAATCCATATCAGAGGTTGGGCAAAAAGAGAGACCCATTGAAAGGACCTCCGTTTGTAAACTGTTCAAAGGAAAATCAGACAAATTTACCACATTTTTGTTGGGATTCCATTATTTGCATGATTTTTTACTCCTTGTTCTCTTTCCAGCTGGGGTTCCCGGTGAGGTTCCACTGATTCTTTTGTTGCTTGTTCTTTTGGCTTTTTCCCACCTCTTCCACTTCCTTCTGTCAGATTTTGCTTTCGTTTGGATTCCAATTTACCTAGTTCCAAGTGCTGGAATTCCCTTAAAAATATGTTTTTGTACCAGAATAATCTGAACTCACAGAGGTATCCCTTTCATTGTCACTGCCTTCCTCCTGGGTATTCTTGCTTGCCAATAGTGTGATGATCTGTTCACCTAAAATCTTGCTTGTGGTTTTGGTTGATCTTGTCCAGCAAGTAACTGATCAAATTTCTTAGCAAAAGTCAGGATCTGTCCTTTTTCATAGTCCTTATAGTATCTAGTGGAATGTTCTCTGTTTCTTTAATTTATTTTCCCCTCTAATTTGTCTAGTTTATTATTAATTCTTTCAATTCTTTTTGCAAAAAGTTGCATGAGAATCACTTTCTCCAACTCTTTAGTTATTTCCTCAATAACTGGCAGTAATTTTTCCCTGTCTTTCCAAACATATTTGATAAGAATGTGTAACATACCAGTTGAACAATTGCGAATGGGTCCCGCATTCATCTGAAATCCTAGAATGTCATTACAATAAAAATTCTCAGGCCTCTGGGAACCCTTCCACAATCTATATACTTTTGAAGGGAAACAACTTATCGCAGAGTTGTATTTTTGTTAGCCCCTCATTGGGCTGTGATCTATCTGAGCTTGTTGTTGTGACCCAGATAGTGCTGCGTGGGAAAAAATATGTTCTGCAGCTTCCCGTCACTTGGTTTCTCTTGCTGTTGCCATGATGAAACTGAGGAGTCTATTCACCATTTATGGGGCACCTGATGGTCCCTTTAAAATGCACACTGTCCAGTGTGATTATCTCACATCCGATACGCACGTGGACGCCACCTTGCCTAGCACCCACAAAGTAGGAAGGATTCTCATATCAGCTTTTGAATACGTCAGATCCCCATCCAAGTGGGCGCGAGTTTATGCACTGTGTGTGCCGCTTACCTGAGGTCAAATGCGTAGTCCTTTCTGATTAAATGTCAAATATTCATTAACATCCTTCACCAAATACAGCTAGGCAGTACTCTGGTGTGGGTGAGCTGAGGGATATTTCAAACCCGAACACCAACTTCCACTCGATCGCCCTTGCCGCTATGGCAGCAGCTCGCATCCCTAGACTTGAAAGTGCCCCGATATCAATTACTCCACACAATTGTTCCAGTTACAGAACACAATATTCAGTGTACAAAAGGTGCTTTTGAGTGGAAGTTGGCATTCACAATATATATGTTTATATATATATATATATATATATATATATATATACACATATAAAACCTACTGGCAGTCGCCAGTAGGTAGTTATAGTTAGGACCATGTTTCCACAAAAAAAGCATTTTTTGACTTGCCTACATCTTTGGCACTGTTTGAGGAATCTTCACAATTTTGTTTTTAAAAAGTGCCCCAGTGATTCTTGTTGCACACAGAAAGTTTTGGGGTGATTCGTTCAGCAGGGGTTGAAAAAAAGTGGGGTCAAAAAAGTTGCGTTTCCTATGTTAATTCCCTTAAGACCTTTGAACATGACTACAGCCCAAAACCACTGGACGGAATTACACCAAATATGGCAGAAAGCTAGCTTTCGGTGAGCACATTGTGCTTTTGATTATTTGGTGTAAATCCATTCAGTAGTTTATGAGAAATTAAGGAAAATCCAAATTTATGCATCTCTGGTCGCGAATAAACCACAAATATTCCCGAACTTTGCCGAATGCACTTTTGAAGGGAAGCACTATAATTGGCTGGCCACAACCTAACTAGAATTTGGTGCCATCATTTTCTGTGATGGGAGAGGGTCCCCGGGGCTGAAAACAAAAATGATAAGTGGTATAAGAGGTCAGGGTGGAGGTACCCTGACCCCAGTGGCGTGATATAGGGGTGTTTTAGGGTAACATTTTGGGTTTAAATGATTTTTCTTCACTATTTGCGATAGTAGTGCTTACACTTTAAACGTACAAAACCATAGAAATTCACCTGTTATAGTTAGAGTTATCTCAAGTAACTATAACTCGGCGGTATTTAGCCACAGGGCCTGAAGGCAGCCAACACCCCTAACCAACCAACTACATACTGCGCACAGCCCTTTGGATATGTGTGGTGGGAGTTGGCTGCGGCCTGCCTCTCTGGGTGTGAGAATAGGTGTGACATGGTGTATCTGGGTGTGGGAGTGTCTGTAAGAGTGTCTGTCTGGGTGCGGGAGTGGGTACATCAGTCTCTATTGGTGGTCGGTGATTGGGTGTGTCAGTGTCTGTGTGGATCTTTGAGTGTGTGTTTGAGGGTTTCAGTGGGTCTGTGAGTGGGTGTGTGAGATTCTGAGTGGGTCTGAGTGGTTGCGTAAGTGTCTGAGTGGATCTGTGACTGGGTCCGTGAGGGTCTGAGTGTGGCTGTGAGTGGGTGCACGAGGGTCTGAGTGGGTCTTTGAGTGGGTGCATGAGTGTCTGAGTGGGTCTGTGAGTGAGTGCGTAAGGGTCTGAATGGGTGTGTGAGTGGGAGAAAGATTGAAAGAGAGAGCGAGAGAAAGAGAGTGAATGGGAGAGAGAGTTTTTTTAGGCTTTTTAGGCTTTTTAGGCTATGTTGAATGATATACTTAGAATGAGATATTTCTGGACAAATTGAAAATAAAAATGTATTCCTCAATTAAAAAGAATGCGATTACCTTTTATAATTAATCTTACATTTAAATTAAAGTAGGGAAAAGGACAAGCACACTGTCACGAGCTAGAGGGACCCTCAATGCAGACAATGCTTCTCCTCCACTCCATGTCGATTCTGATACTAGCCATCTTCTCATTCTGGAGGACAAAGAGAGCAGGCCCTTTAAATTGAGGGGCAATGTACAGGAAGATATATATATATATATTCACTTAAAATACCAAAGTTTACAGGGACATTATAGTTAGGCTGACATTTTAAACATTCAAAACCATAGAAATCCACCTGTTACAGTTAGAGTTATCTCAAGTAAGCCTCCGCCATACATAGTTTTTTCAAATTTGACTGCTAATGTTTCATTTCTACTTAAATATCTTCCTCTTCTATTTCGTTAAAACATTCTGACTTGTAGACTGAAACATGCACTTTCAACATCAGTAGCCAACTGCCAGTTAACACCCTGGTGATCAGCAGCTTTACTACAATGTTCTAATGAGCAACTAGAGTGCTAACATTCAGCATTTATGCCAAAAGTGTTGCACATCTAAATGCCATCTTCTTGGAATTGAAGTCAAAAACTGAAAGATTTTTTACTGATGTTACTGCTGTAAATGAGGAAGTTGGGGAGCTACATAACAAATAAGTCTCCCAAGATGGCCACCAAAGAAAAGGAGCACAAGTGTAGCACAAATATCACCCAAATGTAACCCAAGTATAGCCCAATGACTGAAGCGTGCAAAACACTTATTTCTTTTTTGTTGTTCAGTTTTTTATAGCGCAGACTTAACCGAAGGTATTGGAGTGCTTTACATGAGCAACATTTACATTACACAAGGACACATTTGTTTTGGTCTTAGGAATGCAACATTTCCTAGCTATCATGAAGGAAAGTTTCAATTCTATTAAGGACACGGAGGCGAGGATTATGCAGTTCTTTCTTCACTCTTTATTAAATAGCAAGTTCAAAGTTCAAACAAAAAAACACATAACAACTACAAGTCCCATTAGTCTGTTTCTATAGCAACCACTGTCCAATGAGACTCCAGTCCGGTAGAATGTATAAATGCCCTAGACCACGTCATTCTCCCTCGACTTCACTGCGAAAAGGAACATTGAATCCTCAAGTGGCTGCTGCCTCAGATCCTATGGAGAAACATGAAAGATTAATCCGGGCATAACCATGATCCATCATTAAACAATACCTGAAAGAACCTGTTAGAACTAGAAACGTTCTAGGCATCCTAGACCATAAATTAGCAAAAAACGAAAATGTAGAGTATTCCCGATATTGTCACTCACAACAATGATTAATCCTGAAAACATATGAATATACATACATATATATATATTTATACCACCTCAGTACAAGCTCCAAAGGAGAACACATATCCCGTGTAGGGTGGGATAATCCTCGCCTCCTTGTCCTTAATAGAATTGAAACTTTCCTTCACGATTGCTAGGAAATTTCGCATTCTACGTCAGGACCGGAGGCGAGGATTATACAAGTTCAAAGCTTACTCACCACCAAAGAGGCTGCCTGTGTATCGGTTTAAAATAGAATTCTTTAAAAGTAGACTCAGAAGACCAATCTGCCGCATTCATGATGTTCTCCAACCTACCACCCACTTGGATGGCCTTGGAGGCCATGGCACCTCGAGCAAAGTGTGCGCCGAACACCTCTATATTGATGCCTGCCTCCGCCAAGATCCATCTGATCCACCTGGCGATGGAAGGGGAGGAAACCGCCATAAAAGGTTATTTCAAGGAAATTAACAGCTGACGCTCCCCAGGAGGACGAAGTTCAGCTGTCACCTCCTCGTAAGTCTTTAAGCATCGCACTACTCAAAGTTTAGGGGCGAGAGGAAACGCAGAGTACGATACTGACCTGGTATTGCATTTGGTTCTCTGAGAAACTGTGAAAGTTACTCCTTCCGGAGGGAACACTCTATCCGAAACATCTAGGGCTCTGACATCCGACACCTTTTTGCACAAAATGAGACCCAATACATAGCCAGCTTAGCTGACAATTCTTTCCTAGAAAGATATTGATTGTCCTGCCACGAGGATAACAGACGAAGAACTAGGTTGACATCCCATAACTCTGAATACCTAGGCTCTGGAGGTCTGGAAAGTCTGATACCCTTAAGAGGTTTACAAACCCAAAGGTACTCCCCCACTGGGTGGTTATCGAGGTGGGGGTGACCCGTCGAGATGGCCGATCTAAAGGAATTTACAGTACAATAAGACAAACCAGTCCCCGCTAGTTACGCCAGAAAATTTTGGATATCCGTAATGTGGGCCCCCATTGAATCGGTATGCCTGTCCACACACCAGCGAGCTCATCTAGTCCACGCGGACCTGTACCGCTTACCTGTCCCTGGAGCCCAGGCCTGTGCAATGAAGCTCTTGGCTTCTTGTGAAAGTCGGCAGTCTTGCGAGCAAGTCCTGAAATCTTCCAGGCTACCAGCGATAGATGGCCCTGAAGGTCCAGAGGATGGACGTGTCCCGCCGGATCCAGAAGAATTGAGGGGAAATCCGGAAGACAGATTGGGAAGTCGCAGGAGAGCTCCAGAAGGGATGGAAACCACACCTGGGATCTCCACAGGGGGTTATTAAGACCACTGTCGCTTCCTGACGACGTACCTGGGCTGAAACTCTATGAATCAGAAGGAAGGGGGGAAACGCATACCCCAGGTGTGGACCCCAGTTTTGCAGAAACGCATCCACTGCTGCTGCCCCCGGATCAGGGCGCCAGCTGAAGTACAAAGGTAGATGGGTGTTCCTCCTGGACGCAAAGAGGTCTACTGAACAAGGACCCCACCGTTCCATGATTGTCCGAAAAACCACCTGATCCAGCTGCAAATCGCTGGAGTCCGAAAGGAACCTGGAATTCCAGTCCGCTAGAATGTTCTGGGAACCCGGGAGATACTCCGTGTGACAGAGATCTGATGCTGGAGGCAAAAGTGCCAAAAATCTTTCACAAGCTCCGCCAGGGCCTTCGACCGAGTGCCCCCGAGGCGGTTGATATATTGCACGGCTGACACGTTATCCATCCAAAGAAGAACAACACAAGAGATTCTGTCCCGAGTCAGGGACCGGATTGCAAACGAGCCCGCGAGGAGTTCCAGACAATTGATGTGCATGTTGAGCTCCTGAGGGGTCCAACGAACCCCGAATGAGATGTCCCCGTATCGGGCTCCCCAACCGTGACGCCTGGAGTCCGACTCTATGACCAGGTCTGGAGAGGTCCCGAAACTGGCCCTGCCATTCCATGCCTCCATGTGGTCTAGCCACCAATGCAACTCCGTTCTCGCATCTGGGGTGAGAGAGACCAGTTCGGAATACGTCTGACCACGACAAAGGTAATGGGCTTTGAGGCGCTGGAGAGCCCTGTAGTGAAGAGGACCTGGAAAAATGGCCTGTATCGATGAGGAGAGCAGACCCACACCTCTGGCAAGCTGAGATAGCGAGATCCTGTCACAGCTCAGTACCTTCTTTAACTCCTTCTTGTTCTTGGAGATCTTTGGAGTCAGGAGACTGAGAGAAGACAAATGGGAATGTATGAGGAACCCCAGGAAAATCATCGACTGCGAAGGCAGAAGCTCCGATTTCTGTCGGTTGATCACACACCCCAAGTCCTGAAGGAGAGCAATAGTCATGTTCGCATTGGATATAAGTTGAGACCTGGATTGATCCATCAGAAGAAGATCGTCCAGGTAAATGAAGAGGTGGATCCCCTGAGAACAGAGGAATTCCACCACCGGCTTGAGAAGTTTGGTAAAGCACCAAGAAGCCAATAACAGTCTGAATGGGAGAGAAGTGAACTCGAACACCTGACCTTTCCACAGAAACTGTAGGAACCTGCGATGAGGAGGGAAAATTGGAACTGTGAGATACGCATCCTTGAGGTCCAGACGGACCATCCAATCTCCCCGCAAGAAGATATCCCGTGGCTTGTGTATATCCTCCATTTTGAAATGTCTGTAGATCACCCATTCTTTGAATGATCGGAGATTGATCACCTGTCAAAACCCTTTGTCCTTCTTCTCCACCAGGAAAAGATTGCTCACAAAACCTCTGGGGTGAAGAGCAGAGTTGCATATGGCTCCTTTGCGAAGGAGCTCCTGAACCTCTGAATCTATTAGGGCGGAATCCGCTGCTGAAAAAACTGAAAACGTTCCGCCAGGTGGATGATCTGTGTCAGGGGTCCCAACATCTCCAGGAGTTTGTCCTGGCACACCCTCCAGGACTGATCAATAGCCTTCTTGGGGTCTTTAATGTACTTCGCGAAGAAGGTACACTTTTTGGGGTCAATATCAGGCGTAGCTGCTACCTTGTCAGGCAAGGTAGGACGCAGAGATTCTGCTTTCCAGCGAGCCCGTACCTACTTATCTAGAGGTTGCTGAATTTTGCTCGCTACGTACGGCCACTTTCTGTTCCGGCCGCCACTCAGATGAACGAGGGTGGTATATCCCCTCAGGCTCGAACATATCAGAGTCCGAGTCTCCCAGATCCTGTGGGTCCGGTAAAGAGGCCCAAGGGCACCAAGGGCGGCCAGATTCCTTGTCCTCCACCGAGGAAGAGTTCCCATCTGAGCCTCCTGTGATGCCTTTAGGTGACCCCACGTCGAGGCCCAATTGGTGGTGAAGCTTTTCACCCATTACGGCAGGTAGAGAACCCTCCCGAAGGGTATGCGCTTATGCGCGCGCGCACTCTTACTGAAGACATCGGTGGAAAGCTCAATGTCTTCAAGGTGCCCTGCGTCTCGCTCGCGTGATTTCCTGGGTGCTGCCTTACTCTCAACACCCGTCGCCCCAAACATGCCCGGCTCTTTAGACACTTGCTCCGCAAGCTGCGCCACGCTCTCCTTGATAGGGGCTAGAGCATGGGCGATAGCCTGCGAAAGCAACGCATCCACTCCAGGGGGTAGGACACAGTGAGAAGGGCCCTCACCAAGGGACATGAGGGAAAAAGAATTGTGGTCCTGTGAAGGCTGCATCATAACTCAGGGGACAAGTGTACAGAAGATACACCCAATGAATAAATAGGGTAGCCCCCCCACCCTTCTGTCACCAAAACAGCCACAAGAGGAAACAAGGCCTGAAGAAAAACAAACGCGTCCGCAGGGTTGCGTCCAATATGGCCTGAGAGCGCTCTTCCCACTCTGGGTTATATACTGACCGCAAACGCAGTATAAGTGGGGGACTGGAGGGGTAAATGGAGCCTAGGCTCACCACAAGACCCCTAATGCGCCGAAAAGACCAAGCGCCGAGCACAAAGCGACTCAAGCGCAAGGAACGCGCAATTAACACAGATGAGCGCCCTCTAGCGGGCCAGACTAAAAGCCTACCGCACTAAGGCAACACGACTTAGCAACACTTGTTGCTACAACAAAACTTCTCACAGAATCAACGAACGTGCACAAGCGTAATCCAATAAGCAAAAACACAGCAAGAAATAACAGCAAAAGCACTCCGAGGCAGAAAGGGCACTTATCTGTCGCTGTGAGCAGTGAAGAAAGAGGGAGAATGACGTGGTCGATGGCATTTATACATTCTACCGGATCGGAGTCACATTGGACAGTGGTTGCTATAGAAACAGACTCATGGGACTTGTAGTTATGTGTTTTTGCTTGAACTTTAAACTTGCTATTTAATAAAGAGTGAATAAAGAACTGCATTATCCTCGCCTCCGGTCCTGACATAGAACTGGGAGATTAAGTGGTTTGTCCAGAATAACAGGATGTGAAGCTGATGCAGAAACTCAAACCTGATTTCCCAGTTGCAAAGTCAGCAGCTCTGTCCGTAACCCACATCCTTTCCCTAAGTGTAACATATAATCAAGTGATCAACTGGATAAAAAAACTCACAAAGATAGCAAATAATTTAAAAGTGCTTTGTTGCTATTTGAGAACTCAGACAATGTGTTCTCATTTTAGTTTTTTAGAGCACTAACCTTAATTTCTATAGGAATAGACCCTCTCATTTTTATAATTGGCAAAGGAAATGCTTTAGGTATTACAGTTCTGATTACATCAAGATGATGTTAGGTGTGCCACACTTTTGAAATAAATATAGAATGTTAGCATTCTAGTTGTTCATTAAAATAATGTGGGGAGGTAGAAATCAGGGACACGGACTTCGATAATTTTATGTTAGGGAGGAGGGTGCCAGGGCTATAAGTTGACCATGCTGGGCAGGCAGGAGGGGCAATGGCAGCACAACAGACAATGAATGCAGGGGAAAGCGGGGCAGTGGCAACAAACCAACCATGCAGGACAGGCAAGAGAGGCTGTGGCAATATAGCACACCATTGATGGCAGAAGAAAGAAGCAGAGGCAGTACAACCACACGTACTAACAGAACCAATTCAGGCAGGAGACGTCCAATGTTTTAAAGCCCAAATGTGGTTTATTTTATCTGTCTCCTGCCTAAAATGTCCTCTTCTTCAATGTAATTCTTTGGGGGAAATTAATCTCCCAGGTTTTTTCAAAATCTCCTCTTTACCAAGTTCAAAATGTTGGCAAATATAGTACATTGGATCACTGAGGGCAGGAGGAATGGGGTAGGGACATGGACTCAGATAACAGAGGGCAGGAGGGAGATGGGCAGGGGCACCAAACTGACCTTACTGGCAGGTGTCAGGGGTTGAAACAGCACAATACACCACACAGGGCAAGTGGGGTGGCCGTGCAGCCCAAAAGACCATGGAAAGCAATAGGGAGGGGACAGGGTCATGCACATGGACAATGGAAAGCAGAGTGGAAAGAGGCAAGAGCAGCAATCTGACCATACCGGACAGACAGGAGGGACAGTTGCAGCATAATGGACAGGGAAGACCAGAGGGGATGGGCAGGGGCACACCAACGGACCAAACAAGGGAAGAGGGAGGGGATAGTGCCTGCAAATGAAAAACGGAGGACGGGGGCAAGGGGACAGGAGCAGCAAGCTGACCATGGTGTTCAGGCAAGATGGGCACTGAAAGCCCAACACACCATGGAGGGCAACAGTGAGGCTATAATGGCATATACCTATATACCTTTGACCCTGCTTGCAGGTAGGTCGCTCCCCGCTCCGCCTTTCACCCCACCTCCTTTCCCGCTCCCTTTTGCTTTGTTCCCCACCGCTGCGTCCCCTGCGGCCCCTCCCACCTTCCCCCCTCCTTTTCTCACCGTTTTCCTCTTTGCTTCTTTCCCCGCCGCTGCGTCCCCTGCGGCCCCTCCCACCTCCCCACTCCTTTTCTCACCGTTTTCCTCTTTGCCCTTTCCCGTCACTGCGTCCCCTGCGGCCCCTCCCGCCTCCCCGGCCTTTTCTCACCGTTTTCCTCTTTGCTTCTTTCCCCGCCGCTGCGTCCCCTGCGGCCCCTCCCACCTCCCCCCTCCTTTTCTCACAGTTTTCCTCTTTGCCCTTTCCTGCCGCTGCGTCCCCTGCAGCCCCACCCCCCAGCCCTCTCATTGGACAGGCCCTCCCGCCTCCCAGCCACTCCCACCCTCCCCTCCTCTTATGGCAGCCGCGGCACGCTAGCAGGGAGCAACCTTTGACCCTGCTTGCAGGTAGGTCGCTCCCCGCTCCGCCTTCCGCACCACCTCCTTTCCTGCTCACTTTTGCTTTGTTCCCCGCCGCTGCGTCCCCTGCGGCCCCTCCCACCTCCCCCCTCCTTTTCTCACCGTTTTCCTCTTTGCTTCTTTCCCCGCCGCTGCGTCCCCTGTGGCCCCTCCCGCCTCCCCCCTCCTTTTCTCACCGTTTTCCTCTTTGCCCTTTCCCGCGGCTGCATCCCCTGCGGCCCCTCCCGCCTCTCCCTCCTTTTCTCACCGTTTTCCTTTTTGCCCTTCTGCGCCCGTCCGCGCCTGGACAGCGCCCAGCGCCAGAACCCCTGGCCCTCCCAGACACACCTACTCTCACCCTCCACTCTATCAACCCAGGCCCCGCCCCACATGCACCACATCTAGCCCCACACACACTCATGGCCCCTTCACCTGCTACACCTGCCACTTCTCCTGCTCATTATCCCTCACACCACACGCCAACCATAGCGACCCCACCTTCAACAAACACAACACCCCCAACACAAAACTCACCCACCCTGCCCCCACCAACCAACCCCGCAACACACCAGCCCACAACCAGAACACACCCCGCAACAACACCCTCACGCACCACACCAACGCCACCCACCACAGCCACCTGAACTGCCTGCTACTCAACATCCGCTCCCTTCACAAACATGCTATAGAACTCTGGGACCTCATCACCTGACACTCACCTGACATCACCTTCCTCAAGGAAACCTGGACCAACCTCTCCTTAGAACCCGACATAGCCATAGCCACCCCCAAGGGATACAAACTCCAACGCAAAGACTGCCTCAACAAGCCAGGCGGGGCATCGCCATCCTACACAGAGACACCATCAAAGTCACCACCAGCTCCCAAGACACTATCGGCAACACTGAACACATGCACTTCCTCATCCACATCAACAACAACTCCACCCTCAGAGGTACACTAATCTACAGACCACCCGGACCACGCCCCGCCTTCTGCGACACCATCGCCGACAGCATCAGCCCGTACGCCCTCACCCCCACAGACTACTTCATCCTCTGTGATTTCAACTTTCACTTAGAAAACCCACAAGACCACAACACTACCTCCCTCATAGACAACCTCAACAACCTCGGACTCAAACAACTGGTCACCGCACCCACCCACTCAGCAGGACACACGCTGGATGCAATCTTCACTTCAAGCCAACACATAGCCTACACCCACACCACCAAACTCCTCTGGACAGACCACCACTGCGTCCAGTTCTCCTTCACCAAACCCCCCACACACTACCATCAACACACCACACTCTACCGCATGTGGGACAAGATCCCCACAGAACGACTAAACTCCCAACTGGCCCATAACCCCCCCACACACCAACGACCCCAACGCAGGAGCACACAACCTCTCCAAATGGATCACTACCTGCGTAGACACACTAGCACCCCTCAGAAAACACATCACCACCCGCAACATCAAGAATGCCCCATGGTTCACCCCTGAACTCCAAGACTCCAAGCGCAAATGCCGCCAAGCTGAGAAAATATGGAGACTAGAACCCTCCTCAATCAACTTCTCCACCCTCAAAACCAACATTCGCACCCATCACCAACTCATACGCACCGCCAAAAGTGATCACTACAAGACACGCCTTGACAACAACTCTCAAAACAGCAAAGAACTCTTCACCATCCTCAACGAACTTGCCAAACCCAAAGCCAGCAACATAGACCCCACACACACACAGCCCCTATGTGACGCCCTTTCCAACCACTTCCTCCACAAAATCCTTGACATCTACAACAGCTTCATATCACACACACCCGCCACACATACCCCTCTCTCACCCAACTCAACCCCCACTCAAGACCCCCCCACCACACTATCCACTTGGACCCCTACCACACATGAAGAAACTGAAAAAACCATGAACTCCATCCACTCCGGTTCCCCCTCCGACCCCTGTCCACACCGCATCTACAACAAAGCTAGCCCTACCATCGCCCCCATACTCTACAACATAATCAACTCCTCTTTCGATTCCGCCACCTACCCAGACCGATGGAAGCACGCGGAAATTACCGCTCTCCTAAAAAAATAACAAGCCGACCCGGAGATCCTCTCCAACTACCGCCCCATCTCCCTCCTCGCGTTCCCCGCCAAGGTTGCAAAGAAATTAGTCAACACTTGCCTATCCCACTTCCTTGAAGCAACCAACACCCTTGACCCCTCACAATCTGGGTTCCCCAAGAACCACAGCACAGAAACCGCCCTCATCGCATGCACTGACGACATCAGGACCAAAGTCGACAAAGGCGAGACCGTAGCACTCATCCTCCTAGACCTCTCCGCAGCTTTTGACACCGTCAGCCACCACACACTCCGCACACGCCTCCACAACATAGGAATCCACCACAAAGCCTTAGACTGGCTCTCCTCCTTCCTCACCGACCGAACCCAGAGAGTCCGCCTCCCGCCCTTCCACCCAACACTACCAAGATCACCTGCGGTGTCCCCCAAGGGTCCTCCCTCAGCCCCACACTCTTCAACATCTACATGATCCCCCTAGCCAACATTCTCCGAGCACACGGAATCACCATCCTCTCATATGCAGATGACACCCAACTCATCCTCTCCCTCACCCGCAACCCCACCACTGCCAAAACCAACCTACACGCCGCTCTCCTAGACACCTCCAACTGGATGACCACTAACCATCTCAAGCTCAACTCAAACAAAATCGAAGTCATCATCTACGGCCCCAACAAAACCACATGGGACGACTCCTGGTGGCCCACCGCCCTAGGCCCCGCACCCACCCCCACAACCCACGCACGCAACCTCTGCATCATCCTCGACCCCTCCCTCTCCATGACACAGCAAATCAATGCTCTTCCCTCCTCCTACTTCCACACACTCCGCACCCTAAAAAAATCCTTCAAATGGATCCCCCCAGAAACCAGAAAGACAGTCACCCACGCACTCATCAGCAGCAGACTGGACTACGGCAATGCCCTCTACGCAGGCACCACACTCAAACTCAAACGCAAACTCCAAAGAATCCAGAACACAGCCGCGCGCCTCGTCCTTGGCCTCCCCCGGCACGAACGAATCTCACCACACCTCAAATCCCAACACTGCCTCCCTGTAGTGTGGTTAGTTTTACGTATACTGTACTTTGCGCATTAGCTTCAGGCTTTAGGCCTTTGTGCACTTTGCCCTGAATGTATTTTATTCATTTGCTGATAGCTTAGAGCCTCTGTGCACTTTGCTCTACATGCTTTTTATTAGGCTTCGTACTGTTATTTTTCAAATAGCCAGTTCTACGGTGTTGTTTTTTTATTCATATCACACTGTTTGCCTACTTCAGCACTGGAGTTCTCCATAACATCTTCACTCTGTGCTTCAGTCAAGGATACAGTCTGGTACATTGCCAATAGACGTGGTAGGAGTTTAGATTTGGCATTCCTGCGTAGGGACATTTTGTGATCACGATGACATGTTAGTTATAAAATCACTTCCTTGTCCCAATACATGCAAGAGGGAGATTCCGACCAGAGACCCACAACTAGACGCTGACTGCTTCGTTGCAGATGCTGAACCAGATCACAGGCCTTTGCTCAGGTATGAGGGCTTATGTCTCCCCAGTGATTCAGAAAGGCAAGCTAGAAGCTTAACATGCTGTGCTCTAAATAGAACAAGCAGAGGGAGAGTAGAAACTGTTAGGCAATATGATAGCTTTGTTCTTATGTTTTACTCTCCTGGTGATTATTTCAATCCTACTATGTTGTATTGTTCTGGTTATTGCGGCTCACGCCTTATTATCTAAAATACAGTTGTTTTATTAAAACATTATATAAAACTTATACTGTCTTTGTCATTTGTATATGAGACCATATTGTAAATGAGAGAGTTGGTTTGGATCTGAGTGACCACGACTTCCCTGAGAAGTTCCAAAGATGTCATGCGCTCGGCTGCCTAATCATTTCTTCCCCATGGGAGAAATGAGGCACTGCTAGTTAGCCGGAGCAAAAACCGGATTTAGGGTGACAGAGTTCTTTACAAGTGGGTCAGACTCAGTCCCCCACACCGTTATCGATCCTGCTGCCTAGAAATCCAGTAGTCTCATTTAGGATAATGAGAGCCCACGCGACATGGCGCCGCCAACGATTGGTCTAGCTCTAATGTTTAGGTCCGACTGACTCTCTCGGTCTCATATATATTTTGACTCCTCGGTTCCGTACGCGGAGACGTCCGTGGGGCTGAGGGTTTCCGCCACCACGGGATAGGTGCGTCCTATTGCTTAGTGGTTGGTTGTTCAAGCTTGAACTTTGAAAGGAAAAACCCCTATATTGGTGTGCCTTCTCTGACCTAGAGCTATTTTTTTTTTTAAACAAATGGCGAATCCTAATATAGTGAATATAGCAATCAATATGCGTCACCCGCTCACAGGACATCTGATAGCACATGGACTGACGGTCCAGGGGGGTCCGGTCACTTTTGTGGTGGACGCCCATGCAGCCTATAGAACAGAACTTTTTTATTCTTGGGTCGTATTTCCAGCAGTTGATGGGGGAACAAATACTTTTCACGAATACACTGCTGCGAATGCCCCTGGACAATACAGGGCTTACGCATACTTAGAGATACCTTTATCTTATCAAGAACACCATAATTGGCTTGATGGCGCCCTCCCACATACAGTAGCACAAGTGAGGTTAGGTCCGTTGAGTAATGATGGTCCGACCTGGCCTTTATTGGCTACTTACACACCATATCCTGCGGTTGCAAATTTGGCAGTGGCTGATGTGCGTCGTTTATATATAGACTTAGCAACTACATACAGAAGACTGGTTCAGTTTGTAATGCAGGCATTAAATACTAATGCAGCGCGTCCTGCTCCGGCGCACCCACAAGCAGTGGTTCCGGGTATCAATCCAGCCACTGTACACTCAGTTATGGGTAAGGTGCCGGCTAAACGTGAGGAAACTCCATTTTGGCTGGCGCAACAAATTAATACGCTGGAAGCAGTATTTCCCCATACGGGACCTCAGGATAAACATAGAATTTTGATGATGTGTTTGCCGTATGGGATGGTTCCTCCGGTGGACCTTTGTAATACCTGGGGCACAGTGTTTGCCGCGCTCTACACTACAGCACACGGTACGCCGACTTTAGCTAATTTACCGGAAGTGCTTAAACAAATTCAAGATGAATATGGGGCTGCCCCTGCCTTAGATTTGGGCATGCAGTTAATGGGCAATTTTGCCACGGTTTCTTCTATTATTTTGAGTAACCTCAAGGGAGAGGCAGTAGCACTAGCAGTGCGAATGCGTCTTCGGGATGTTCCGCAGATTGATCAAGAGCGGGAACTTCTGAGAATAATAGCTGAGACATATTCAAGTATTGGTCGCGATAGCCTAGGGGCTAGACCGCAGAAACCCCAATTGCAGGTTTAAAATAATAAAGATGATGCTAAGCAACAGCAACCTGAGGGTACAAAAAAGCGCTGGGAAAAGAAACAGCAAACACCTAAAAAAGATGGGGGACAGTCTCCGCAACCGGAGACCCCGCAGAATAGGTATAATCTCAGGAATAGGGATAATTTGAAGACGCCTGATAGATATCAATATACTGATACACGCCAATCTCGTTCCTTTCAGGACTCCTCAGAGAAGAGAAGTGAGAGAGGTGGGCGGTCAGAGCGGAGGACGGAGTACGTGAAACCGAGACAGGATTCACAATGCTCAGCGGAGGTTTCTGTTAAACAGGAAGAGAAACCGCTGCAACAAAAACAGCAATTTAAAAAGAAGAAAGTGGCAGCAGTCTCAGTTAGACATGCCGCTCAAGAAGAGAGTTCTCTTGATGAACAAGACTGTTAGACAGCGCAGCAGAGGTCACAATAGTTCGCCGGAGTCTTCTAGAGCATCTGGAGGTGAAAGCAACTGATGACTTCATACAAGTCGAAACGGCGGACATGTGAGTCTCTGATCCTGATAGAGTATATCAAGTGACTGTACAATTAGAAGGGGATATTGACCGCATTGTACACGCCATCTTTTGGGACCATGTGGTAAAATCATATGATGTTCTGTTGGCCGAACAGGATTGGCCACCTGACTTTGTTCGCGACTGTCTGGTTGGGGAGGATGTTATAGTACCTTCCTTCTCACCACTTGTTCCGAGAGAGCTAGCGGAGTCCTATGGTAAAACATGGGCTCTAGCACAGGCTCCCACCCTATATAGAAATAACGTGGGGTGGGATAGACAATCACCTTATCATGTAATTCCAATAAAGGGCACACCTCAGCCACAGCCGCAGTATCCTATTAAATTTGAGGCAAGGGCATTGGTTAGAAAAATTCTTACACAATTGGAGTACCAGGGTGTAATTGAGCCCTGTGTCTCGCCGATGAATAATCCCTTATTTCCGGTTGCTAAACCGGACCATTCATATAGGATAGTGGTGGATTACAGACATTTGAATAGTCACACACGCACATATGCAATACAGAATTCACATAGCGCAGCGCTTATGAACAATATAGTGCGTAAGAAATACAAAACAACGTTGGATATCTCTAATGGATTTTTCTGCCAAAATATAGCGCCCGAAAGTCGGGACTATACCAGTTTCAGTGTGTTTGACTCTCAGAATTTTTTTTGTCGTTTGCCACAGGGGTATAAGAATAGCCCAGGACTGTTTTCGGCTCGTGTGACTGAAATGCTGCACGAGTTGGACCATGAAGCATTATCATATGTTGATGACATATATTTGACAGACGATGAGATTCTGCAACATCTAAGGCGCGTATCGTGCATTGTTGTGGGGTTTGCTGATATTGGCTATAAGTTTAATTTTAAGAAATCAAAGATTGCCTTCCTCAGCGTCATTTTCCTGGAATATGAGTTATCAAGTGAGGGCAAGAGCCTAGCGCCACATTTTTTGGAGAAATGTGCTTTATTGCAGCCTCCTAATACGGTTCGGAAGCTCCAGTCATTGTTGGGGTTTCTGAATTTTGGCAGAACTTTCATTCCTGATTATGCTACGCGTATAAAACCCTTATACGAACTGATTCGCCCGAATTTTTCAAGTAGATTTTGGACGATTGAGCATACACACATACTGCGAGAGTTACAGACTGATCTCTTGGCAGTTAAACACTTACACATAAGGGACAATAAGACACATTTAGTCATCAAGGTGATAACTGGGGCTGTTGGGTTTACGTATGTCACCTTTAATGAGGGTGAGACAGTCCCGATTGCATACAAGTCCCACTTGTATTCTGCTGCAGAACAACGATTTGCACAGACTGAGAAAATACTCACTGCAGTACAGATGGCTGTGATTAAAGAAAGACCGCTTGCCCAGGGCCAACGCATCATTGTCGTTTCCCCGATTCCGGCCTTATAGGCTGTTACAAAAGCGAGTGTTCCTAATTCGAAAGCTTTACACCCGCGATGGATACAATGGGCTACGTCTTTGACAGCCACTGATGTAGATTATATATTTGACCCTAAACTGCAGACTCAAGAATTTCTTCAATATGAAATAGAGTACCCAGTTCCTGCTGGCACATTGCCTATTGACCAATATCAAGTGGTTATGTATACCGATGGCTCTGCGCAACCAGCGGTTGGGACTAAACAACAGTATTCTGCTGCATGTGCGGTGGTGAGCGGCACTATGGAGGGGGAAGTGTTCTGCCCCTGACATACTTATACTAAAACGTTGGGAGATTGCACGGCACAGCTGGCTGAGCTCAAAGCTCTATTGTTAGCATTGGAGCACGCGGATCCGGCGATTTTGACCTTGCTGGTCTGTGACTCCTACTACTGTGTTCAGTCTTTCAATGAATATCTGCACTATTGGAAGTTGAATGGGTTCAGAGATTCTAAAGGCAACACCATTAAACATAAATTGTTGTGGGGTAAGGTTGCGGATCTGAAAGAAACGCTTCCTAAGGTCCATGTTGTGCATACACTTGGACACCAGAGTGTTGGAATACATGTTGCTGGGAATACTTTGGCTGATGAAGCCACAAAGTCGGCAGTGGCTGTTGCCACTGTGGCCGCAGTGACTCGTTCGAGTTCCAAACCAGACACAGATATTTCAGCTGCCATAAAAGCTACGGCTGATGGCACGCCATTTCCTAAAGGATTTCCTTCTAAATATGGTTACTGCTTGAGTAGTGCACTAAATGCTGTTGTTAATATTCCAGGCATTGGTGTACGTGAACTACCCAATAAAATTGAGAGACCTCGATTAATTTCTGCAGCACATGAGGGGGTGGCATCTGCACATGCTGGTGTGGCTGCCACGATTTCACTTTTACAGGCTCGTTACTGGTGGCCTGGTCTCTATAAAGAGACAAAGCAGTATGTCCTTTGATGTGACGTTTGTCAACAGATTAAAGCTTCGTCGGCTAGACGCCCGCAGCAGACGCCCCTTCTGATTTCAAAAAAACCTTTACAGTGTTTGTACTTGGATCATTGTGGTCCGCTGACACCAGATAGTGCATACAAATATATATTGGTTGCTGTAGATTCGTGCTCCAGATTTGTGTGGGTATGGCCACAACGCTCGGCTGACGCTCGAACTGTTATTAAAGATTTGCGCATCTTTGTCGATACATTTGCAGTTGCGGCTTTTCATTCGGACCAGGGCGCTGCTTTTGCCTCTAAGGCATTCAGGGACACCATGGCTTCGTTGGGGGTCCAACTCCAATTCTCGTCTCCATTTCATCCCGAGGGAAATTCTGTCGTGGAGCGTTTAAATCGTGATTTAAAGCAATCCTTAACGGCCAGAGTTATAGGTACGGGTTGTGGTTGGCTAGCCCACCTGTATGGAGTACAGAGAGCACTTAATAACTTGCCTAGAAGGTCGCTGGGGGGTCGTACTTCATATGAGTGCCTGTTTGGAACACGAATATATGTTCCTGATCTAGATGGTCCTGGTGTGGAGGCGGGAGATACGCCCTTTGACATAAATGATTGTGTCACTGTTTTGCAGGATTTACAACAATTCCGTGAAGATAACTCTTCTGCCAGTGCTGCCTCCTCAGGAATTAAGGATGAGCCAGTAACACCTACTGGTTGGATACCCAGGATTGGGGATCTAGTGCGTGAAAAGGTCGCAGTAAAGAAAGAATTTGGTCCTTCTTATCGAGCACCTGTCCCGGTGTTAGGGGTAAGCGGCACGAGAACTGTGATTTTACCGCCGCTGCAAGGGGCCAAAGGAACTCGCTTTGTTTCCATTGATAATGTCAAGTTACAACATGTGGCCGATTCTGCACAGCATACCAAGAGGGTCACCCAGTAGTTCTGGAATCCCTCTCACTACTGGGAAGAAGTCCCGCTGCAGGTGATTTACACCGACGCTGTTTCCTCTCCGAGCTTGGGGAGGGTGGATGATGATCTTGCGATTGTTCCACAGACGACGATTAATTTGGAATCTTTTGATCAAGTTGTTGTACGTTCTACTGAGGTTTCTGAACATGTTGTTTATAGTGTGCCACGGCGAGAGCCTCCCTCTGCTTCTTTGTTCACAGTTGCACCTTTTGCAAGAACTGCCTCTGGCTGCTTCAACGACACTAATGATGCAGTGTCCAACTCCTCGATGTCTTCTGCCCGAGGTCCACGTAAGCTGCTGTGTTGGCTTAAACGCAAATATTTTGTTTTTCCTTGGAACTATTTGTGGCTTTTAATGGCTATAATGACTATTTTTTGGGGGTTGGGATTTGTGGTTACTTTTTTTCTGGTAATACATGGTCATTTTCTTCCTGATAGATCTGACATTGAGCATGTGGAGACCATGTTAAAACCACATTTTTCATCTCATATGGTTCGAAGAGACTTGTCCAATGTAAACATTTCTGCAATACCGATTCCGGATGGGATTGTGTGGGATAAAGTAATGTTTGATATATATGGTCCCACTGAATTGATTCAAATACCGGATGTCCTCAAGTTATCAATAAATGATATTGTTATACCAGGCATTGTTTCTGATGATTGGGATGTGAAGACAGTAGATTCTATGCTAACAGATTTGCAATATTATACTGTCTATGACGATGAAGATGCTTACCAATTTAGAGATAATCATGGTGACATGTTTTGCTACAACTATTATGGACACCACTTTATTCATAAAGCTAGTAGCCCTAAGTCCATATTTAATTATGTGCAATGGGAACATTGCTCGACTCCTCCACAAGGGAGTTCGAAAACGTATTATGATAAATTTGCATATTTTTCTGGGCATGATCAACGAAATGCTAGGTCTTACTATTTTAAAGTTACTCCGTATTCCAATAAGCAAATGTTATTGACCGATACTAAATTACTGTATTCAAATTTGTTTGTATCTAAACTTTCTGTCGAGGGGTATGAATACTGGTTTAAGACTGTTGACTTCAAAAGTGTTTGGGGTACGAAAAATTGGCAGATGCAAGGCAGGAATACATTATTTAGAGCATGTATTATCCCTGTACAGATGATTTTCCTCAATGACACAGTACAACAGACTAGCTGTTTGGGCTTGGCGACAATTAGAGAGTTGAATTTGCCTAGTATACCTGTCCCTTCCAAATTAAACAACTGGTAGCACTATGTGAATGCTACTTTTAGTGAATTTACACATTGGGTCCAGAATGGTACGCTTAACACTTCATTGTTACATCCGGGCGGGTGGTTATTATGGCCTGTAGACACTAATCAACGTTTTGTCACCTCTTCAGGTGGGTTCAGGACTAGTAGGGCAGACCCTCGTTACATTTCACCAGAACATGCTGATATTATAACTACATACAGCGTGGGGAAGCTTTGTCAGCAATGGTTGAAGTCATCCACGCTGGATGCAGTTAAGTCACATCTCACGTTACTGTCTAATTATACTGATTTACAAGATTTTTTGTCAGGTCCCAAGGTACCACGGAAGAAAAGATTTTTATACGAAGTTTATAATGAGATTTGGAAGCTTTCACAACAGGAGGCTGCAGCCCGGATGAGGCAGATTGATCAGGAAAATCTGCTGCAGACTTTGGGGATTATTCCAACTTTGGAGGAGGTGGTAATCCGTCCCAAATGTGACGGATTTACCACCAGCCGTATTATGAGTTCCATAGGATATAATGGACTCGTAATACGGCTGGTGGTATATCCGTCACTTTACCGTCACTTTTGGGACGGATTACCACTTCCTCCAAAATTGGAATAACCCCCTTTGTCTGTTGTTGATAATGGCATGCATACCCTTTCTGGCCGTGTTTACACGATTGACAGCATTGTTTCCTCTGCTATTGACATTATTAAATCGGACATGTCTTCTTTATATCATGGGCAGAGTCAGACGCGGTCCATCAGGCAGCTGGGTTGGACTCTTCAGACCTTGAAGGCGGGTCGCGTTCCATGGCAGCACATTCGTGCCAGAGAGATCTTTATCTCCTTTAATTTGACTCGTCAACAACAGCTGATGGCTAAAAAGGAAGCGACGTATGTCATGTTGAATATTGAGAAATTGGAGAAACTGCCTTTCACGGTTGCTGAGATTCCGTCAGCTGAATGGTTGATTCATGGGGTTATTAATCCGCCTATCTCCACTCTGCAATTTACTTCTTGTTTGAAGCACATTCCGGTGGCTAGATATGAACTATTGGGAGACAGTTACATCCACGAGGTGTGGGAGCTTCCCTTTCAATACAGATGTATTAATGGTTTGAGGGAGGTTTTTCTTAGCGGTAGCGAATGCAAAGCTTCTGTCAGCCATTCCATGGTTTGTAAACAGCTGTCCTTGCACGGAGCGTGTAACGCTTCGATTGCTAACTTAGCTTGTTATCTGAAGGGAGTTCCAGTCCCGGTTATTAAAAACACTTTCCAGGAGCTTTCTAACAGCAGTTACATTGTTCTTAACAGCGAACTACGGCAACGCCCTCTACGCCGGCACCACACTCAAACTCAAACGCAAACTCCAAAGAATCCAGAACACAGCCGCGCGCCTCGTCCTTGGCCTCCCCCGCCACGAACGAATCTCACCACACCTCAAATCCCTACACTGCCTCCCCATAGACAAGAGAATCACATTCAAGATCCTCATCCACGCACACAAATCCCTCCACAACACCGGCCGAACCTACCTCAATGAAAGAGTAAACTTCCACACTCCCACACGCAACCTCCGATCAGCCGACCTCGCCCTAGCCACAGTCCCCCGCATCCAGCACACCACCACAGGAGGCAGGTCTTTCTCCTACCTCGCCCCCAAAGCCTGGAATCACCGACCTTCGCAAAACCAAAGACCTACTGGTCTTCAGAAAGAACCTCAAGACTTGGCTGTACAACCAGTGACACTCCCTGCCCCCCCCCCCTTTTTGTCCCCCCCAGCACCTTGAGACCCTCACGGGTGAGTAGCGCGCTCTAAAAATTTATTTGATTGATTGATATACCCAGATAACGGAGGGATGGGGTTGGGGGCCAGGGGCAACAAGCTGTCCACACAGGACAGGCGGTAAGGGCTGTGGCAGCACAGAAGACCATCCATGGCAAGCAGGAGGGTTAGTGGCAGCACAACGCCCATGGTGGACAAGAGGAAGAGGGCAGGGGCATGCACAAAAGACCATTGAGGACAGAAGGGAGAGATAGCTGCTAGGCACAGACAAGAGGGGGCAGTTGAAGGGGCTTCACAACAGACTATGCAGGACGGGGCAGAGGAGCAGTTGCAGCACAACAGAGCATACAGAGCAGAGGGGAGTGGCAGCAAAAGAGATCATGGAGGACAGGAGGGAGGGGAATCGGGTCATGGAACTCGGACAGGCAACATGGAAGTGGCAGAGATAGGCGGCAGCATCTGACCACGCTAGGCAGGTTGGAGGGGAAGTGGTAGCGCAACAGAACACTCACTAGATAAGAGGGGCAGGCCCATGAAACATGATGGGCAGAAAGGAGGGAGCAGGTGCAGGCACACAGACATTGGAGGGCAGGGGGAAGGAGGGTAGGGGCAGCAAGTTAAGCACAAAGGCTAAGTAAGAGAGCAATGACAGGGCATAGAACTGGGCAATGGAGGGCAGGTGGAATGGGCAGGGATATCAAGCTAAATGGAGGGCAGTGGCAGCACATCAGTCCATGTAGGACAGGAGAGAGGGAGCTGGTGCATGGACTTGGACAACAGAGGGTAGGAAAGAGGTGGATGGAGCAGCAAGCTAACTGCTCAAGGCAGATGGGAAGGGCAGTGGAAGAACAACCCCCACGCAGGGCAGTAATGAGGGAGCAGGGACATGGACTTAGACAATGGAGGGCAAGGGGATGGGGGCAGGAGCATCAAGCTTGGGTCGTGACAGCACAATGTCAGGCCAGGCCCTACATCAAAACCCCACCCCCTACCCCCAACCCCGCACTATGCATTGCGATGGGCTTTTGTTTTAAAAAAAACTAGAAATACACTGAAAAAAACAAAGGTCTCAAGGACGCTGGGAATTGACCTGTTCACTACTCCCTTTACAAAGGTTATTTAAAGATGTTTTCCTCAAGTGGTTGTCCTATTTGTAGCAAGTCGTGCTTTGTCCCCTGATGCACATTTCTGTTAGCCCCATGTTTTCTTAGTTTAGAGTGAAATAATTCAAGGTCCGCTTACACACTGTCTCTGATTACTCAGATTAAGATAAATTATTTTTCCTATTGTCAGGAACTTAAAATGAAATGTTTAAATGTATTTTTAAATGTTGCATTGCTGTAATTGGATATATGGGCAAATTAAATATTTTATATTATGCAATCTGTGTGTTGCATAATCCAAAATTGTGAAACTATACAATAAGAGTATATAAAAGGTAACACAACAACAGCTTGTTTAACGCCAGGGATGCGCCAATAGGAAAGGATTGCAACCAACAGTATCCATTGAATGATGCTCTTGGAATGTGGACAAAAGTTAGGTTGATAAAATTTCAGCTGTACAAGAAAAAAACAAGGATCTATGTGCAGATTAGAACGTTACTGAATACTAATTTGTAAATAGGTATCCCATGCTGATTATGTACTTTCTGGATCTGTTAAGCCCCTGCTGTGGGTGAAAAACAGGGGACATGAAATACGATTTAGCCTTGCAACTTGGGATACCAAAGGGGCAAAATGTGACATTAACAATCAGCGGCGGTTCCTCCGTTTGGGTGGAGGAGCGTCAAACCCCGCTCCCCCGCCGACAGCAGCAGAAGCACTCCCCTCAGTGCGCATGTATGTTTGGCCGGCCGTCTCGGGCCGGCCAAACACACATGTGCAGTAGGCTTTCTCCAGCCCAGAAACACAGTTGCCTGGCTGGAGAGAGCATGCACAGGCTAACAGTCTGCCTGGAAGCACGCTTTGTTCTTAGCCATTAGTTGTTGTTGTCGAGAAAATATGTCCCTCGCGCTAATGTATTACCAGGAAACGCAACCTGCTTTCAGTGTTTGTAGTGTCCAGCCTAACTGCATAATGGATCTTAGTTGACTCTGTCCATGGTGTAAAGAAGACAGTTCACTCTGTAGAGGAAACAATGTTGTTTAAGGTGTATATTCGGTCGGACAGGGTATTAATCCCATTATTTACAACAGTTAATGCCTTCCGTAAATTTTCCTGATCTATTTGGCTTAACCGGGCAGCAGCTTCTTGTTGAGAAAGCTTCCAAATATCATTATAGACTACATAAAAGAAGTGCTTTCTGCGTTGTTTTCTGAGGCCTAACAGGAAATCCTGTAAATCAGTATTATTAGACAGGAGAGTGAGGTGTTCTTTAACAGCATCTAGTGAGGAACTCTTGAACCATTGCTGGCATAGTTTCCCTACACTGTATGTTGTCACTATACCCGCGTGTTCAGATGACACATAGTGAGGGTCAGGCCTACTTGTTCTAAAATCCCCCGTGGAGTTTACAAAATGTTTATGACACCCATTGGTATCTATTGGCCACAATAACCACTCAGTAGGACGTGAAAGTGAAGCACTAAATGTGCCATTTTGGACCCATTCATCGAGCTGATCTTCTGTAGCATTGATAAACTTTTGCCATTTGTAAAATTTTGCAGGGGCAGGAATACTGGGCACATTCATATCCTTATTTTTTGGTAATCCTAAACAACTTGTCTGTTGTACAGGTTCATTTAAAAATATAATTTTAACAGGTATCAGGCATGCTCTAAATAAAGCTTCCTTTCCCCTTATTTGCCAATTTTTTGTTCCTCACACACTTTTTAAGTCAATCCTTTTTGACCGATATTCATAGCCTTTTATAGCCAACCGGGAAACAAAGGAATCTGAATGAATGAATTTGTATCAGCTCATAATGAAAATATAACAGAGAAAGCATGGGTGTGCCACTTAAAGTTGCATTTAAAGGAGTAGACCACCGAAGTGACACGAACCCAGGGGTCTACCAAAAACCAGGAACCCGATGTATCAGGAAGCCTGAAGATTGTAGCATCAGAATTAATAAAAATCATCGGGAAGTCACAAACTGATTGTGCACCAGGACCAAATGGTTTACCGCTGGCACTGTTTAAACAGGAAACAGAAAGATGGGCGAATTTCCTGGCTGCAATGTTCAACTGTGTGCTCACAACAGGAATTGTCCTGTCAACCTGGGGAGGCTCAATAATTTACCCCATCTACAAAGGAGGGAACGCTGCTTCCCCAAGCAATTACAGACTTATCGCTCCCTTAGATGTGGACCTCAAGTATTTCTCATCTTGTGTGTTAAACCACTTACAGTCTTGGATTGCAGATAAAAACATTCTGCCATTAAATCAAAGCGGCTTTACCAAGCATCGAGGAACGCTAACGAACCTTATGGCACTGGGACTGATCACCAACAGAGCAAAAGCAACCAGGACTCCCACCTATTTGTGTTTTGTTGACTTTAAAGCTGCTTTCGACTGTGTCCCTCATGGAAAACTGTGGGCCAAACTATAGCTTTGGGGGCAACCTGTTACTATTTTAAATGCTATAGAAATGATTTATTCTGATACATGGGTGAAGGTAAAACTGGGGGAGGCTCACACCTATCTAGGGCGGTTAAAACAACAGTTGGTGTAAAACAAGGCTGTGTATTGATCCCAACACTCTTTAACCTGTATATAGCAGATCTGTCAGCCAAGTTAAACAAGGAATCATCCCATTCCCCCTCTCTGGTTGGCTGGCAAATATCTAATATGTTATATGCAGATAACCTATTACTAATTAGCAACACCAGAATAGGCATGCAAGTACTGCTAAACAAATTAGAAGACTTTGCAAGAATAAATTAATTAGAAATCAACCATAATAAATCTAAAATGATTACTTTAAATCGCAGACCCACCAGCCAGCATAAATGGTACCTGAATGGAAAAACTTTGGAGGAATTAAGCTCCTACAGATACCTAGGAGTCGTGGTTGATGCCAGGTGCAACTATGCGCTACAAAAAGAAGCAATAAAAAATAAGGCGCAGGCACTTGCTTACGCCTTTTGCAAGCTCTCAAATTCAATCTGTGGCCATGCCCTGAATCCACTGACTGCCATAATGAGAGCAAAAGTACTGCCAACACTCTCCTAAGGGGCCGAAATAATGAGTGGGATGGAGGTAGTTCTCCTGGATAAGCTTCTGATAAAGACATATAAGCGTGTCTTTCGGTTACCAAGGCATGCCTTGGCAGCCCAGATCAGACTAGAATTTATGTTGGTTAAGCAGTCGCTGGCCCGTCCTGTGGCATTCATCAAATACTGTTACAAACTGAGCCGCGCTCAAAAATGGGTCTTTAGCCAATCTGGTCTGGAAGGAAATTATTTTAGAAAGAGGAAATAGCAAATATAATAGGTATCTGGAAAAGAGTTTAAGTCTTTTGAACTTAGATGATGCATGGGACCAGTCGCTTCCCACGCTGGCTTTTAACAAAGCAGTGAATAAATCAAGTAAACTACATAGCTGGCTAGAAGACAGGGAGGCACTGGCTAAAAGGTCGCATGGCTGGTTGATTCTTAACTCATATAAAATACTCAAAGAATCACCACTAATGGCCGCCCCCTACTCACGGAAAATCAAGCAACGCTTTCTAAGGCTAAGGCTGGGTGAAGTTCCAACGCTAGACCTCATGCTAAAAGGATGCCCTTGATTGTCACCTTTGTCATCTGGCGGAAGAAAACGTGGTGCATGTGGTCTGCATTTGCCCAGCCCTGGCTGTTGAAAGAAGACACTTACTGAAAAAAGAACTAAATAGCTTAGGGATCATATCCTGTAGACATGCACTAACTGAAGCATTCAATCCACAAAACACCATATTGAATATTAGATTGGTTAAATTTTGGGAAAAACATTCAGCTAAAATTACATATGCCGAAACAAGCCAGTGATAGGGAGGGCGTAAGTAGAAACAAAAACCATCTACCATGAGTGAATACATCAAAGAAAGGAATGTTCTTAGGTAACATCACAGGTTACATAGCCAGACCGGTGTGAAGTCTTGTAACCCCAATTGGAAATGAGCAGGAGCAAATCAAATCTGTAGAATGTATTTAACTTTTTTTCAGTTTTATAATTTTTTTTATGTTTTATATATGTCTTAGTGCATTAATATTGTTCTGTTAAATTTTATGTTGAAGGTATATTTTATGGTTTTAATTAACTAATAAAATAAACATTCTCTCTCTCTCGATTTGTATCAGTCAATAATATATGTAGATTTTCATCGATGGCAATTTGAAATAATATGACTCAGCATTTTTAACATTGTGCCCAGACAAATATGAAAAAATGTCAGAATATGTTTTAGAACTCCCTTGTGGTGAAGTTGGACAATGTTCCCTTTGTGTGTAATTAAAAATTGTTTTTGTTTTGGGGTACTTGCTCTGTGAATGAAATGGTGTCCAGAATAATTATACCATAACATGTCTCCATAATTTTCTTTGGATTGATAAACATCCTCACTTTCAAATACAGTAAAATACTGCAACTCAGTCATAATGGAATTAACTGTTTTCAAATCCCAGTCATCAGAAACAACTCCAGGTATTATTGTATCATTCACAGAAAGTTTAAACACATATGGTATTTGAATGACCTCAGTCAGGCAGCATATATCAAATGTGACTTTATCCCAAACAATCCCATCAGGAATTGGTATAGCTGAAATGTGCACGAAAGACAAGTCTCTGCGGACTTTGTGAGAAGAAAAATGAGGTTTCAGGACCTCATCCACCAGTTCAACTGTTGATCATTGAAGAAGGTAATGACCATGTATTAGTAGAAAGAAAGTAATAATAAAGCTAATCTAAAGGAGGAAAGCTAAAATAGTCAAGGAAAGCCACAGATAGTTCCATGAGAGAATAAAATAATTTGTTTTGAGCCAAAATATCAGCTTACGTGTTTTTGACAGTTCAGATGCAGAAAAGGCAGTGTCATTATGTTGGCAAAGTATCCAGAAGCAGTTTGTTCAAAAACTGGAGCCGTATATTGAAGAGGAGAGCTAACAGTGGTCTCCCGCGGTGGATCGTAATAGACGATGCCATCTATCTGTGTAGAATTTAAGAGTGATCGGTCAACATTTTCTGTGTTACTTGCTGTAAAAGATGCTAGTGGAACTAATGAAAGATCATTTTCCACCCTTCCCAAGCTCAGAGAGGTGTCAGCGTTGAAAGGGACATCTTGAACAGTAGTGAGAGGGATTCGGGTATTGCTGGTTATTCCTCTTGGTCTGCTGTGCAGGATCGGCCACATGGTGTAACTTGACATTGTCAATGGAGACAAAGCGGTTTTCTTTAGAACCAGGCAGTGGTGGTACAATAACAGTTCTGGTACCGTGTATTCCCAGGACTGGAACCGGTGCACGATAGGAAGGACCAAGCTCCTTTTTCACAGCAACTTTTTTACGTACTAGATCCCCAGTCTTTGGATTCCAGCTGGTAGATGTTATTGGTACATCCTTAATTCCTAAGGAGGCAGCACTGGCAGAAGCTTTGTCGTCACAGAACTGTTGTAATTCCTGCAAGAGAGTGACACGTTCATTTATGTCAAAAGGTGTTTCTATCGCCTCCAAGCCAGGACCATCAAGATCTGGAACATATATTTGAGTTCCAAACAGGCACTCGTATGAATTACGACCCCCCAGGGACCTTCTAGGCAGATTATTAAGTGCTCTCTGGACTTCATATAGGTGATTAAGCCAACTACAACCCGTACCTAATACCCTTGCTGTAAAGGACTGCTTAAAATCTCGGTTTCGTCACTTCACAACACTATTTCCCTCGGGATGAAATGGAAATGAGTAATGGAGTTGGACCCCTAACAAAGCCATGGTGTCCCCGAATGCCCTTGAGGCGAAAGCAGGGCCCTGGTCCGAGTGGAAAGTTGCAACTGCATATGTGCCGATAAAGACTTGCAAATCTTTAATAACAGTCCAAGCATCAGCCGAGCATTGTGTCCACACCCATAGAAATCTGGAGCAGGAGTCAACAGCGACTAAGATGTATTTGTATGCACTGTCAGGTGTCAAGGGACCTCAATGGTCCAAGTACACACATTGTAATGTTGTTTGAAATTAGGAGGGGTGTCTGCGGTGGGTGTTTGACGGTGGACCCCTTAATTTGTTGGCAGATATCACAACAAAAGACATACTGCTTGATCTGTTTGTATAGACCTGGCCACCAATAACGAGCTTACAACAATGATATTGTAGCCGCCACTCCAGCATGTGCAGAAGCAACTCCCTCATGCGCTGCTTTGATCAACTCTTGTCTTCGATCTTTGTTGGGAATCTCACGATTACCCACACCTAGTATTATAGCTATGGCGGAAAACAAGTCTGCCATCCGGTAGGAATATTTAGCAGGAAATGTTTTTGGCAAGGGCTTGCCTTCAGCTGTGGCTGCCGCAGCAGCACATATGTCATCGTCCGGTTTCATCCTAGAACAAGTTACTGCAACAACAGAAGCCATAGCTACTGCTGATTTGGGTGCTTCATCAGCCAGTGTATTCCTAGCAAAGTGTATTCCAACATGCTGGTGTCCAAGTGTATGTAAAACATGGACATTTGGTAGCGTTTCCTTCAGATCCTCTACTTTCCCCCACAGAAGTCTGTGTTTGAGGGTGTTACCTTTGGAATCTATGAACCCATTTTGTCGTCAGTAATGCAGATATTCATCGAAGGACTGGACGCAATAGTACGAATCACAGACAATCAGTGTTAGCTGGTCAGTATCCGTATGTTCCAGTGCCATCACCAGAGCCTTTTACTCTGCTAGTTGTGCAGTGCAATTCCCTAGGGTTTGCGTAAAGGTATGTTGTGGATAGAATTTACTACCCTCCATATAGCCGCTTACAACTGCACAAGCAGAGGAGTATTGATGCTTTGTGCCTATAGCAGGTTGTGCTGAGCCATCGGTGTACATGACTCTTTGATACTGATCAATAGGCAATGTTTGTGCCAGAACTGGGTATTCTAGTTCATAGTGCAAAAATTCTTGAGTTTGTAACTTTGGGTCAAAAATATAGTCAACATCAGTGGCTGTCAGAGATGTTGCCCATTGGATCCAACGTGGGAGTAATGCTTTAGCGTTTGGAACGCTGGCTTTGGCAACAACCTCGAGAGCTGGGATTGGAGATACAACAATAATGCGTTTCTTCTGGGCTAGTGGTCTTTCTTTAATGACAGCCTTCTGAACAGCAGTGAGAATTTTCTCGTGGGAGCAAAGCATTGTTCTGCTGTAGAGTACAAATGTGATTTGTATGCAATCGTGACTGACGCACCCTCATTGAATGTTGTATAGGTGAAACCAATGGCACCAGCAATTACTCTGATGACCAGATGTTTTTTTATTGTCACTTGTATGTAGGTGTTGTGCTGCAAGCATGTCTTGTTGCAATGCTCTAAGAATGCGTGTGTGTTCGACTGTCCAGAATTTACTGGAAAAGTCAGGACGTATTAAGTCATATAAGGGTTTGATGCGTGATGCATAATCTGGAATGTAAGTTTTGCCAAAATTTACAAAACCAAATAATGAGTAGAGTTGTTTTAATGGTATTTGGATGTTCTAACTGTGCATTTTTCCAAGAATTGTGCCGCTAGGCTCTTTCCTTCACTTGATAATTCGTATCCCAGAAACAGGACACTGAGGAAGGCTATTTTAGTTTTTTTGAAGTTGTATATATAGCCGAGTTTGGCAAATCCTACAACAATGTGGGCTACCGTCTTAGATATTGCAGTAATTCATCATCCGTAAGGTAGATGTCATCTACATAGGAGAATGGTTCAGGGTCAATGTCGTGCAATATTGAAGTTACACGAGTCACAAACAGTCCTGGACTGTTCTTGTACCCCTGTGGTAAACGACAGAATTTTTCTGGTAGCCTAGTGCACTGAAACTTGTTAAGTTTCTACTCTCAGGTGCTATATTTTGGCAGGAGAAGCCATTGGAAATATCCAATGTTGTTTTGTATTTTTTGCGCAGTATGTTGTTATTAAGTGCTGTGCTACGAGAACTTTGTATAGCATACGCGTGTGTATGACTGTTTAAATGTCTATAGTCTAAGACTATTCTGTATGAACGGTCCGGTTTAGCTACAGGGAATAAAGGATTATTCATTGGTGAGACAGAGGGTTCGATTACGCCCTGGTACTCTAATTGTGTGAGGATTTCCCTCACAGGTGCTTCAGTATCATGTTTTATTGGGTACTGGGGATGGGGTTGATTTTTAATTGGAATTACATGATAGGGGGGATCTTTATTCCATCCTAAGTGGTTGCCGTATAACGCAGGTGCCTGCGCCAATGCCCAATCAATGGCGTAGGATTCTACGAGCTCTCCAGGAATGAGAGGCGAGAAAGAAGGTTTGAGAACCTCTTCCCCATATGGGCAAGTACAGACAAATTCAGGTGGCCAATCTTTTTCGGCCAGTAAAATATCATAAATGTTGACGACGCAGTCCCCAAAGATTGCGTCTATTGTGCGTTCAATGTCTCCTTCTAACTGTATCATTACTTTGTATACCCTGTCAGGTGTTGAGACACGAATGTCCGCAGTTTCAACTTGTAGGAAGTCATCAGTTGCTTTCACCTCCAAATGCTCTTGAAGATTCCAGCGAACTATTGTTACCTCTGCTGCGCTGTCTAGCAGAGCTAGTGCCCACATCTTGTTCTTCAATAGAGCCCTCTTCCTGAGTGGCATGACGAATCGCAACTACTGCGACTTTTTTTAATTGTTTTTTTTTGGGGGGAAGTTTCTCTTCTTTTTTAACAGAAACTTCTATTGAGCGTTGTGATTTCTGTCTTGGTTTCACAGACTCAGTTCTCCGCTTTGACCGCCCACCTCTCTCACTGTGTTTTTCCGGTGAGTCCTGAAAGGAACGAGATTGGCGTGTATCAGTATATTGGTATTTGTCAGGTGTTTTAATATTATCTCTATTTCTGAGATTGTATCCATTCTGAGGAGTCTCCAAATGCGGAGATTCTCCCCTTTCTTTTTTTAGGTGTTTGTTGTTTTTTTATCCCAGGGTTTTTTAAAACCCTCAGGTGCTTGCTTGGTAGAATCTTTATTAGATTTACCCTGAAACTGTGGTTTTATGGGTCTGGCCCCCAGACTATCTCGATCAATACTAGAATGGGTCTTAGCGATAATCTTTGGCAGCTCACGTTCTTGAGCCTGTGTGGGAACGTCCTAGAGCCGCATACGCACTGCTAGTGCTACCGCTTCCCCTTTAAGGTTACTTAGTATAATGGAAGATACAGTGTCAAAGTTGCCCATAAGTTGCATCCCCAAGTCTAGGGCAGGGGCAGCCCCGTATTCATCTTGAATTTGTTTTAACACTTCCGGAAGATTAACAAGTGTCTGTGTACCGAGTGCAGTGGTATAGAGCGTGGCGAATACCGTGCCCCAAGTATTGTAGATATCTACTGTGGGAACTAACCCAAATGGCAAACACATAGTTAATATTCTATGCTTATTCTGAGGTCCCCTATGTGGAAATACTCCTTTTCAGTGCATTTATTATTTGAGCTAACCAAAACGGAATCTGTTCCCATTTGGCAGGTACCTTACCCATGATCAAATGTACAGTCACAGGATTAATGCCAGGCGTTGCTGCATATGGTTGCACCAGGGCAGCACGTGCTGGGTTTGTAATTGATGTTTGCATTACAAACTGTACTAATAGTCTGTATATTGCCGTGAGCTCAGTAGATAAGTGGCGAACCTCAGCTCCCACCAAGGTTGCTGCATCAGGGTGCAGTGTATATGAGGCCAATAAAGGCCAGGTTGGGCCATCATTACTTAGAGGACCTGACCTCATGTGTAGGATTGTATGTGGTAGGGCACCATCAAGCCAATTATTATGGTCTTGATAAGAGAGAGGTATTTCTAAATATGCATAAGCTCTATATTGTGCAGGTATGTTTGCACATGTATAATGGTGAAATGTATTTGTGTTCCCAGCAGCTGCTGGAAATGTGAGCCAAGAATAGAAAGTTTTTGTTCTGTATGCTGCATGAGCTTAATCAACAAATGTAACTGGACCCATCTGGGTCGTTAGGCCATGTGCCAATAAATGTGCAGTAAGGGGTGGTTGCATATTTACTGCAATTGCTACCCATTGTGGGTTTGCCATAGTAAATGATAAATTTTGTTCAGAGATAAGCACACCAAATGGGGATTATACTTTAAGAGTTCAAGCTTGAACAACCACAGCGTAAGATAGGTACTCCCTACATAGCTGAGGAGGAAAAAATCCTCAATACCATGGACGTCTCCGTATATACTACTGAGGAGTCTATGCATGAAGGGAGACAGAGATTCTCAGGAGGACCCAAAAATGAGTGCATGACTAAACGTTGGCGGCCCCATGTCGCGTAGGTTCTCATTATCCTAATGAGACTACTGGATTCGGGCGGCAGAATCACCTGTACGGGGGACTGAGTTTGTTCCTGCACCATGTGACACCTGTCGGACTAATCTGGGTTTGTTTTCGGCTAACTAGCAGTGCCTCATCTACACCCAAGAGCAGGGATGATTGGGGCAACCGGGCGCATGACATACGTGACTCCTCAGGAGAATCGTGGTCACTCAGATCTCATCCGTTTCTCTCAGTTACATTAGTCTCACATACTGTATGAAAGGACAATCAGAGGTAGAGTATAGTTCAATAAAGTTTTATTGAAGTAACGGCATCTTGGACAATAAAGTATGTATTGCAATATATTAGATGATAAAGCACAATAAGATTAAAATCGTGACAAGGAGAGTAAAACACAAGAATAGGGCTACCATACTGTCACTAAAGTTTATATAGATAGTTCCTACCTAAGCTATGTTAAAGCACAGCATGTTAAGCTCTAATTCTGCCTCTCAGGTCCCCCATTGGAAGACATCATCCCTAATACCTGAGCAAGAGGCCTGTTGTCTACATAAGCAGCTGTAGCGAAGTAATCAGCATGTTCATCTGGCTGGAATTTCGCTCTAACATACATGGGTCAAAGTAGTGTTTTTATAATAAAACAGCTGATGTTCCAAGAAAGGATCCCTATGTAAGAGAGTGTATGTTTCCGTGAACATTGGAGACAAAGCGTACCACTTTTGCCAGCAACCTATCTTACGGCAGCCTTGAGAAAAGTACAGAGTAAGAGAAATGCCTTGCTTAAGAACGCAATGCTGACCTAGGCGAAGAACAGCTAGACAGAAAAATTAACACAAGACAGCAAATGTGGCTAATGTTATAATAATAAACCAAAGCTGAATAAAATATATCTAGGTTAAAGTGCACAGCGGCAGGCCTAGTTTGCTAAAATAACGTGTATAAAACTATAGCTAAAATGGCTACGCAACACTAGCAAGCTTCACATAGTTAAAAACAAAATATTTAACCCAATTGATACATTTCACAGGCTACCACTATGTTTGAACAGATCAAAAACCACTAATCTTACCATACTCGGTGAAGTGAAAGTCCACACTCCATATACTTTATTTCCAAGTTTAGTACAATCCACCTACATTATGGACTGCTCCCTCGCCTGCTCTCCCTCAACTGTTCCTATCCTTTAAATTTCCCCCAACATTCCTAAACCCCTATTATCACATCATATGCGTCATGCATTCAACGTTAACAACCCATGTTTTAACATATCCCATTTCTTTACACAAAAAACATTTTAACTCCTCAGCTGCTGGGCCTTAACCCCCGTGTGCTGAGCCCTTTTTTGGCTATTTGCAGTAGTTCACACTTAGGCCTTCATAACTTTTTGTCCATATAAGCTATCCACGCCAAATGTGCATCCTTTTTTCCCAACATCTTAGAAATTCTAAAAGTACCCAGAGTTTGTGGGTCCCCCTGGAGGAGACCAAGAAATTAGCCAAAATACAGCGAAAATTTCGTTTTTTTAAAAAAAATGTGAAAAAAGGGCTGTCCAAGAAAGCTTGTGTTTTTTTTCCCTAAAAATGGCATCAACAAAGTGTTTGCGGTGCTAAACTCACCATCTTCCCAGTTTCCCAGGAACAGGCAGACTTGAATCAGAAAACTACATTTTTCAACACAAATTTGGCATTTTACTGGGACATATCCCATTTTCACTATTTTTTGTGCTTTCAGCCTCCTTCCAGTTAGTGACAGGAATGGGTGTGAAACCAATGCTGGATCTCGGAAAGCTAACCATTTCTGAAAAGTAGACAAAATCCTGAATTCAGTAAGGGGTCATTTGTGTAGATCCTACAAGGTTTTCCTACAGAAAATAACAGCTGAAATAAAAAAAATATTGAAATTGAGGAGACAAAACAGCCATTTTTCTTCAGACAGAAAGTTCAGGAATCTGAGAGGAGCCACATATTTCCTTCCACCCAGTGTTCCCCCAAGTCTCCTGATAAAAATGGTTCCTGACCTTGTGTGGGTAGGCCTAGTGCCCACAACAGGAAATGTCCCAAAACACAACGTGGACACATCCCATTTTCCCAAAGAAAACAGAGCTGTTTTTTGCAAAGTGCCTAGCTGTGGACTTTGGCCTCTAGCTCAGCCGGCACCTAAGGAAACCTACCAAACCTGTGCATTTTTGTAAACTAGACACCTAGGGCAATCCAAGATGGGGTGACTTGTGCGGCTTGCACAAGGTTCTGTTGTCCAGAATCCGTTGCAAACCTCAATATTTGGCAAAAAAAGCACTTTTTCCTCACATTTCGGTGATAGAAAGTTCTGGAATCTGAGCGGAGCCACAAATTTCCTTCCACCCAGCATTTCCCCAAGTCTCCTGATAAAAATGGTACCTCACTTGTGTGGGTAGGCCTAATGCCCCCAACAGGAATAGATCACACACTGGTCAAAGCTGGTCCTTACATGAGGGCAACTATTGACCCTGGGGTGATCCATTCCTGCAGCAGGCACTAGGTACAGGCACTCAAGTGGGGAAGAGTTTTTATCAGAACAGATGGGGAAACACCGGGTGGTAGGAATTTTGTGGATCCCAGCATATTCCTATAGTTTGTGTGACAGAATTGCAAGAAGAAATAGGGTTTTTATTCAACATTTCAGCTTTGCAGGGTATTCTGGGTAAGAAACCTTTGGGGAATCCACACAAGTCACACCTCTGTGGACTCCCCCAGATGTCTAGTTTCCAGAAATCTGAGTTTGGTATGTTTCCCCATATGGCCGCCGAGCCCAGGACCAAAAACGCCGGTGCCTGACTTACAAAACCAGTTTGTTTTGTGATGGATAATTTTGATGTCTCCACAATACGATTTGGGCGGTGGAATTTGGGGCTGAACTAAATTGGGGAGCTCCCAAGAGAGCACTCTCTCTGTGCTTGCCGCCACATGCACCTGCTCTCTGGGTTGGGCTAACTCGCTATTGTCCCGCTGCAGAGACTGTGCTTGCGAAGGGACAGCAGGACTGTCCTCATCACCTTCCTCATAATCACTGGAAGAGGAGTTATTGAATGGGACTCCTCCGACTGTAAAATCACTCCCAGAGTCTGCGCCATTGCCCTATCCCTCAGATGGTGTCTCAGTATCTGCTGTCTCAGTCTCTTATCCTACGTCAGAGCTGTCCTCTATAACACGAGTTAGGGCTTGAGCAGCAGTCATCCAACGAGATGCCATCCCTGCTACTGGCTAAACTGTCGCTCTAAAACACTAGCCTATGTAGACAGTCACAAAATTGCTGGTGGGTGTGTGTGTGATACCTGCAACAGTACAGGTCAGCTTACCTTTGCTTCTTCCCTCAATCACCATGTTCTTTCAAGACACTCAAAAAAACAAAAAGGACACACTATTACATCACCTTGTCACAAACCAATCGTCGCAGTCTTTAGCGCCTGGAGCACCCAGTCCAACAATCATTATTGGTTCTCCCACTCCCATTACCTCCCCCTTCGATTGTGTATATGTATATATATATATATATATATATAAATATATATATGTAAAGAGATCACTTTTATACTTAGGTGTGGTTTTCCTGGGGGCCGATCGCAGCCCCCAGGGAAACCACACACATTGACAAAAGTGATCGCGCTCTCTCTCTCTCTCTCTATATATATATATATATATATATATATATATATATATATATTTTTTTTTTTTTTTTTTAACATCTGTATGGTTTCCTTAGGAGCCATAGTAGCCCCCAGGGAAACCACACAGCTGTTAAAAAAAATTATTGCCCCCACAGGCCTCGCGGCGCACTGATGTCACAAAGGGGCAGGTGAGGGGACGGGGGGAGACACAGAAGATCTTCTGTGTCTCCCGCTTTTTTTTTTAACCCCCCTCCCTGGTGTCCGCCATTGGTCGTGACCCGCACCAGGGCGGTAGTGTGGGCGTCAGCCAGTGGCTGACACCCGCACTAAAGTGGTTAACCCCTTATGAAATCATTTTACAACACAACAATGGAAATGGAAAGAAATGATACATTTCAAACGATTTACAAACTAAGATAATAATAATGATAATAATAATAACAAGGTAATGCTGCCCTATGAATAAATACTGCACAAGAATAATGAAATAATAACATTGCACACATTAAATCAATAATGATTCTATGTACAATTATCACCATCCAAGTAAAATAAACAAAACTTGTATTCAGTTCGTAACATAATCATGGAATTTTGTAGGAAGCCTACACACTCTTCGTTCCCTTGTTCTTGTTCCACACTCTTCTCCATTCTCTTTCCTCCTCTCACCAAACATGTGTTCTCTATTTCTTACACTCTCCTGTGTTTCTTTATCACTCATCATCCTTCTTTTCTGAACACTTTCTTCATGACTTTCATCACACTTTCCGTTGTTATATTCCTGACAAACGCGACTACCACCCATCTGGAACATACGTCTACCATTACCACAGCAAAACACTCCTCATCTCTCAAATAATGTATTGGACCAATCAAATCCAGACACACCTTCATCCATGGTCGTTCCCCTTCACTCAAAGAACCTTTGCCTTCACTTATTACCTTGAGACGCTTTTGCTCTCCGTACACATTTCACAATTTACTACATACTCATTAACTTCGCTGTCCATGTCTGGCCACCAAAACCTTTCTTTCAACCTTTTCTTTGTAAGTGTCAGTCCCAAATGGCCTCCGTGTGCTAATATTATTAGTTTCAACTTCACTCCTTCTGGAGTCACTTACCTTTCCCCTCCCATGATTATAGCTTCACTGGCTCCTTTCAACAACTCCTCCTTCAATTTTGCTAAACCCCTTAAAACAGGCTTGAGGTCACCTTCAAGCTTCCAACCATCACCGATACACGCAGCCAATTCATTGTATAACACATCTTCACGCACTGCTGCATCCCATTCTTCCTGTGTGATTGCTTTAAAATCACCCTCCAAAGCATATTCCACACCATCAGCCACACACACCATCTCCTGATCCAACTGGTCCTCATTTCCCCGACTCACAGGCAACCTTGACAAACAATCCGCTTATACGTTTTTCCATCCAGCAACATACTCTATATTATAGCGATTTTCTTGGACGAAGGATGCCAAACAAGTCAATCTAGCAGATACATTGTTAATCTGACCGGGTTGCACTACTTTCAATAAAGGTTTGTGGTCTGTGCATAAAGTGAAATAAACACTCCATACATAAGTACGAAAATTTTCCACTCCCCAGGCTGTCGCTAATAATTCTTCTGCATTTGCGGCATAATTCCTCTCAGTACTGTTTAGGGATCTTGAGGCAAGTGCCACTGTTTTTTCTGCCCCAACCTTGTATTGGGATAAAACAGCACTGTAAAGATGAGTCTTTCAGTGTAGTTTAGTTCCATCTTTTTATTTCATAATTAATGTACAGCATCTCCAGCAAAGCTCCGTCCTTCTTCCTCTGTCTTCCTCCTCTCAACTCCCCCACACATTCCATTTGAGAACACCATCTACCTCATCACATTCCAGTATTGACCCTCTTACAGTACATAGAATACCAAGCCATCTTCACACTTCTCCCCCCTATATAATATATAACAAATAACAAAACAAAGAACAAGAGTAGGCACGATTAGATATAAAAGATAAGGCAAAGCTATTAACCTTAGTTCACAATACAAGTTCTACAAAATAATTAAGAAACTCTATGTTTTAACGATGAACTTTGCACACACTTCCCGTACTCCAAGAAGAACCATCCTCTAAAATTACCACATTTCATTTGACTTCCTTCACCAATTGGGGAGCAGAATACTTGCTATCTCCCTTCACAACTATTCCACCTCTCCTTGTCACTACCCAAACCCCTTTATCTATGTGACAATACTTCACACTCATTCTTTTGTTATACTGTTGGATATTTTTCTTCTGCATCTCCTCTACTATCTTTTTTTCATTGCCTCCCTGTCCACTCTCACATTCCTTTCAGTCTTTAACCACACTCGGCATTCTTTTACACCAGGCATTCTCCCCTTAAGAGATACAAACGGTGCCACCCCAGTGACTGAATGTGGAGTTGTGCGATATGTCCACATCATTTTACATAATTCTCTTTTCCAAGAGAGATGATTGGCTAAAGACAACTGAATATTATCCATTATCACGCGACTCACCCTCTCAACCAAGCCCTTGGCCTGTGGCTGAAAGAGGGCAACTCTTTCATGACTAATACCCATCTTCCGTAAATATTCCACCATTTCACGTGACACAAATTGTACACCATTGTCAGACACAATAGTTTTTGGAATCCCTTCTTCTAAGAAAACTTCTTCAAAGAATTCTATGACTCTTGCAGTATTCACCTGATCAACAATTTTGACCACAAACCATTTCGAGTGATATTCTACTAGCACAATAATGAATTTGCTCCTAGCACCCAACTTGGATACAGAACCAATGAAATCCACAGCTAGTTTTTCCCAAGGTCCTTTTGGAAATCTTATAGGAGCTAAAGGAGTTTACCTTAGGACCTTAGTTTTGTCACAATTACCACAAGGTACACAATTCTTCACTGTCTCTTCCACCTGTTTATCTATTCCTGGCCACCAGAACAATTGTCTTATTTTCCTTTTCATTACTCCTCGTCCTAAATGTCCCTGGTGTGTTATGTCAATAATGTGCTTCCTTACACCCTCAGGGGGAACAATTAGATTTTTCCTATACAGCCTACCCTCCAGTACACTCAGTTGATCCTTAATCCTAAAGTAACATGACACGTCACTACTTTGTTCATCCTTATGTGTCCACCCATTAATTATTTTACTTTCCACCTTACTCATAACGGCATCGGTCGCCTTAGCATCAGCCCACTCGCTCTCGCTCAAGGCCAGTTCACCCAAAATAGTTCCCACAAAATTCTCAACTCCTTCACCTACAATTTCATCCACGACCACAGGCATTCTTGACAAACAATCTGCCACCAAATTTCTATTACCTTTTACAAATTCTACATCAAAATTATACTCCATTACAGATAATAACCACCTTGAAATTTGCGGTGTTACATTCCCTTCTAAACCACACCCGCCCCTGAAAATATAGATTAAGGGCTTATGGTCAGTTTTTAGTTTAAAAGGCACTCCCCATAAGTAAAACCTGAAATGATTGATCCCCCAGCAACAAGCCAAGGCCTCTCTTTCAATTACAGAATATGATAATTCCGCACCCTGCAATCGTCTTGAAGCGAAACCTACAACGTATTCATCACCATCCTTTACTTGCATTAAAACTGCTCCCACTCCCACATTGCTCGCATCTGAAGTTACATACGTCTTTGCTGTTACATCAAAAACACCTAAAGTGGGGGCACTCAAAATACACTTCTTCACGTTCTCAAAGGCACATTTGCAATCCTCATTCCACTCATATACTACTCCTTTCTTCATCAATCTCCTTAGAGGTTCTACAATCTCTGTAAAATTCCTTATGAACTTGTAGAACCTCTAAGGAGATTGATTGATCCCATCCTCGTCGCCAATGTAAAGATGAGTCTTTCAGTGTAGTTTAGTTCCATCTTTTTATTTCATAATTATTGTACAGCATCTCCAGCACAGCTCCATCCTTCTTCCTCTATCTTCCTCCTCTCAACTCCCCCACACATTCCATTTGAGAACACCATCTACCTCATCACATTCCAGTATTGACCCTCTTACAGTACATAGAATACCAAGCCATCTTCACAAGCACTCAATCCATGAGCACTCTCATCCACCGTTAACACATGTAGGTTTAAATGTAGTTAAGATTTTTGCTTTAGCAATCTCTTTTTTTAACTTAGCAAAACTTTGTTCCTGCCTTCCCCCCACAAACTTCTTACCCTTCCTTAGCAGTTCCCTTAATGCCTCTGTCTTTTCTGCAAAACCCCCAACAAACTTTGAGTAATACTCTATCAGCCCCATAAAGGACCTTAGTTGATCATTTCCAGTTGGTGTTGGAGCTTCTTTAATACACTTGACTAAATCCTCTTTTGTCCTGACTCCTTGTCCTGAGATAGTGTATCCTAGGTACTCTGCCTCTTCAAGCAAGAATTGGCACTTCCCTGTGCGTAAAGTCAGCCCTGCTTCACTCAATGTTTCCAACACCTTAACAAGCATACTATTATGGTCTTCTATTGTTGAACCATAAACCAAGATCTCATCTTGAAAGAAACGTACTTTCAGAATGCCATCAAATAACTTATTCATCATTCTTTGAAACACACTTAAGGCTGATGATAAACAAAATGGCAATCTGGTAAATCTGAGCACACCCTCCTTTGTTATAAAAGCTGTTATGTTTTTGGAATTCTCATGCAATTTGGTCTGGTGATATGCAGATTTTAAATATAATCTCGTAAAGTATTTTGCTCTGTCTAAAAGTAACACCATTTCCTATATACTCAGTAATGGGAAACAATCCATCAGTGTGCACTCGTTCAATTATCTCAAATCCACACAAAACCTTAAATTACCATCTGACTTTTTTGTAATTATAACCGGGGACACCCACTCATATGCTTCCACTGGTTCAATAATCCCTTCCATTTGCATTTTATTTAACATTTTTTTTACTTCAGCCCTGACTACAATTGGCACTTTCTATACTCTATGCCTTACCGGTAGCACTCCTTCCTTTAATTTTATTTCATGGACATACCTTTTTAGAGTCCCTATGTGATCTTTGAATACTTCCTCACATTTCTTGAGAATCATGTTTATTCCCCTTTCTTCCTGTACTACCAACACTTGTTCATTAGATCTAGGATCCAAGACTACATGCAGATCATACTGTTGTAGCCACCCCAAATTTGCTGGACCATTTCTGGATATGTAAATTTTCCCTTATGCTTCTCTACCTTTGAACTGAAATTTTGCACTCATCACCACCTCTATGTGAATGTCACTTCCACTATATCCCTTAAATTGTAAATAACTCGGCTGCAAAGGTAGTGCTCCCCATTCTTGCTGAAAAACACTTCTCAGAACAATGGTGTACGTTGAACCTGGATCAACCGTTAGTTCGATTTCTTTCTCATTTACTGTAAATATTGCTTTCGGTCTCGACATTATTGCCTCATTCTTACTCTCAATACATATTAAATTCTCTGGCATGAAATCTTCTTCATCCACGCATTCTACTTTGTTACTTGTTATTTATTTGTACATTCTTGCTAGATGACCCCTCCTTCCACACTTTCGACAATCCTTGTAACAGGCATAACAACCTTTGTAATCGGCAGCATGCAACATGCTATGGCACCTGTAACACCCTTTGACCCTATCTTAAAGTTCCCCCTTTCCTTGGATCTGTCTGCTTCACTCTTCTCCTTCACCTTTGCATCTTTAAAGATTTTAGCTTGAACTTCTTTTTTGTTAACAACATTTACTCCTTCCGAAGTTTGCTTATTTTCAATTTGTTGCATTTCCTTCATGCATCGTTCTGCTTCTTCCACAACTTTGGCTACACCAATAGCCTTGTGTAACATTGGATTCCTTGCAGCCCATAATCTTTCTTGCATCTGCTTGTTTTTGCATTGCACAATTAATTGGTCTCTGATCATTTGATCATACATGTTCCCAAAATCGCACTTCAATGCCAATTCTCTTAAACATGTCGTGTATTGGTCAATGGATTCCTGTTCTCTCTGCGGTTGTGTGTAAATTTGTGTCTTTGCATGACAATTTTCACTTGTTTGCCAAAATAAATCTCCAGTCTCTTCTGTGCCTCCACGTACGGATTCTCTATTTCCTCACCAGCAGCCATAGGTAAATACTTGAACACATGCAGGCCCTCTTTCCATAATGCATTGAATAATGGAACTTTTTTGCCTTGATGGCCAAAAATGTTATCTATCTATTGCCTCTAAATAATTTTCAAAATTTGCAATCCACTCTTCCCATTCAATGGGAGGAGATCCAGCTTGGTCTAAGAACTTTGGTGGTGCAGATACTGCTTGCACTGATCGAATATCCATACTTATATCGAATTTAAGCCAAATGATAAACATTACATTATTCCTAATCCAAAATGGCTGCCACTTTCAAGCTTCATGCAAATCCAATAGTCCTTTCTTTACTTCTGTTGCGTTTCCCACCAAACACCAGAAATCTCTCAGGAGCAAAGCAGCTAAACACCGCAAGAAACAGGCAAGTCTTATACTACTCAACGATGCACGCGCGACTCGATACTCCTCGGCAATCTACGCACGGTCTTCTCAACACACAGCGCACTATCGAACTCTCCGGGATTTATGATGTTTTAGTCCATGTACACCATAGATGGTTGAAGGGCCGATGCTCGTTGCCAAAATTAAGTGAAAGTCCACACTCTGTATATCTTATTTCCAAGTTTAATACGATCCACGTACAACATGGAGTGCTCTCTCCCCTGCTCTCCCTCAACTGTCCCTATCCTTTAAACTTCCCCCAATATTCATAAACCCCTACTATAACATCATATGCATCATGCATACAACATCAACAACCCACGTTATAACACTCAGTGTTGCGTGCTTCTCACAAATAATACAATAACAACTGCTTGTCTCATTGTGACCTTCACAATATCTCACAAGGAGTTTTCCCCTCCTCAGTTTCCTGTCCTACGCAGGTGCTGAAGTCACGACCAGGCTACTTAATTGCTACTTTACGACCATCAAACTGTAAGCTAACAAAGAATACATTTTCTAAATGAGTATACAGTGACTCTTATACCAGAAACAAAAAGTGTTATGTACAGCAAGCAAAATATAACATTTATTTCAAACACAGAGTAAGGCACCTAGGCCTACTCACAATACTATTAAGATGCACATCTGCTAACTAAAGTTAATCAAACAAATTTGATTAATTCATTTTAATACATCTAAATGTTAAACAATGTGCAAATTAGTGTGTGAAATAATATGTGAAATAATGAATAAATTAGGTCTAAATCAAGAGTAAATCATATGAGCAATTGTTGCGGGTTACAGATTCACATGTCATTGGGCACAAATAAGTGATGGTGACACTGTGACATCAATTGCACCCTACATTCTTCTACTACTGGGGAAGGAGAAGGAGCAATTCACTTAGGACAAGTATGTATTGAAAGTGAGAAATATTTTGCATTTATGTTAATGCCAAGGAAAATATGACCACATATGACCTGACTGAATTTGTTGTATTTTGGTTATATTTTCTCATTATTATGCACTTTTTGTGTGTTCTTACTTCCTCAGTGAAAACTACTACAATCAAAAAAGCTTTAATGCATGAAGGTTACATTTGTTCTAGTCTATGATGGCACTTTACAATACATACTTGTGAGAGCCTGGATTTTTATTTAGAGGTGTTAAGAATGAACTTCCTCAAAGGGTGTAAACCAGTACCTTATTAACTAAATACAGTTTAAATGAGAAAATCTGAGCTTAGCCCCGGTAGCTAAAGCACAAAGCCACATGTTTTTCTTCAGAGAATCACACACTTTAGCAAAACCAAAACAATATGAAAGTCAAGATAGTAATGTGTAAACTTCTGAAACCAATTCCATAAAAAGAACAAAAAGTATCATTATTAAAGTATGACTGAAATGACAAAAGTATTTCAGGTGAATGAGAGATATGGGTTGTAGGAAAGTGGCTCCCTGTTGCAGTTACCCCCCACTTTTTGCCTGATATTGATGCTGACTTGACTGAGAATTGTGCTGGGACCCTGCTAACCAGGCCCCAGCACAAGTGTTCTTTCACTAAAAAATGTACCATTGTTTCCACAATTGCCACACCCCTGGCACACAGATAGGTTCCTTGTAAAAGGTACCAGTGGTACCAAGGGCCCTGTGACCAGGGAAGGTCCCTAAGGGCTGCAGCATGTGTTGTGCCACCCTAAGGGACCCCTCACCTAACACATGCACACTACCATTGCAGATTGTGTGTGTTGGTGGGGAGAAAAAGTCGACATGGCATCCCCTCAGGATGCCATGCCCACAAAATACTGCCTGTGGCATAGGTAAGTCACCCCTCTAGCAGGCCTTACAGCCCTAAGGCAAGGTACACTATACCACAGGTGAGGGCATAGCTGCATGAGCAATATGCCCCCACAGTGTCTAAGTCTATTCTTAGACATTGTAAGAACAGTGTGGCCATATTAAGTATATGGTCTGGGAGTTTGTCAAAACGAACTCCACAGCTCCATAATGGCTACACTGAATACTGGGAAGTTTGGTATCAAACTTCTCAGAATAATAATCCTACACTGATGCCAGTGTTGGATTTATTACAAAATGAACACAGACAGCATTTTAGAAGATGCCCCCTGTATTTTACCCAATCCTTCAGTGCAGGACTGACTGGTCTGTGCCAATCTGCCACTGAGACGGATTTCTGCCCCCTGGGGTGAGAGCCTTTGTGTTCTCTGAGGACAGAAACAAAGCCTGCACTGGGCGGAGGTGCTCCTCACCTCCCCCTGCAGGAACTGTAACACCTGGCGGTGAGCCTCAAGGGCTCATGCCTATTGTTACAGCACCCCAGGGCATCCCAGCTAGTGGAGATGCCCGCCTCTCCGGCCACTGCCCCCACTTTTGGTGGCAAGGCAGGAGAGGATAATGAGAAAAACAAGGAGGAGTCACCCACCAGTCAGGAAAGCCCCTAAGGTGTCCTGAGCTGAGGTGAACCCTGCCTTTAGAAATCTTCCATCTTGAGTTTGGAGGATTCCCCCAATAGGAATAGGGATGTGCCCCCCTCCCCTCAGGGAAGAGGCACAAAGAGGGTGTAGCCACCCTCCAGGACAGTAGCCATAGGCTACTGCCCCCCTGACCTAAACACACCCCTAAATTTAGTATTTAGGGGTGACCCTGAACCCAGAAAATCAGATTCCTGCAACCTACACAAAGAAGAAGGACTGCTGACCTGAAAGCCCTGCAGAGACAACGGAGACGACAAATGACTTGGCCCCAGCCCTACCGGCCTGTCTCCAGACTCAAAGAACCTGCACAGCGATGCATCCGACAGGGACCAGCGGCTTCTGAAGCCTCAGAGGACTGCCCTGAAGCCGAAGGACCAAGAAACTCCAGAGAACAGCGGCATTGTTCAAAATCTGCAACAACTTTGCAACAAAGAAACAACTTTCAAAGAACTCACTCTTCCCGCCGGAAGCGTGAGACTTCACACTCTGCACCCGACGCTCCCTGGCTCGAGCTCCAGAGAACCAACACTGCAGAGAGGACTCCCAGGCGACTGTGACCTCGTGAGCAACCAGAGATGACCCCCCTACACCCCCACAGAGACGCCTGCAGAGAGGATCCAGAGGCTTCCCCTGACCGCCTTGAACAAAGAACCCGATGCCTGGACCAAGTACTGAACCCGCAGCCCCCAGGCCCAAAAGGAACCGACTTCCAGTGCAGGAGTGACCCTCAGGCGGCCCTCTGCCTAGCCCAGTCGGTGGCTAGCCCGGGAAGCCCCTTTGTGCCCTGCTTGCATTGCCTTAAGTGACCCCCGGGTCCCTCCATTGCTTTGAATAGCAAACCCGACGCCAACTTTGCACACTGCACCCGGCCACCCCTGTGCCGCTGAGGGTGTGATTTGAGTGCCTGTTTGTGTCCCCCCAGTGCTCTACAAACCCCCCCTAGTCTGCCCTCCGAAGACGCAGGTACTTACCTGTTGGCAGACTGGTACCGGAGCACCCCTGTTCTCCATAGGCGCCTATGTGTTTTGGGCCCTCCCTTGACCTCTGCACCTAACCGGCCCTGTGTTGCTGGTGCAGTGACTTTGGGGTTGCCATGAACCCCCAACGGTGGGCTGCCTATGCCCAGGAAACTGAACTTGTAAGTGCTTTACCTCAGAAACTTAACCTTACTTACCTCCCCCAGGAACTGTTGATGTTTGCACTGTGTCCACTTTTAAAATAGCTTATTGCCATTTTTACCTATACTGTGTATGTTACTGCTCTAATTCAAAGTTCCTTACTTACCTATGTTGAGTACCTTGCATTTTATGTATTTACTTCAAATCTTGAATTTTGTGGTTCTAAAATAAATTAAGAAAAGATATCTTTCTATTAAAAAACTATTGGCCTGGAGTTAAGTCTTTGAGTGTGTTCCTCATTTATTGCCTGCGTGTGTACAACAAGTGCTTAACACTACCCTCTGCTAAGCCTACTGCTCGACCACACAACCACAAAATAGAGCATTAGAATTATCTAATTTTGCCACTATCAACCTCTAAGTGGAACCCTTGGACTCTGTGCACACTATCTCTCACTTTGAACTAGTATATACAGAGCCAACTTCCTACATGGGTTTATAAAGTTTAAATATCAAAAAGCATCAAGAAGCATCAAAACGCCAAAGTCAATGGGTGAGTAGTTCCTAGGCGCATTCTCAGACCTACTTGCAATAGAGCAAGGGTCCCCTATAATCCAGTGGTTTACCACAGCAAACAGTTTAATCTTCTGACCTGAAAACAATTATGTGTGTCATAATCTTCCAGCTGAGTAATGGACGTTGCCTTGGCCAGTGAGGACTCCAAGAGACTAGATATGATGGATTTGAGGTTCAGCTGAAGCCTTGAGTTTTGACGCCAAAAGCTTTCAGCAGAACAAACTTGAAAAAAGCAGTCACCTTAGTCGCTTTTCCTCTGCCATTACTCTGCCCATTTTCCTGCTTTGGAGTTTTAACTTCAGGCTTAGGAGAAATTAAGGAAGTCAAAATCCTCCCCTTGGATAGAGTTGATAATAATGTGTATGTGAGGTCTCAGTGAAGCTTCTTTTTTCACAGTAGGAGTTGCAAGTGGGGCAAACCTGGAAATCTTGCCCACCACAGTACCACCTTTCTCAGGTAGGCTGGGAACCATGTCCCCGTCCTCAAAAGGTTGACTGTTTTCTGTGCCTCAAATTCTTTTCCTACTGGTCACTCTTCAAGCTCCCAAAAGGCAAGGGAGAGATTCATGTATGTTAGACAGCAAATGGAGACAAGCACAACCGCGCTCCTCAACCAGGGTCCAGCCACAGAGAAGCTCACTAATTAGCTTATTCTTCATCAAGGTTCTTTTTTTGTTTTGTATGTTCCAGTTCACAGGAGTCCATTTGGTCTGACCTTTGAGAAACCTTCCAGTGAATGGGTGTCAGTCTTTTCCAGCAGATGCAAATAGCAGGTTCTTCCTCGTCTATCCTTCTCTAACACCAGTAGTGTTATCTATCCTCTGGGTTGAACAATTTTCTTCTAGGCCCACCCAAACTGGTACTGGATCCAGGTCATCCCCTGCAGTGTCTAGAGTTAGGCTGTCTATGGTGGAGTCCTTCTTCAAAGACGAACTCACAGCACAGCCTTACGTGGAGTAAATATGCCACTATCTGGGCCAGTGCTTGTCCATTTCTAGGGATGGCTGTCCCTGTAATTTGCATTCCCCTGCGTTTTGCCAGAGTTCTACCAGCAGTTCATCTGCTTCCTTTGGTCCTTTTTTTCTTCTTTGGGAGCCACTTCACACCTAATCATCAGCGCTTGGAATCTAATTACTGTCTACCCACTGTCTGGGCTTGAAGGAGAGATGAATAACTTTTTAATAAACTATTTGTTTGGCATATTTGCCAAAAATCTATGGTCAAGGACAGATGAATTTTTAACAATATCACGGGACGCCACACCTGCTTTTTCAAGCCATTCTAGCCTAAAGCATTTTTTAACCTTTAGACAGGCCTTGGTAAAAATTGGAAGGCTGCTCCAGCTCTAGGTAATAAATAGCTAATATGAATCCTGTTATGTCAGAGGCACACTGATCAGATATTTAGCATAGCTCACATTTATACTGAAGCATCCGGGCCTTGTGGGGTCCTAGGCACTACATATGAATGAATGTTAGAAGTAGGCTTTTCTGAATACCACTATGATTTAATTTGACGTGCAGTTGCTGCTTCAAGCAGCTCATGGTTGCAGGGTAGCCCTGCATGAACGTCAATTCAGTGAAAACCCAGGGGTAGCGAAAGTGACATCACACGGCCCTTAATCGCTGCTTTCACTCACACACATACTTGCAAAAATTCACACATACTCTCTCTCACATAAACACACACTCACCCACAAGCACACACGCAGTGCCGGCTTTAGGGTGGTGCGAACGGTGCAGCTGCACCGGGTGCTGACCTGGATTGGGAGGCGCTGACCTCAGGGGGCGCTGTGTTTAGCAATAACGTACGAAACCTTTGATTTAAAAGCACCTGCTGAAAGGTTCCTTGTGCGTCCAGCCTTCAGGAAGCAATGTCAATATAACTCTTGTGATTAAAGTTCCTGCTAAGGAGAGATATTGGAGTTTTGTCTAGCGGCAGCTTTGACTCGCCATAATGTAGCACAGAGGGTTAATATGCCTGTTGCAAAGAATAGAATTATATTTTATGTGGATAGCTCAGTGGATTAGCAAAGCCACCTTTACAAGCGCTTTAAAACAAATTAATGTATGTGAAAGGGGGTTTGTGGAGAGATGAGGGGCACATTTGCCAGGTGGTAGTGATGGAATCTGAGGAGGTTGTAATGAGGTGGGGGTGCCAAAACAGACTGTTGCACTGGGCACCACCAGCGGCCCTGCTCGCACACAACATACATTTAAAAGCATTTTTTACTTACCTCACTCACCTTGAAAGGGCAAAGTCCAGCTAATGGTACTCCATTTTTATTACACTAATAGTGAAAAATGCATTATTATTCACTATTAGTGTAATAAACAAAATTGACAAAAAATGTGAAGCCCCAACTGATGTCCACAAGGACGAGCTGCCTCTGTGTTCCTAGCACTGAATTTGCCACATCTGAGGCCAGGGGTCGCAAAGGGCAAGCCAGGAGTCACAACTGCGACCACTGATGACCCCTAAATGACGTCCATGTAGACCTTATGCCATATTTTTGGAGTCACTTGCAGGAGCAGCTAGCGGGAAGGAAAAGGGGCGGCACAGCGCATGGCGGGGAAGGGGGAAGATGAAAAAAATAGAAATATAATTAAAATAAAAGCGTACCTTTTTGTGCTGCGCCGTGTTTCGCCGCAAATATCCGCTCCGACACTGGACTCAGGCACAGGCTCCCACCCTGCCATGTGTCCAATCCTGCCCTTGCTTTCATGCTGCTGGCAGAATGAAAGCAGTGTTAGGATTGGATGGAGTGCCCAGCCAGGGTGCTCCATGGCAGACTGAAAGTCTCTGCCTGCTGTCTCCAACCCAGCAATGCAGGCACACCCAGCAACGCAGGCACGTTGCTGCCTGCGTTGCTGGGTTGGAGAGAAACCTGTGCACATGTGTGTTTGGCCGGCCTGAGATGGCCGGCCAAATCGTCCCCGTCACAGCGCCAAGGCCCCACCCCTTTCACTATAAAACAATAGTAAAGGTCGTTTATTATTGTTTTATAGTTAAAGTTGGGCAGCTGTTTCTGCTGGCGGGGGGGATGGCGACGCTCCTCCACCCTAATGGAGGAACCACCCCTGGTCACTCGTGGGTAGTTAAAGGGCACACTGCAAGCCACATGTGACACCTGAGTTTTATGCCCCTGGTGCCTTTAATGCCTCCTATTTCTGTGGGCTTGCTAAAGAGTCAGGCATGTCAGTTAGAATTGTACTGTATTAGGATTTTTTAAGTAGCAGTGCACTCGAGGGGTCTAGCAGCCTCCCCCCGCTCCGTGCACAAAGTCAAATGTGACTCTAAATCTATGTAGTAAAACAATAGGGTAGTCATATAAAAACATTACCTTTCCTGTAATGGAGCACAGAATGCTAGCAATGCATGCCCAGGGCTGAAGTGGGTATGCTAAACGACAGGCAGATAAAAAGAGGCCATGCTCTTTTGGTTTTCCTTGAAATTTTACACTCACTCTGCTATCCTCGTATCCAATTAAAAGCCCAGAGTTCCTTGATTTAAAGTGTTACTAAGCGTGGATGATTTTGTTTTCTTCTGTTCACTACCACTTAATATTTCAAAATAGCAGAACGAAAAAGGGGCCATGAAATGTCAACATTTTAATCATTGGTCGCTTTTCACAGTACAAATGCAGCCTTTCAGAAGCCATCCATATCTGCATGACAAAAGCGAATGAAAGTCCCTTTTGAGAACGAACCTTTAAATGTCTTTTATATGAGGTAAAAGCATTCTTTGTTTTAATCTCCAAGGTCCCACGAGGCCTTTGCTATAGGCAAGTATTTCATAATTCATTTAGGAAACAGCAAAACAGTGCACTTTCTGTCAGTTAATGAATCGTAATAGAATGTAACTAGTAACATTATTAATAGATCCTAGGGAAACTCATCCCTGCAGTCCTATATACCACAAAAGATAATGTCCTGCCATTTTCAAGTTCTTGTTGCGGAATGGTGCCATCACACAACACTCTAATTATTGTCCTAAATGGGTGTGCTTCTTTACAAATCAGTAATATAACAGATCATTTTTTAGTCATATTCGTAACTGGTTTTATTTCTGCAGACTTCTCTCCCACAAGTGCACATAAATCTGCAGGAGTAAAACCCCACGCAAAGTGTGGGGAGGGGGCAGATTAAGGCGAGAACACTTAGGGCCATATTTATACTTTTTGATGCAAACTGCGCCGGCGCAGTTTTGCGTCAAAAATATTACCGCTGGCTAACACCATTTTGGTGCACCGTGCGGGCGTCAAATTCATACTTTGACGCACGGCGGCGCAAACCACAGGTGGGAGTCATTATTTTTGAGGCACACCGCAGCATCAAGTCGTAAAGCAAAACGAAGTGAACGCGGCGGAAATGACTGTGGGGCGATTTACGACCCCACAAAATGGATATGTGCCTTTTTTTGACGCAATAGCGTGAAAAAAAACCGCGAACACTGCCATTTCACCAGAAGAGAGCCAAAATGGATCCCAGATGCCACAACAGACCCCAGGAAGATGACATCAGACCAGGAACCAGCCAGGAGGACCCACACAAGAACCAGGACACTTATAAGAAGAAAAGAAAGTGTCGCTTCAGTGCAGAGGAGCAGGAAATTCTGGTTAAAGAGGTGACGGAACACCAGCACCAACTGTTTGTCACCTCAAAGTTGCCAATCAGTAGGAGAGAGGCTATATGGCAACAAATTGTCGAGAAGATTAACAGTGTGGCTGAAGTACGCAGAACAGTCATTGAGTGCAAGAAACGCTGGCATGACTGCAAGCGCAGGACCAAGGAAAAGATGGCCAGGAACAGGAAGGCAGCACTGCACACTGGAGGTGGGAGTCCAGCACACCAGGAGCCCCTGGACCACATGGAGGAAATGGTCGCAGCCGTCATCCCTGAGAAGATCGTCACAGGGATTCAAGGACAGGACAGCGCAGACTACCAGGAGACAACGCACATGCAGGGTAAGTTGCATGGGAAATTATAATGCAGTAATGTCAACTGTGAGCAGGGGGGGGATACCAACCACAAAGTGCATGGAAGTCATCTTATACATGGAGTTGCATGGGTAAAGGTGCACGGCATGGGGGCATGGCCCGTTCTGAGAAGACCTGGGGCACACCATTACACAACACCAACAACAGTCCCATGGGGGCATGCTGTCATGCCAACGATGGAGCAAAGGGAAAGCCTCGCCAGGAGGGAAGGCCACAATGTCAAACTGACATCCCAGCACACGTCAGCCACCATACCCCCTACATTAACTGGGGCCCTCTTAACAACCTCTAGCCATACCGACAACTGGAATGTAACAGTGACAACAGTTGCCACTACCACCTCCGCTCTGTGTGCAGCTCAAGTAGCCAATGGCATTAACCTCCCCATGGATCATACACACCAAAATTAGGGGGTGAGGATGACAACTTCAATAATCCCCAGAAGCAAGACAAAGGCCCCAGTACTGTCAAATGTCAATGCCCATAGTTGTCGCAAACATCAGCCAATGAAAACAACAATAGGAGCTACACAGCACTAAAGACACACCCATGCTGCATATGTCAGGGTCCATCCTGTGCCTGGGTAACAATGCAACATCCCAAATGTCATACATCTCAGACAACAGCATTGAGGGGGGGACACATGTAACTGGTCACTGACATACACCTGCACAGTCAGAGGAGGAAATAAGACACTGATACGATTATCAGGGCAATCCAATGTAACACACATTCCCCAACATCAGCAGTGCACATTACCAATGCCAACATCCATATCGTATCATAACATTGCTATGCATAGGATATGCCACATGTCAAATACATTTAAGTGGATGTGAAATATAAGAGATTGTGGCAGGTCCAGATTGTTAAGTGTGCTGCCAGGGCCATCAGAACACCCACAGCCAGTGAAAGGTCTCACCATGAGAATGGATGTAGACGGAGGCTTGAGTAGGACAAGAAGGTGGCAATTCTCTATTTGGCCTAAACCAAAACCTAGAGGCGATGATGCTGACAAGTCTAATAGCTCAATAACATACATGTGACATGCAGGTGGGACATAGGCCTGGAAGAATGCCCATCTGAAGGACTGGAGCAATTAACACGGAACAAGATCACAAAGTGAATTCATCAAAAGGCAGGCATGTCACATCAAAATTGCCACAACACAGACACACTAATTGTACCCTGTTTCATTGCAGAGGAAGATGGATCTCCTGCGGATATGCCTGTCCCAGATTACCCTGATGACATGGATGAGGAGCCGATAAACATTCCCCAGGAGACTATCCGAAAGGTCCTTGAAACCCTCCAGACCCCACCTTCAGTCACAAGGAGGAGCACAGAACAAGCAGCCATTGCAGAGGATCCACCCACCACCCCAATTGGAAGACCTGCCAGCTCCAATACAGCTGAGGACTCAGACGACACTGGCACCAGCTTTGAGAGAACTGTAGTTGGAGTACAGCGGGAGCTGGCCAAGGAGGTGTGGGTGGGGATGCTAAATATGGCAGCCAGCGTAGAGGGGGTGCGTTCGTGCATGATGTCATCTGCAGATCAGGCAGCAGCTATGCAAGCCCTAACATCTATCTTGCAGGAAATGCAGAAAACCCAGAAGGAAATCAGCACAGCTGTAATACACTTGACCCAACACCTACAACAGCAATCCTGTCAACGCATGCGCAAATGCAACATTGAACCCCTCAGGGCCGACCTGGCTGCCTACCATTGTGATGTGGCTGCTATTCCCAAGAACCAGCAGATACTCCTTGCTGCAGTACTGCCCTTAAGACCTTCACAGGGAGCAGCGACTGGGATGTCTGACTCCACATCTTCTAACACTGAGGTGTGTGTTGCCCCTTCACAACCAACAAAAACAAGGACAGAGGAGGCAACACACACATCAGAAGAAGAAGACATGGAACAGATCACATTCACAAGGAAAATGACCCGGTAGCACTAGTCCCTGCACCATGGCCTACTATTACCAAGGTCCTGGGCTTTGTAAATTGCCAGTCTTGCAACAACTGTACTGAAGCACTGTTCTGCAAACCACTGTATATCTTGTCACCCAGCACAGTGATTGTCTCTCTCCTACTCATTGGCAAATTCTGTCCCTCTGCACTGTCTGAAACATCAACCCCAGCATGTCAAAAGCATTTTGGTAAACCCTTGTGTTGGATCACAATGTAAGATGTCACTATAATGGACAATGTACAGATAGCACTACAGCACTTTTCAATAAATAGCACTTACACAACAAATCTGTCCCTGGGTAATGTGACATATCAACTGTGCAATAAATAACTGAAATGTGCCTACTGTCAAATTACGTAGCTTGTCAATACAACTGTCCTGATATTATGTAGTCAGATAAATCTGCACAGTGGGGATGGTCCCACCCTGTCACTAAAGACGTGTAATGAGGCAGTCAACAGGGCAACCTTGGTGTGCTGAGTGAGATAATGTCTCAGGTGTCATGTTCCGGCAGGTGTCATTACAACATTTGTACATAGGTTAGCCTCTGCAATTCCCACTGCATCTGGGAACAACATAGCCTCTGTGCTGATTATTCTCGCAGCTATTCACCACACACGGCCCATCAATATGTTGTGAGCACTGTGATTCTGTGTGTGAACTGTCATGGTCCTGACGTGTGTATTTTTCATGGACATTATCAGAGGTTGCTGGTTCTGCTGAAAGCCCCGTACCCAATCCCTGCCTACGGCCCTGGGACACTGTCACACTTTGTCATTCATGCATAAATGAGACCCAGACAATGGCTGGGCCATGAATTTTGCTTTTCCCAGAGGATTTTACTCAAACGGTACAGTTAAGAGGCAGATGATGCTATACAATGTATTTGGGTATGCATTGAAGAAGCCCATGCCCAATACCCCCTGATGAATGAGAGGTTTGCTAACGCAAGTGTGGTACCTATGTAGATACAGGGATACTTTAGTGTGACGCACAGACAGATGCCAGTCAGGCTGACAGAATGCAGGGTGATTCAGGATCCAGCAATTTGACAAGTTACATAATCAGTGGTCTGACTCAGACTGTTTGGAGGACGAACTAGACAGTTGACATGTCAAACTGTGTATGTCCTGTGTTTTTTAAGGTGACAAATGAACCCAAGGGCTATGTTACACAGCTTAATTAGTATCAATGCTTAACAGTGTAATTGACAAAATGGCAACACCTATGCTGTTCCAGGCATCATCAGGGGCAGTGCTTGTTGAAATGGGTGGTGTGCATGGAGGTGATCACAGGTGTGGGATGCATCTGTTTCTCACCAGTCCTGTAGGTGAGATTTGCATTCTAAGGGCCAACAGACATTTTCACATGGGAAGCAATCTACAGGTGCTAACAGGGCTTTGAAACTAGAAGACAGTGTATAAATTAACCTGACGTCCATGCAGTCAGATATTCTAGGACAATGGCATACCATAGGAAAGGGTGTAGCACACTGGATTGCTAATGTTGGCAGGTGTGTGTAGAGGAGGGAATATCAGGGTACACATCTTAGTATTCCAGGGACCTCTTCCGACAGGTGGGTTGTGACCAGGTGCATGGGTGTGTCAGGAGTCAGGAAATGGGCTGACATGTACATGGAATGTCATGTGTGCAATGCTGCTCATATGTGTGGCACTTGCGCTGTCTATGTTCTGCTTCTATGGAACTCTGGTCACAGATAGTCCTTGCAAATGTTGGATGCAGTTGGACTTACTACTGTCAAGGGTCTGGTCAGACATTCCTGTTACTGATGCAAAAGCACATCGACTGCCTCATGGATGAGGCTTGTTTTCCCCGTATTGAGTGATGGTGTCTTAGTTGTGTGCCATATGCTGCCTTGGACCTTGATTTCAACATGTATGTGTGAAATAGGTGTGGTCCTCTGCTATTGGCCTTCAAAGGAGAAATGTACATGATAGATGTCATTTACAGTGTGTGTGTATGTGACCATTGTATGTTAGGCATCACATTAGCTCTGGGATTTTCAGTGTCCTAATCAGTATCTCAGCAATGCTCCATGAGGCAACACTTTATTCTGATAAGTAGAGATGAAGGTGTGCAAAAATGAATAAAACCAAAGGGGAGGGACCGGGAGGTTAATGGTCCAGTGTACAGTCTCCCAAAATGTATTCTAAAGAAAAAGAGGTACACTGTTCCAATCAAGTAGAGGAAGAGGAGGGAGACCTAATGTGACAGGAGCAAGAACCCTCAAGCATCTCACTGGATGACTAGTTTCATCATTGGAAAAGCTCCTTGTTAAGCCGGTGCTGCAATGCCTAACGGGCACCCCGAGGGGGGCTCTTAACCGTATTGCTCGGATAGATGGAATTAGATCATATGAGGGAGTAACAAGATTCAGGTACTCAAGCAACAGTGGAGAGAATGAAATAGTAAAATTGGTTATCCATCATATAGTATTAATCATAAGTTTTAATCAGTGCTAGTAAGATGGAGACCAAGATTAAAAAACAGAGTGAGAGTCAAAGGGTGAGTGGTAATGCTCACGTGCTCTCAACAATTACGCAAGAGGATTAAACCAATTATGGTGACTCTAGTCTTCAGGTCTACATGTTTTGCGTCTGGTGGTCCAGCTAGATCCATTGACGCTTCATATAGTGACCCTACTCGGGAGAGAAATACAAAACAGTCACTTACTTTTATCTACTTGCTATGTCAAATAAGGTCGCCCTAAAAATAAAAAAAATGGAGAATGTGTAGTACAGAGTACATTCAACAATGTGAATATAGTAATTTAGTGCATAATTCGCGTAAAGGTGTGAAACAAATAGGCTTACCATCCCCGGTATCAGGATAGAGCTCCTAGGAATCGCATGCCAGGTACTGGAGCTGACATTCTATATTTAGGTAGTCATAAAAGAAATAATGATCACAGTAATTATATCACAAAAACATGAAAGTGTACACCTAAAATAAAGTGTCACCTCTAGTCATCTAATACATCTGTAGGGACTAAGATCCATACTCATGACAATTCTTTCACCATCCAGTGGATTAATAGTCAAAGTACATCAATATTGTCATCAAAAATCGATTTGAGTAGCGATTACACTTTTGTCAATAATAAAGGTGAATGTCTAACCGGACCCCAAAATAGCGATACCCTCACAAATGCACTTGGTTATTGTCAAAATCTAGTGCCAAACCGGTCGCTAGAGAGGACTTGGAACCATTTATATATGATCGCTTGAACGCCGTTCCAATATCAGTAGTGCCGGGCTCGGTCAACAAGTTAATAGAAAAGGGGGGGTGTTTTTTACAGTAGTCGGCACCAGTCGGAACGTAAGGGCACTTGGCTATTAATAAAACCTAGTACCATAATAGTTGCTAGTGAGTCTCTAGCAACATTAGTATAGGATCGCCTGAACGCAGATCCAATACACAGACTGCCGGACTCGATCGAAAGAATACAATAATCGGCACCAGCCGGTACGCGATGTCAAAGGATAAAAGCCAGAAGTCACAGGGATAGTCATACTCGTGCACGTGTCCAACATGATATTCCCACACAAAGATCATTGTGGGACCTTCCCCCAATTGAAGGTCACTATCCCTGCAGTAACTGCAATGTGTGTACATTAACTAGACGAACTACGTCATTAGACCTTGACCCTATAGGGAAGTGGCACCTAAGAAAACATACGAACTGCAACTCTAAGAATTGCATTTATATGATTACGTGTCCCTGTGGACTACGTTATGTTTACTGGTTCTTTTTGAAAGAACATTGTCAACAGAAGACATTAATCCTCGAACTATTAGTTCGGTCTTGCTTGTTATCTTAGGCCGAGCATACATATTCAACTGTCAGCCACTGGCCTTTTGAAAAACGAGTCCGTTCTCTATTTTTAGTGATTTTAGATGCAGAGTCCGTTTTCTCTTTTTACGACCTTTCTCACACGCGTGAGCCGGTGTCCATTTCCGGGTTCTCGCTGTAACGTATAAGAAACCTTGTGGAGCGTCAGCCAGCTGCTATCGGGGACGCAGCCTGGCGGGTAGGTTTAATAACCTACGAGCGACGTGAAAACTGTAAGTTGACTTCCGGCTTTTATCCTTTGACATCGCGTACCGGCTGGTGCCGATTATTGTATTCTTTCGATCGAGTCCGGCAGTCTGTGTATTGGATCTGCGTTCAGGCGATCCTATACTAATGTTGCTAGAGACTCACTAGCGACTATTATGGTACTAGGTTTTATTAATAGCCAAGTGCCCTTACGTTCCGACTGGTGCCGACTACTGTAAAAAACACACCCCCTTTTCTATTAACTTGTTGACTGAGCCCGGCACTACTGATATTGGAACGGCGTTCAAGCGATCATATATAAATGGTTCCAAATCCTCTCTAGCGACCGGTTTGGCACTCGATTTTGACAATAACCAATGCCTTTGTGAGGGTATCGCTATTTTGGGGTCCGGTTAGACATTCACCTTTATTATTGACAAAAGTGTCATCGCTACTCAAATCGATTTTTGATGACAATATCGATGTACTTTGACTATTAATCCACTGGATGGTGAAAGAATTGTCATGAGTATGGATCTTAGTCCCTACAGATGTATTAGATGACTAGAGGTGACACTTTATTTTAGGTGTACACTTTCATGTTTTTGTGATATAATTACTGTGATCATTATTTCTTTTATGACTACCTAAATATAGAATGTCAGCTCCAGTACCTGGCATGCGATTCCTAGGAGCTCTACCCTGATACCGGGGATGGTAAGCCTATTTGTTTCACACCTTTACGCGAATTATGCACTAAATTACTATATTCACAATGTTGAATGTACTCTGTACTACACATTCTCCATTTTTTTTATTTTTAGGGCGGCCTTATTTGACATAGCAAGTAGATAAAAGTAAGTGTTTTGTATTTCTCTCCCGAGTAGGGTCAGTATTATTTTATTTTGGAGAAGTTGTAAAAGCATTTTTGGTCCTGATGAAGCGTCAATGGATCTAGCTGGACCACCAGACGCGAAACATGTAGACCTGAAGACTAGAGGCACCATAATTGGTTTAATCCTCTTGCGTAATTGTTGAGAACACGTGAGCATTACCACTCACCCTTTGACTCTCACTCTGTTTTTTAATCTTGGTCTCCATCTTACTATCACTGATTAAAACTTATGATTAATACTGTATGATGGATAACCAATTTTACAATTTCATTCTCTCCACTGTTGCTTGAGTACCTGAATCTTGTTACTCCCTCATATGATCTAATTCCATCTATCCGAGCAATACGGTTAAGAGCCACCCTCGGGGAGCCCGTTAGGCATTGCAGCGCCGGCTTAACGAGGAGCTTTCCTAATGATGAAACTAGTCATCCAGTGAGATGCTTGAGGGTTCTCGCTCCTGTCATATTAGGTCTCCCTCCTCTTCCTCTTCTTGATTGGAACAGTGTACCTCTTTTTCTTTAGAGTGCAAAAATGAATAGCCAGACCATGATATGGTGTTTATTGTAGGTGTTTAATTCAATTAGTTAACTAAAGTGGTGAAGGTGATTATATTTAAAAGAAATTGTTGACGATATGTTGCCGCCTGCGTATACCAGCGGCCGTGTTCTGTAGTTCCCCCTCATGTTGCAGGCCAGCATCCTCCTCTTCAGGCATGTGTGGCTCTGGTTCCAGGAGGGGAATGTTCCTTTTGATGAAAATGTTGTGCAATATTGCACATGTTAGGATGATCTTACAGACCATCTCCGGGGAATATAGGAGGCTACCACCAGTGATGTCGAGGCACCGGAACCTTGACTTGAGTATGCCGAAGGTCCTCTCGACTATGGTGCGTGTCCTCCTATGTGCGTCATTGTAGGCACGCTCTGCAGCAGTACTCGGGTTGCCAATAGGTGTCATAATCCATGGCTGGATGCCATACCCCTGATCAGCTGCAAGAGAAAATGAATGGGATCATGTTGATGTAGCTGGCCCCATTGAAATCACCTTGCATGGCAGTAGTTGTCTTGTGTTGTTTGTGACTCTTTTGTGTTATAATGTAGCATCCTAGGCTTGTAGGATGTACCATCTGCATTGTGTTGTTTCCTTAGCTGAACGAGTGTTTGGCTGCTGACCGTTTGTCAGCAGTATGTTTTGGGATTTGCAGTACAGTGTGCCATCCCTAGCATCGTGACTTGTGATACAGGTGTCCCTGTGTCTTCACTGGGGGTGAGTTGATAGTTCCATACACAGGTTAAAATTGACAGTGTTGTTAACACGTTAAAATCAATGTACCCTGGACATCCCATACCTTTAGACTTATGCAATGTTTTCATGTAAACGTCATTGGGACACTTACATTTTGCAAAGTGACATTTAGGCAACCCACTCCACACATTGTGATCTTTGACATCTTAACATTAGGCTGTACAGTAATTTCAGATGTGTGACAGGTTCACTGCAGACCTAAGAAACATGGCTAGCGATGTCACGACCTCTGTGTGTTCCTGTTCACATGTTGCTGTTGTGGTGTATGTGTTGTGTGTCCTAGAGGGTTGCTGTGCAGTGTGTACATAAGTAGGTTTTTGTACTTACCAACAAGTAGTCCATTGCCATACCGCCCATCCTGGAAGTATTCATTGATGGTGCAGTGACGGAAGATGAAGGAGTCATGTACACTCCCAGGATATTTAGCCACAACGTTGGTGATCAATCCCTGGTGATCGACAATGGCCTGCACGTTGATGGAATGTGTGTGCTTCCTGTTGCGGTAGAGGTGTTCAGTTGCAGCAGGTGGCACAAGGCGTACATGTGTGCAGTTGATTGCACCAAGGACATGTGGGAAGCCACTGATGAGGTAGAACCCCTGTTTTGTTTCCTGCTGCTTCTGCATTGTGTGAGGGAAGCAGATGTGGTGGTGTGTAAATCCAAAGATGGCATCCAGTACTTTGTGCAAATCGGGCTGTGCGTCATTTTCCGGCTCTGCCTCCCGGCCGTGCGTCATTTTTGCCGGAAAGCATAAACATGACGCACGGCCGTTTAAGTCATTTTTTGGACGGGAACGCCTACCTTGCATATGATTAACGCAAGGCGGGTTGCCGCATCCAAAAAATGATGCACACGGTAGAATTTTATCGTCCGCGGGCTCGGGCGTCAAAGTTTAAATACGGGGCAACGTTTGCGCTGAATGTGCGTCAAAAATTTTAACGCACATTCGGCGCAGACGGAGTATAAATATGCCCCTCAGAATTTTGGGAAAGCTCATTATAAATGTACATTTTGGTCACCAAATTAACTACAGGCATCTCCTAGTCAGTCCTTTTCGGCAACAGTAAATGTGTTTGCAAACATTAAAAGTCTTGCTTAGTTCGTACGGAATCCACATATTTGACATGGAGGTCCCAGGAAGCACCAACAGGAAATCCTACCTGAGCTGAGCTGAGTGTGTAATTTGATGTATGGGATTTTTCCAAGAGGTTCACTGTGAACATACTTTCAAAACATCAATATGACCATAGGCATCTGCAGAACTGTTGTTTGTAGGATGGCAATGTGTTCGAACGTATGAACGTTTTTCCGATTGTGTGATAAATTCATAGATTCATTTTGCAAATCCGCAGATCCTGGAACAATCGAAATCCATAGAGGACCAACAAATAAAATTAAAAAAACATTGAGCGAATTTGAATAGTTGTTGAACCTGTATTTTTGCACCATTAAAAAGTGCCTGCAGAAAGCTACTTGTTTTTTTACCAAGTTTACTATATACATACTTTCAAAACGCCAATTTGACCACAGACACTTGCTAAACTGTTGGTTTTACAGAGAAACAATATGTCACCATACTGTATATGAAAGTTATTTTCTTAGGTCTGTTGAATTAATGGATTCATCTAAAAAAATCAGGGCCAAGGATCAGGCAGAATGCATGGATTACCCAAGTAGCTTTAAGAGAATTTGAAAAGTTGTTAAACATCTATTCTTTTACTACACAAAAAACTGTGCCATCCTCCTATTGGTAGTCAATGAAGACTTTGGGCCTGATTTAGATGTTGGCAGTAACGGTCCCGCCATCAACTTTTCGACTAAAAACATGTCCGCTGCTATGACAGTCCGCTCGCCGTATTTAGATGTTGGCGGACCCATTGGCAAAAGCCCACATTTGACCCACCGGCAAGAAACACCACCTGCGTCAACGGCGGAAGAGTGAATGCTGGATGCCAGCGGGACCCCAGTCACACTTCCCGCAGTGCAGATTTCAAAACATCAATATGACCATAGGCATCTGCGAAACTGTTGTTTGTAGGATAGCAATGTGTTAGAACGTATGAATGTTTTTCCTATCGTGTGTTAAATTCATGGATTCATCTTACAAATCTGCAGATCCTGGAACAATAGAAATCCATAGAGGACCAACAAATAAAATAAAAAAACATTGAGCGAATCTGAATAGTTGTTGAACATGTATTATCACCAAGAAAAATGTGGTTGTCCGACCTCCATGTCTGAGTTGGCGGATTGGAGGAAAAAGAGGTGAAAACTCACCTTTTTAGGTCGAGCATTGCAGCGCGCAAGTGCTGCTTTTCCGACGTGTTGGTATGTATCTGGGCTTTTAACAACGCCCATCACTACCACTCGTTCGTGGGCTTGCCCTTAAAAAAATCCTTTGATGACATTGGTAAATGGTTTACCTTTGTCCCTCCTTGGGGAGGTTTTGTTACCGCCTTGGCCATCAGCCCTGTTACATGGCTAATTGCACTTTTGCCGATTAGTTTTACTGCTAGCTAACTTTTTTTCTTTTTGTGTGTCTCTTCACGCTGATGCCCATGGCGGCCATGGCACTGTGAATCGCCTCCCTTACGTGAAACTGTTTAACTTTTAATTTTCAATTTGTGTGGCAAGAAAAGTCAGGTAAGGAGTTTACAACGCTAATAGCTCTAACTCGAGCAGATGCGAGACCCACTGCATTGCAAATGCTTGTACCTTATTCCACCCAGTCTTCGACTAGACATGACTGGACAACACCTGTCATCACTGCTGCCACCGACCCACGAAGAAAACATGACCATCTGTTGCCAGACTCAACAGTAGGCATGCCCATTGCCATGATACATTGGGTGGGCACTGCACGGGTGGTCAGGACCACGACAGGCATATGCATGTCACAGTATTTTTTTTAAATCACTGTGATGTGCATATGTGGTGTATACAATGGTGTCACACATGGCAAGGGACACATTGGCACAACACGCATATCGCACACATACACAACTCTCATTTTGGTGTCATTCATTGCCAGATGAATGCTGGCACCACAATGACGGTACACTCACACTGGATGATGGTGTCCACGTGTGCGCATTGCTAGGGGACCTGTATGGGTAGGTTTGTGCTATCTGTTGTGTGTGTGTGTTGGTTGGTTGAGGTGGAGGGAGTGGGTGATGTGGTTGTGTCTGTATGTGTAACTTGCATGTGAGATCGATGTTGTGTATGTTTTGTTGCAATGTGACACATTCAGGTGAGTGTTGTTGTGTGGCGGGCATTGTAATGATGTGTGCAGTTGTGTGTGTGTGTTTGTGTAGCTGAATGTGTAGTTGTGTTGGTTGTTGTGGGTGTGTCATGTGGGGGTGCAGTGCCAATGGTGTGTTTATTTTGTGTCATGGGTGTATGTCAATGTGTGCTTTTGGCATGCACGAGTTGTGTTGTGTTGAAATTGTGATGGATGATGGTGTGTATGTGGTGTGTTATGTGGTGTGCAGTGCAGGGTGACGCCCATGGCTAAGGTAAAGTGTGTGTGTCGCTTACCTCTATTCCATAGCCCCTGCCATTGTACAAAGTCCATCGGGTTCCGCTGTTGGCTCCCTCTGTCAGCAATCCATTGTCAGTCCTCCCGCTTGCAGAGCTGTAACATCTAAATATGGCAGGCAGAACACCGTCGACTTGATGGTCTTCTCGGGTCCGCCGCCAACGTGGCTTGGCGGTAACACCATCAAGATTTAAATCAGGCACTTTATCACATGTCAGCAGTGTACATGTGAGATGAACCTCGCATCTGTTCTTCCATTTTTCTGACTCCTGACTGCTCCTCATTTTCATGAAAGAAGACATGATTTTTAATGTGGGGGCTGCAGGAAGTGCAGCAGACGGCCAGCAACATTAAATTAAAGCCATGACCCCAGGCAGGAGAACTTACCGTATTTTTTAATGCTCTTCCAGCTGGAACTATGCTCTTCAGCTGTAAGTGCAGGGCCTTTTAGTGGTTGATTTTATAGCTGCACTTTTTAGCTTGACATTTGTTAAAAAAGACTCAGACATGTTGATTTTTTAAATTAAACTGTATTTGTGACAATGTGCGTATACACTGTGTGAATCAATGAAACATATTTAATTATAATTATTGGTGAGTTTTTGACAAAAACAATAGGTATGTTTTATATGTGTTGATATGCCGACCCCTTTATTAAGCCAATAGACCCACTTTTATATTTTTGTGACTGACCACATAACATAACCAGCTGAGTTAGCAACTTTCTCCCCCACCAGAGGCTAGGCCCTCTTGTCAACTCCACGCTGTGGTTGCCTGCAAGGGGGGGCTGATTTGGACGCAGGGCGTGGCATAGGCCAGTGCCTGCAGCCAACCACTTACAGCCAAAGGCCATGTGCGTTATGGGGTTAGCTGCCGGCCAGGTGTTGGATGCAGGGCTTGGTCACAGGCCAGGCTCTTTGGCCAAACCCACACCGTGCACGGTCTCGGGCCGTGAGGGGTGCAGGTTTACTGTTGTGTATGGTAATAAAATATTACTTTATGTTAAAAAAAAACACACAGATATTCACAAAGGTTAAAGTGATGTTATAGTTAGGTATGGCAGTATAATCTTACTTTGCATTAAATAAACCTTAGCAATTGACTGAATAAAACAAAGGTTAAAGGATTGTTATATTTAGGTAAAAACATCAGCTAAAACATGGTGGTGAAGCAAAGTTTAGTTTAGGTTATTTATTTCAAGTTGCAGTACATATAAGGAGCGGTGCCAGTATGACCACAGAAGATACCATCTCAGCTCCAACTGCCACCCCCAACTGATACCCAAAGTACAGCACTCCCTGTGCATTCCATATTCCACCCTAACATTCTACCTAACTATGTCCCTACACTCTATTTCTTTTTAAATTTTTCACCCACAAAATTTAAAATAATAAAAACTATGTGAAAAGAAAGAGTCACAGACATGTTTTATTAAAACTTTATTGGACATTTTTATAATAATATTAATAAACATTGCATTGTGTGAAATACTGAAATATACATATTCACATTTATTTTTGGAGAAATATGATAGATCTATTTTAAATATATTGATATGATCACCCATTGATAAAGTTAATTGGCTCAATTTCTATATTTTTGTGTTGCAACTGTTGCAACTCTTTGACAAAGTCAGTAAGTCTGCCTCCGTGCGGCCAGGATCTGTGAGACCAATTACACTTTGCGCATGCCAGAAGGCCATGCATGGTGTATCATTGGCTGCTCACAGGCCAAGCCCTTCAGCCAACCCCCACGGTATACACAGCCGGGCATGGCTGGGGGTTGGTTGCCTGCGGGGAATAGAAAACAGAGCCAGGCCTGAGGCAAGGCCCTGTGGTCAACCTCTGCCGTGCACGTCCAAAGGCTGTGTGCAGCAGTGGGGTTGGCTGCCCACGGGTGGCTGGCTTAGGGCCTTTGGCCATGTGCAGTGGAAAGATTGGCTTTATGTATGGTAATAAAAAAATACTTTACATTAAAAAACATAGAAATTCACTGAAAAAAACAAAGGTTAAAGTAATATTATAGTTACGTGAAAATTTCAGGGACAATGTAACCTTTTAAACTAAAATTCACCCACTATAGCTATCTCACATAACTATAACTCATGCCCTAAGGTAACTATAACTCGTACCCTCGCCATGCACAGCTAAATACCTCATGTTACATCTCTCATGACATGTTCTATAACATAATTGAAAATATCACTGCAGCATTTGAAATTTCATCATTGATGACAAGCCTGGGCATGCAGGGTCCGAGAGCTACAGTTGCCAGATATAGTTGTGAGAGCCAAATATAACTTACTGCCCAGCCATGCACTGCTTATGACCTCACATTACATTACTCATTACATGTTAAATGACATCATTGATGACATCACTGATGAAATCTCAAATGACATAATTGATCACATCACTGATGACACCATTCAATGGATGTGACTGTTTACTATATGAGTTCAAAACTGGAAGGTATCAGCGAGCTACACCTAGACCTAATTTGCTACCACCTCTGGAGTGCTTAAAGACATAACAATTTGCAACATACTGGAAGTAAAGCATATCTGAAAGCACCCACATTTATTTCAGATTATGCTCTAATTTTTACTGGTTTTCAGGTTCATAAGAAACATAGGTGGTCATTCCAACCTCGGCGGTAAAAGGTGCTTACCGCCAGACAGAAGACCGCCATAACACCGCCGCGGTCGCGGTAAACCGCCACGGCCATTCTGACCCACACTAGGCAAACCGCTAAAATACTGCCACCCACAAAAGTCCGCCGCACCAAAGGTCAGCGATAAACTGGCGATGACCAAACCTCCACCGTCACGCCAACATGCCATTACGACCCACGAATCCACGCGGCGGTCTTTCAACCGCGGTATTCTATTGGCGGTACACACCGCCGCGGTCGAAATACACATACACCTACAAAACACTACCACATTGGACAATTCAAAATACACACACCTGATACACATACACACACCACTCCCACACACACAATATATTATAAAACACACACCCACATCACCCACAAACTCTTACGACCAGAAATTTCGAACGAAGACCAGAGAGAGACACCACAATCTACAAACAAGCATCCACAGGCACACAATACCAATACCCACAGAACTTCCACACACCTCACACAACACACCACTAAATAGCACCCCACCTATCACTACACACTCCACCCCACACATCATCCACACCACCCCATGGCACCTCAAAGACACCCCAGGTTCTCAGATGCTGAACTCAGGGTCATGGTGGAGGAAATCCTACGAGTAGAGCCTCAGCTGTTCGGGACACAGGTGCAGCACACCACCATTGCCAGGAAGATGGAGCCATGGAGCAGAATAGTGGACAGGGTCAACGCTGTGGGACAGCACCCAAGAAATCGGGATGACATCAGGAAGAGGTGGAACGACCTACGGGGGAAGGTGCATTCCATGGTATCAAGGCACAACATCGCGGTACAGCGGACTGGCGGCGGACCCCCACCTCCTCCCCCAGAATTTACAACATGGGAGGAGCAAGTCTTGAACATCCTGCATCCTGAGGGCCTCGCTGGAGTAGGCGGAGGAATGGACTCTGGTAAGTCTCATCTTCACTACTTCATCCCCCCCACCCCACCTACATGCCAACTCATACCCCCACCCTCACCCCCTTCACAACTACCTCTTGCAAATGTCTCACCATCACAACCCACCCATCCCAAAACGTAGCCCTGCATGCGGCCCCAAAGCATGGAAACCCATCACCAAAGCATGCCTAATGCACGTACCCATCACCCCCCCCCCCAAAACACTGTCACAACAGCCCCCACAAAGGAATGCCAGCACTGGGGTACACGGGCACCCACCCATTGCACGCCATTGGCACACACAGAAGCAATAACCATACTTTTATACCCCTGCAGGACCCGAACGCCAGGTCACCGCACAGGAGGGTCCACAAATGTCCCCTCCACCCCCAGAAGAGGCCCACAGTGATGACAGCAGCTCTGTCTCCCTGGATCTAGATGACCAGCCCGGTCCATCGGGGACCTCTGGACAGTCAGTTCCCCTCAGACAGGCACAGGCCACAGCACACCTTCCCCCCTCTGGGAACACCAGCACAGCACCCACCCAGCGAGCCCATACCTCTGTCCCCAGGACACGTCAATCAGCGGTGTGTCCACCACTACAGGGAACCCAGGCTAACCCACCACCCCAACAACAACAGGGACCTGGGGGCAGTGGTAGTGGGCACACGGTCCAGGGGACGGAGGCCCAAGGAAACAGGGGAACTGGGAGGGCAGCTGTGCGACAGGGGGGGGACAGGCCTAGGGAACCCACTCTCCACGAGGCCCTCTCCTCCATCATGGGAGCATACCACCACTCCCAGGAGACGATGGCGACGGTCCTGGCCAGGTTTCAGGAAATCCAGCTTCTGCAGGAACAACAGTATATGGGGTTCAGGGAGGAACTGAGAAACATCAGTACCGCCATGGGTACCATCGTAGTGGCCCTGAATGAGTTCATCTCCACATTGCGGACCACTCTGGCACCTCAAAGGGCCCCTGACACTAGCATGGACCAGGAACTGGCTACCACCTCCGCCGGCGCTAGTGGACAGGAGGCCCCGACAGAAGACCAACAGGCCACCAGAACCCCACCCCCTGCAGAAGGAGAACCACCCCGCAAGCGGGCCCTGAGATCCAGGAAGAAGACAGAGTAACATGTCAAGACCCCCGCCAGCAAAGGATACCGCCCTGATTGTCATCCCACTGTCCCACATTGTCACCCTGTCCAACCTTAAACTGCCCCTGCTCCACTTCTCACAGGCATTTGGACAATGCACCTGTGTACCTGATAGTCTGGACTCTGCCATGGACAATCCTCCACCATCACCCCTCACCGATTTGCAACAACCCATCCAAATTAGAGCACTTGAATAAACACACTTATTGCACATAAACAATCTGGAGTCTGTCTGTGATTTTAACAAATGTATTAGACATGACAGTGCCAAAACTGTTATTCACATAGTGATGCCAAAAAAACGCTGTCACACAGCTGTAGTCCATGGGGAAACTAAGCAGATGTCACGCAGTGGGGTCCACAGCTCTGAAAACGGAAGGGAAAGTCACAACACAGTTACCATACACTGGGGGAAAAAGTCAGACAGTAGAGAGGTAGGAGTCTTTAAGTAAATGTAATATGCCGGTGTGTACTCTTACCTGTGTGTCACTGAAAGTATTGCTCTATTACTGTGTTCCTGTTGTCTATGTCGTCCTCTTCGGCTTCCTCTTCTTCACTCTCCACAGGCTCCACAGCTGCTACAACACCACCATCTGGACCATCCTCCGGCAGAAAAGGCACCAGGCGGCGCAAAGCCAGGTTGTGAAGCATACAGCAGGCCACGATGATCTGGCACACCTTCTTTGGTGAGTACATTAGGGATCCAACTGTCATATGGAGGCACCTGAACCTGGCCTTCAGGAGGCCAAAGGTGCGTTCGATCACCCTCCTAGTCCGCCCATGGGCCTCATTGTAGCGTTCGTCTGCCCTGGTCCTGGGATTCCTCACTGGGGTCAATAGCCAGGAAAGGTTGGGGTAACCAGAGTCCCCTAATAGCCACACACAGTGCCTCTGGAGTTGCCCCATCACATACGGGATGCTGCTATTGCGCAGGATGTAGGCGTAATGCACAGAGCTAGGGAACTTGGCATTAACATGGGAGATGTACTGGTCTACCAAACAGACCATCTGTACATTCATTGAATGATAACTTTTCCTGTTCCTGTACACCTGTTCACTTTCTCTGGGGGGTACCAAAGCCACATGGGTCCCATCAATGGCACCTATGATGTTGGGGATATGTCCAAGGGCATAGAAGTCACCCTTCACTGTAGGCAAATCCCCCACCTCAGGGAAAACGATGTAACTCCGCATGTGTTTGAGCAGGGCAGACAACACTCTGGACAACACCTTGGAAAACATAGGTTGAGACATCCCTGATGATATGGCCACTGTTGTTTGAAATGACCCACTTGCTAAGAAATGGAGTACTGACAGCACCTGCACTAGAGGGGGGATCCCTGTGGGATGGCGGATGGGTGACATCAGGTCTGCCTCCAGCTGGGCACACAGTTCATGTATAGTGGCTCGGTCAAGCCTGTATGTCAGAATGACATGTCGTTCCTCCATTGTCGACAGGTCCACCAGCGGTCTGTACACGGGAAGATTCTTCCATCTCCTCGCATTGCCAAGCGGACGGTGCCTAGGAAGGACAACAGCGAGCACAGAGTCAATCAACCCACAGGTACGTTCCCACAGCTTGCACACAACACAATTCACTATGCATTGAATGGTGTGTATGAGTGTTGAGGAAAGGCCTAGGTATGTGTGACGCAGTAGAAATTAAGCCATGTGGGCCCTTGAAATGGCGGCTGCCTGACCTGTGAAGTGTGACAATGGGATGTGAGGTCAATGCGCTGGCGTGGCACACCGTGGCGGTAGGCGGTCGAAGACCGCGGCGCAAAGCCGCATTGGTTCACATTGAATCCTATGGGTTTCAGGAGCCAATGACGATGTGCGCCGGTGGTCGCGGTACGCACCGCCGCGGTATGTACCGCCACGGGCGTGACCGCCATTTTCTATCAGCTTAATCACTCGATACCTGATCTTCCACAGGAGAGGACCTACACTGCAAGTGCTGCTGTGACCTCGGTCTGGAAGAGACAATGGCTGCTGCGACTGGAGAAAGGGCCCCTGCCTTCACTTCTGAAGAATTGGAGAAACTCGTGGATGGGGTCCTCCCCCAGTATGCACTACTCTACGGTCCTCCAGACCAACAGGTAAGTACACTGGGACCATGCTTTGTGGGCAATGCCTGGGTTGAGTCGGGTGGATGAAAGATGGTGGGGAGGGGAGCGATTGAGTCATGCATCAGACGACAGATGAGAGCATGTGCCACATGGCAAGGGTGGGGATGGGAGGCCACTCACATTGAGCATGCAGAAGGTGATGACAATTTTTCTCTCCCTGTACATGTCACATAGGTCAGCGCCCACCAGAAAATCGCGATTTGGTGTGCCATCGCCAAGGACGTTCGGACCCTGGGGGTCCACAACAGACGGGGCACCCACTGCCGGAAGAGGTGGGAGGACATCCGCCGCGGGAGCAGGAAGAAGGCGGAGGCTCTGCTGGGGATGGCCTCCCAACGTAGGAGGGGTGCCAGTCGTCAATTGACCCCCCTGATGTCCCGGATCCTGGCGGTGGCCTACCCCGATTTGGATGGGCGCGTTAGGACATCACAGCAGACACAAGGGGGTGAGTACAGTCTCATTCTGGTGACTTTGCACGCAGTGGAGGTGTCTGGGTGGGGGAGGAGGGCTGTGGGTCTCCCTAGGCCAGGGCGAATTCTGTAGGCTAGGCCCCTCTGTAAGGCATGGCCCTGTGCCCCCACCCCCCACCTCTGTAGGGTGCCAAGTTCAGGTATCCATGGCCCTGTCTCATCTATGTGTGCAGTTGTCGTCGATAGGCTTGTAGGCCATGTCCCACGGATTGCGTAGTGGACCCCAAGTGCGCGGCGTAGTGCAGAGGGCTTCTGTGTCTGTCTTGTCTGCCAACGGTAGCGGTAATCCATGCACTCAACATGTCTTCATTTCTCCCCCCCCCCTTTTTTGTGGTCTTCCTGTTCATGTGTGCATCAGCATCATCAGGCGGAGGAGAAGTGGCATCGGAGCACGAGGGAGTTGCATCTCACATGGCCATGGCGGGCCATGCAACTGAGTCGGATTTCACCAGTGAGACGGAGGGCGAGGGGAGCTCCACAGCGGGGACTCGTGCTGATGTCAGTGGCAGCGACTCGTCCTCTGAAGGGAGCTCCCTTATGGTGGCGGCAACATCCGTGCCCCCCGCAACAACAGGTACAGCCGCCACCCAGCGCACCAGCACCGCCCTCCCAGCAGCCCCTCAGCCTTCGCCCCGTGCCCACTCACCCAGGAAGGTGGGCATCTCCTTCGCCCCAGGCACCTCAGGCCCTGCCCCAGTCACCCCTGCTGCCCTCAGTGAGGAGGTCATTGACCTCCTGAGGACGCTCATTGTTGGGCAGTCTACCCTTTTGAATGCCATCCAGGGTGTAGAAAGGGAGGTGCACCGGAGTAATGCATACCTGGAGGGCATTCATTCGGGTCAGGCTGCCCATCAGCGATCGTTCAACGCTCTGGCCTCAGCACTGACGGCAGCAATTGTCCCTGTCTCTAGCCTCCCCCCTCCAACTTCCTCCACCCAGACCCAATCCCCTGTACCTCTGCCTATCCCAGACACACCTACAGACTAGCCTGCACACACCTCAACACCCAAGGGAAGCTCATCCAGACATAAGCACCACACATCACACAAGCATTCACACAAGCAACATCCACATGCAGACATACCAACAGCCTCTGCCTCCACTGTGTCCCCCTCCTCCTCGTCTCCCTCCTCCCTCCCTGTGACGTCTCCACTCACACTTGCATGCACAACATCTTCAGCCACTACGTCCATCACCAGCACACCCACCAGAACACTCCGCACACGTGCAGTCACCACCCCCACTCCCATGTACACGTCCCCTGTGTCCTCTCCAAGTGTGTCTGTCACCCCCTCTTCCAAACCACACAAACGCAAGCAGCCACCCACCCAACAGCCATCCACCTCACGACAGCCTCCAGCCCAAGCACCTGCACCCAAAGACACCAGACTTCACACTCCTACAACCACATCCTCTTCCTCCACTCCCATACCCACTACACCTATCCGTCACTCTCTTTCCAAATTGCTTTTCCTTGCCAACCTTAACCTCTTTCCAACAACTCCCCCACCCCGTCCATCTCATAAGACTGCAATCAGCACCTCAGCCACCACCAAACCAGGACCTATCAGGACTGTTGTCCAAGGACTGTGGAGTCCCCCACCCTCAAGGGCAACAACTCCGGCGAGGAGCCAAGGCACGCCCAGCCCACTCCCGGAAAAGCAGCCAAAAGTGAGCAGTGCCCGGCGCGAGAGGCCACGGACACCAGGGACCAAAATCCCTACCCTGGCTCCATCTGGAAGTGGGGTGCCACCTGGCACACCGCCAAAGGGGTCAAAGGGCCACAGACGACCAGGGAAGGGTGGGAAGGGCAGCACGCCCGACAAGTCCGGCAGCAGACCAGCTGCCCAGGAGTGCCCCACCAGCCCCCTCCCAGGTGTGCAGGAGGACACCCAGAGGCCCAGTACGGCAGCCCAGGAGGGCCCCGCAAGCCAACGGACAGATGGGCAGGAAGGCCCTGCCAGCCACATGCCAGGTGGCGAGTGACACCCATGCCTGGGCCGGAACCGCTGAACTGGGCCCTTTCAAACAAGCACCGCTGAACTGGGCCCTCTCAATCAAGCACCGCTGAACAGGGCACCTTCATCACAAGCACCGCTGAATTGGGCCCTGCCATCTCAAGCACCGCTGAACAGGGCACCGCCGTCTCAAGCACCGCTGAACTGGGCACCTTCATCACAAGCACCGCTGAATTGGGCCCCGCCGTCTCAAGCACCGCTGATCAGGGCACCTTCATCTCAAGCACCGCTGAACTGGGCACCGCCGTCTCAAGCACCGCTGAACAGGGCACCGCCGTCTCAAGCACCGCTGAACTGGGCCCGCCGTCTCAAGCACCGCTGAACTGGGCCCTTTCAATCAAACACCGCTGAACTGGGCCCTTCATCTCAAGCACCGCTGAACTGGGCCCTTCATCTCAAGCACCGCTCCGCTGGGCCCTTCATCTCAAGCACCGCTCCGCTGGGCACCGCCGTCTCAAGCACCGCTCCGCTGGGCCCTTCATCTCAAGCACCGCTCTGCTGGGCACCGCCGTCTCAAGCACCGCTGAACAGGGCACCGCCGTCTCAAGCACCGCTGAACAGGGCACCGCCGTCTCAAGCACCGCTCCGCTGGGCACCGCCGTCTCAAGCACCGCTCCGCTGGGCACCACCGTCTCAAGCACCGCTGAACTGGGCCCTTCATCTCAAGCACCGCTGGCCCATTGGCGGAAGGGGCAGGCCCGCATCTGTGTCGGGCAGGGCTGCACTAAGCACTCTGGGCACTAGTCCCCCTCCAGTACCAGTGGAGACTGTTATCCACTTGAGAGACTGTGGCTTTGCACTCCCCAGGATTGGACAGTGGGCAAGCCACCCACTGTAGAGACTTGAGAGACTGTGGCTTTGCACTCCCCAGGATATGGCAGTGGGCAAGCCACCCACTGTAGAGACTTGTGAGACTGTGGCTTTGCACTCCCCAGGATGGGACAGTGGGCAAGCCACCCACTGTAGAGACTTGAGAGACTGTGGATTTGCACTCCCCAGGATATGGCAGTGGGCAAGCAACCCACTGTAGAGACTTGTGAGACTGTGGCTTTGCACTCCCCAGGATGGAACAGTGGGCAAGCCACCCACTGTAGAGACTTGAGAGAATGTGGCTTTGCATTCCCCAGGATATGGCAGTGGGCAAGCCACCCACTGTAGAGACTTGTGAGACTGTGGCTTTGCACTCCCCAGGATGGGACAGTGGGCAAGCCACCCACTGTAGAGACTTGAGAGACTGTGGCTTTGCACTCCCCAGGATATGGCAGTGGGCAAGCCACCCACTGTAGAGACTTGTGAGACTGTGGCTTTGCACTCCCCAGGATGGAACAGTGGGCAACCCACCCACTGTAGAGACTTGTGAGACTGTGGCTTTGCACTCCCCAGGATGGAACAGTGGGCAACCCACCCACTGTAGAGACTTGTGAGACTGTGGCTTTGCACTCCCCAGGATGGGACAGTAGCCATGGAGGCCCCTCGTGGATCTGGCGTTGTGTACTCATGTGGCTGAGGTGCCGCCACTTCCCTTCCCACTGAGGTGCCTGTAGTTTTTCTATCTGATGCCCCTGCAGTGTTCTCTCCGTTTAGGTCAGGTATCTTGTGTGGGCCTTACCCATGTGATTTGGGCCCAGTGGTCCACGGACAATGACAGCTAGAATTATCGGACTTTTAATATTTATGTATATATTAGTTTTAAATGTGTGATATTTTTATAAGGCAATGATCCAATATATTCGACTGTTTATGATCTATTCCTTTTGCCTTTGCATTCTTTCGGGGGGGCTTGGGAGTTGTAACAGTGATGTATTGCTATGCATTGATGTGTGTGTTGTAGTGGGTGGGGGTGGGGGTGGGTGTGTCGCGTATGTGTGTCCCCGTAATATTTTCTCCTCCCCCCTCCCCTGTGTCGTAGGTGCAGTACTCACCGTTGTCTTCTGCGCCGGCGTTCGTGCTCCTGGTAGAGGAGCAGGAATACAATAGCTGGTAGGATGTGTAATTCGGGTTCCATGCTGTCCAGATTCCTCGTGGGGTGTATGGAGGTGAGCGTTTTCGGTTTGAAATGTCTGTTTCCGCCGTGTTTTTATCGGCGGGGCTACCGCCCCGGAAAAGGTGGCGGATTGGTGGGTTGTGATAGGGTGGGCGGTACATTGTCTCCCGCCTGTCTGTTGGCGGTGACCACCGCGCTGTTTGTTTGTCCCGCCGTGGCGGTCGGAGTGTTAAAGTGGCGGTCTCTGTTGTCGGTTTCCGCCAGGGTCAGAATTCCATTTTTTTAACCGCCAGCCTGTTGGCGGGTTAGCCGCCGCTTTAACACCGACCGCCAGGGTTGGAATGAGGGCCATAATGTCTCTGTAGACATTAATGCAATTAGCAACTTATTAAAGCTTAAATAGCACGCAAAAGAGTGTTTGGTTATTATTTACCTTTATGCGTGGGCACGCACAAACCGTTTCTCAGGGGTCTGGTTTATGGCCAAGGGATGCACTGATGGACCGAAGGGTGGGGGCAGTGTCAGGACGTATGGGAGCAGGGCCACTAGATTAAAAACAAAATGGCTGCCTTTTCAGAACATTACTAGATAATACTGTATTTCAAAAGCAGACTAAATTACAAGGCTACAAGTAGTAGCTTTTCAAACAACTGAGGTAGAAGTGAAGAAGTGAATACCCATGAATGACCTTTCAGAGATGCACACTTTAAAAAACACATTTTATTGACATTTTGTTAATACATTTTTATTATCAGACAATAACAATCTTATTAGCCATTCAATGGTAATGCTCAAAAACTGGATGTTCAAAACGAGTCCAATGCAGCAGAGGTACAATTGGTTCTGAAAAATAGGTAAGTTAGAGACAGATATACCAGGAACTTATTTCACATTTCATGTCTACTGTTGTGTCCTGTAATCTGGTACTTTGGTTGAAATGGCAAGCCTCAAGAACAAATCCAGATGGAAGTCTATAAATGTATTTCTGAGTTTACTCTTCAACATTCCATTGTGAAAAACACACTTTCACAGACATGTGCTGATCTAAACATACAAATTACTTTCTGGGCCTCAGTTTTAAAAAAAGGACATTTGTCAGAGGACACAATTTTCCAGAATTCTTCTGGTGCCTGCCCACCCCAAAAAGATGGTTTGACGGCTGAATTGTGCTGCATGTCAAACAGCTCCTTTTCTGTGTGTGCCCTTTCATTGCTAATAAGGGTAAGAACTTCAAGATTTTGTGCACTCACCATACAGGGGTTTTCAACCAGTTTGAATGGAGGGGTAAGGGCTCAGAATTGAGAAAAATCACCTTTTGATGTCCCCAGAAATGTCCTCAAGACATGCACCAAGGGTTAGCATTGACAGTTTTTCTTGTGCAACTGGCAATCTTTGAGTCACAGCTAGCAGTTTTGGAAAGTGGGTGAAGTCATCATCATCAAGTTGCTCTTTGAATAGCACAAGCTTACTTTCAAATGAGTAAATACCATTCATCATGGAGAATGCACGCTGTTGTTTGCTTTGCAGCACCAAATTGAGAACAATGAAGTTTGCAAATAGACCTGAAAGAAAATGAAGCATTGTAAACCATTTCACATCCTTTGCTTCTAGGAATGATTGACCTCTACTATTTACAAAGTGTTAAATTTCAGGAAGCAAAGTGATGAACCAATTCAGAACTTTCCCTTTGCTTAGACATCACACTTTAGTGTCCACGAAGAGGTCTGTAAATTCAGTTTCAGAACCCTGCAGAGTGCTTTAAAAAGTCTATGGTTAAGGGCTTGGGTATGAATAAAATGAACAATTTTCACTGCAAGGACATTATTCAGTTGTCCTCAATTGTGTGCACTGAACTTCTTGATGAATAATGCAGTGGTAGACTAGGACAGTCTGGCTGGTGAACTTCTTTTTAAACAGAGATCCAAAACCTTTGTCATGGCTTACCAGGCAGAATCCCCATCTGCTGTGATGCTGACAAGATTGCTTAATGGTATGTTGTGTATTTCAAAGAAATACTGTCCAGTATGTATTGTCCTCTTTGGTACCCTTGTAGTGGTAGAAGGCACTGGACCTCTTCTCTTGAAAGAATTGATTGGTCCAAATACCTCACCCAAACAAATAACTGGGCCACATCAACTATATTCGTTGGCTCATCCTTGACAATGCTGAAGAGCTGTGACTCTTTGACTGCTTTGGTCATCGTCTCTTTTCTGCACGCACAATTGGAATCCGGTAACTGTAACGCATGGAGCTGAAATGCACTGATTTCCTTTAAAATGCTGGCTTTATTACTATCGTTTTAAAAAACAAATGGTTGCAGAAAGGAAACAATTCTTCACCAGATGTGACTCTGTGAATGGTTCATGTTTGGCCAACAAGTAGCATATTTTGAACAATGCTTCCGTAACAGCCTAATCTGACAAAGGAAGAGCTGCTGGGAAAGAAGTGATTGCTTTAATGATGCCGCTTTTGCAGAACGCAGTTTTGACTTCAATGGGAAGCTCTGTCTATATTCTGAGTGTCTGGTTTTCTAGTGCTGCTCCAGGTTAAATTCTTTAAGAACGTTTACTTTCTCTTTGTACAGCAAACAGGTGGCTTTCTCTTTTGGACATTCAACCATAATGTACTCTTCTTTTCATGCTGGCTAGAAAGCCCAGTATCGACTCTGGATCTGGGTCATTTGCAAGGACTAGTAACTATACGGTAGGCCATTTCTGGCGACCTCTAGCTGATCTATTACTGTGCAATAAGTAATAAGGACCAGGATTCAGATTTAACATCTCACGACTGATGGAGAAATGACACCTCCCGACGGATGGACTAACAGACACTCACAACTGATGGACCGACAATGTCTCACAACTGATAGACCGACACCTCAGCTCACAACAAATGGCCCGCATATAGAATTTGTTTAGAAAAAAATGGACCGGCACCTCAGCTCACAACCAATTGTCTGGCACCTCAGCTCACGACCAATGGACCGACAACATGTCTCAGCTTCATATTTCTGTAAGCAACACCAAAGCAATGCTATTTGTTTAAAAATACAAAGTAGTGTTTAAAAGTGAGCCATGTACATTGCAATTAAAGAATTAATTTAACACACATATTGGCCTTGGTCCATTCACAGAGGCCAGAGATTCACATTTTATAAAAAGGTATCTTAGCAATTAGTCTTGTAACGGGACACTTATTAAATCCATAAAAGAAAACTACTAACTCACATGTTATGTAATCTATAGGGCAGACAAAAATGCTGATGGGATGACCTCAGATATAAATACAGGAAGTGACCATCAGGGGCATGGGAGGAAGGAGCAGCAGAACAGGATGGGTCTGGCACAGTGCTGCTTCAGGTGTTCTTAAGCCTGCCTGAATGGTAGTCAAGGTGGGCTCCTCTCCCGACAGTACACATTTGGTAGTTATTTTTTCCATTTAGCCTGTTTCAAAGTGCTCACACATTATCAGATCAGTGGAAAGTGACACAGGGAGAGTAAAATGTACCCAGTTTGTTAAAGGAAGAGAGATTTGAGACTGCAGCACAAGGCTACTTGCTTCAGAGTTATAATACCAAAGAAAACAGGGAGCTTTCCCCTGTCCCTGGTAAACTCCAGACCTTATATAACCACATACTCACTATCAGCCTCTATATGGCTTCTAAATATTCTTGCAGAAAGTGGCCAGATGTGTACATTCAAAAGGCGATTGCTGAAGAACACAAAATGTGGGTAAATGTGAGGCGAAATTAAAGCCCTATCTCCTGACTCCAAAGTTTCAAGACCACAAGGGCAGTGCCAGCGATTATGTTGGCAAGATCAAGGGACTTCCAAGTTCATTTCCTCGATTTGCAATGTATTTAGATGAAGTGGTCAGGCTGAGATTAGATGCCCGGCATCCTAGTTTGATAGCTAAAAGGTATCCCACTTGACTACATCTATTTTTGTCTTCCCACCGCAGAAGTGATGGCATCACACATACTGCCGAATTATAAGGCAGGAAAAAAAGTGATAATGATGCCAACAAATGGTAAGTAATGGACGAGCACCTTTTTAGGGGCATATTTATACTCTGTTTGCGCCGGATTTGCGTCGTTTTTTTTTACGCAAATCCGACGCAAAGCTAACTCCATATTTATACTTTGGCGTTAGACCCGTCTAGCACCAAAGATCTTGGAGTTTGCGTCATTTTTTAGCGTGGACACCTACCTTGCGTTAATGATATGCAACGTAGGCGTTCCCTTCTAAAAAATGACTCTAAGGCATGTGCGCCTTATTTAAACTCCTGTGCAAAAATGACGCACAGGAGTGGGCGGGCCTGAAAAAGTGACGTCCAGCCGCTTTTGCGTCGTTTTTTAACGCCTGGTCAGGGCAGGCGTTAAGGGACTTGTGGGCTCGGAAGGAGCCCAGAGGTGCCCTCCAATGCCCCCAGGACACCCCCTGCCACCCTTGCCCACCCCAGGAGGACGCCCAAGGATGGAGGGACCCATCCCAGGAAACTTAAGGTAAGTTCAGGTAAGTTTTTTTTTTTTTTTTTTGGGTGGCATAGGGGGGCCTGATTTGTGCCCCCCTACATGCCACTATGCCCAATGACCATGCCCAGGGGACATAAGTCCCCTGGGCATGGCCATTGGGCAAGGGGGAATAACTCCTGTCTGTGCTAAGACAGGAGTCATTTCAATGGGGGTTGGGAGTCAAAAAAAATGGCGCAAATCGGGTTGAGGCCAATATTTTGCCTCAGACCTGACTTGCCCCATTTTTTTACGCCCAAGCTCCATTTTCCTCTACGCCTGCGCCGCCTGGTGTGGGTCATTTTTTTTTACACACACCAGTCAGCTGCGCCGGCTAACGTCATTCAATAAATAAGGCGCCCGCATGGCGCTTTGGAATGGCGTTAGCCGGCGTTAAAATTTTTGACGCACAACTGCGTTGGCGCAGTTGTGCGTCAAAAAGTATAAATATGGCCCTTAGTGTTTTGTTTTTAAGATACAATAGGTTACCAAGCAACAGCATTTTTTACTAAAAAACAAACATAAACTGAGAAACAAAATAATGCCAGAAAGCCAAACTAATACAGGACTGCAGAATATGTTATAGGTGATAGATAGCGATTCAAGACAAGCATTTTAGCTTTTTTTTTAAATGCACTGGAAGTAGGCTTGCCTTCATTTCCAGAAGAAAATACTGTATATTTGCTCACCTCTAGAAGTTACTTTTAGGCAGGGGACACAGATAAATCTACAATGAACACATATCTATAGGGCAGGCAAGGAGGGCAGGCCATACCGATTTGTGGGGCTGCTTCTGACCACCTGCAGGCTGACTCCAGACACCAGGAAGGGCAGCCTGCCTGGTGAGAAGGACAGTGTGGCTGGCAGCGAGCAGGCTGGTAGGCGGTAAAGAAGGGTAGCAAGCTGGCCTGCAGTCAGCGAGGACAGGAGCAGGCCGGCATGATCCATGGGAGGTCCCCTGCTGTGTGTGCACTCCTTTTGATGGCTGGTGTGGATGGGCAGTGAAGAGTGCAGGCAGGCGGTATGGACGGAGCAGGCTGAAGCCGGCGACATTCTTGGTAAAAGAGGTGTGGCAGGAAGCTTGGCATAAGGCTCATTAAAGGCTTTGAATGTGCAATATCTGACCTTTAAAGGGCTACCCGCGAGACCCAGGCATGTGGCATGATTAAGAGGCTTTCCTCAAACACAAAAGAGGGCAACTGGAGAATGTGCAGTGAAGTTATTATGGTGCATGCTCCAGCTGCCCTCTTTTGTGCTTACAAGAAGCCTGTTTCAGCTGTGCTGTACTTGCCCTAGAAGGCGGCCACGAAAAAGGTCTGCGGGCCACCAACCAAGGTCTGCCAGGCAACTGGCGGCCCGCAAGTCTTAGTCTGAGTGTCACTGCCTTAATGAGACGTATCTGTTAAATACTTAATCTGCCACTGAATTTTACCCCAACTGCTTCACATCTGTGAAATAGCCACTGATAAGGCACTTTTGCAAAAATACCTTGTACATATTTTTATAATGAGCACAATGGTACACTATTACAACAATGCTTATATCGTTCAATTGAGTCACCCGTAGATTACACATTTTTCAACAATGTATAATGTCTCAGAATTGTTATTGAACTTCTGGAAATAAATGTCTTTACCTTATAAATATTCACTTTATTTAAATAGTGTTGATAGCACAACATGAACATTCTTTAATATCAGCAAGTGCATACAATTCCACAGGTGAATAATGTATTCTAAAATAATTTTTCGTTTCTCTCACATATTTTGGCAACACGACTTCAGCTTTTTGCAACGTGCACCTGCAACTCACTCTACGAGGACTCAGTCTCTACCTTGTTTAAAAGAAGTACGGTTTCCACTTAAAATGTTGCTGCTTGTTAAACTGTGCACCATATAAATTTCACCATACTGAATCGGACTTGTCTCCAAGATTACACTATTTATATTTCATAGATGCACACACGTACATACAATCAATGTATGCTGTATATGTTTTTGGGTCCCTGTGGTGTGTTCCAAGAGAGAAGGGTGAAGGTTTCAATAAAAAATAATATGGCAACTTCTCTTTGAGTTTTTCAAGTTGTTTTTATTAAACAAACAAACAAAAAATTAGATATCTTCTATTCTTTTAGCTTTCCTTTTTCTGGTTCGTTCTTTCTCTCTCTTTCTGTTTCTCTCCCAGTAGTCAGTCTGATTTTTGTTTGTTGTTTGCTTCTTAAGAAAATAAAATAATAAGGAATGTCTCTGTATTTTCTGATAGTAACAAATTATGGGGGTTATTACAACTTTGGAGGAGGTGTTAATCCGTCCAAAATGTGACGGATATACCACCAGCCGTATTACGAGTTCCATAGGATATAATGGACTCGTAATACGGCTGGTGGTATATCCGTCACTTTACCATCACTTTTGGGACGGATTAACACCTCCTCCAAAGTTGTAATAACCCCCTATATCTTCTTTCCTTTCTTCAGGTTTCCTTTCTTGGATTTTGTAACAAATTATATCTTCTTTCCTTCCTTCAGGTTTCCTTTCTTGGATTTTGTTTCACGTCATCCTGTCCTCAGATGGAATAAAAAAATAAAAGAAAATAAAAATAATATAAGTGGGTGTTTTATGTTTGATTCTTTCTTTTTCTGGGGTAGGGAGGAAAGGGGGGTGATGGAAATAGTGCTCAGGGAAGTGGACGGTAACTTTAGGTGTCCCCGGTGAGTATGTGGGAGAAAATAAATAAATCTGTATAGTGATCCTTAATTCTTTTAAATATTTCAAATTCTTATGTGCTTTTATGATTTTCTCTACACTCCCCCTCGTGCCTCCCACCTCCCCACTTCCACCGGAGGCCTTGAATACCCGGACTCCGTTTACGCACCTGAAAAGGCCACATCCCTCTAGGAACGTGGCTGGGTCTTCTCGCTTGTCTCTAGAGTTGTTCTTCTTCTTCAATTTCGTCCACGCTCTCTTCTCCTGTCAGTTGTGGCGCGGACACGCCACAGTTCGCAATGCTCTCCTCTCCCGTCAGTTGTGGCGTCAATATGCCACGGTTCGCAGCACTCTCCTTTCCCGTCGGTTGTGGTGTCGACACGCTCCGGTTCTCCGCCTACTCCTTCTCGTTTCGTGTTTCAAACTTGGCACACTCCTCGCTCGCTCCTCACCATCTTCTTCCTTTTCCTCTTGCGTGACTTCCGGGTTTTCAAGTATCTGCAAACGGATATCTGGTTTGCTGTGTATCTCATGTAATCCCTCTAAGGTACCCCCGAGGTATGGATCGCTCGGCCCCAAAGGACCTCTGTGAGCGGGGAACATCAGTACCCCGTCACAGTCCCTTACTACTTACATTCATTTTTTTAAATGAATGGTTTATAGAGTAATTTGAGAACCAATGGCTTGGATGATGGCCATCAATGATGTCATTTAACATGTCATGAGTAATACAGTATGTGAGGTCATAAGCTTTGCATTGTGTATACAAGTTATAGTTAGCTCACTCAACAATAACTGATTAATTTCAGTGTTTTGTAAGCATTCGTTTTTAACTTTTTTCAGCACCTAACTATAACATTACTTATAGCTTTGTTTTTTCAATAAATTTCTATGACTCTTATAACAGAAACTAATATCTTAATTTATCATACCTAACTATAATGCCACTTTAACCTTTGTTTTTTCCAATTGATTTCTAGAGTTTTTTAATGCCAGGGTAGATCATATTACCATACTTGACTATAAGTTGGCACAGGCCCATCCCCTGCTTGTGGCCAACCCACTGCAGTCTGCTGCCTGTAGTCAGCTTGCTGTCCATGCACCCCCTATTCTCCATCTTTGTACCCCTGCCCCTACCCCTACCTCCTGCCCTTCATCGTCTGCTTGCTGTTCCTGCCTCCCTGCTTTCCATTCTCCATGTGCCTGCCCCTACTTCCTGTCATCTGCCGCTCTGGTCCATAGTACTGCCCCTGCCCATGCCGGCCTGCACTACGTGGTCATCTTGTAAATCCTGACCCCCACTCCCTGACCCCTGTTCTCCTTGTGCACACCCCTGCACATCCCTTCTGTCCTCCATGGTTCATTGTGCAGACCTTGCCCATGTCACCCTGCTCATCAAGGTCAGATTGCTGCCCCTTCTACTCCACCCCTTTCTGCCTGCCCTAGATTCACCACCTTTATACCCATACCCCATCCCACCATGCCTCTGTGGATAGCTTACTGCCTATGCAGGGATGCCCTCGCAGTCCCCTTGCTGCCCCTGCACCCTCCTCCCTACTTTTTCATTGTGTGTGCATTCCCCTGCACTCATTAGTCCATTGAGCTTCTACTGCCCCTCTTGCCTGCCCTGTGCGGTCTATTGTGGTTCTACTGGCTCTTCCGCCCACCTTGCATGGTCACTTTGCTGCCCATGTCCTTTCACCCTTACCCTTGCCTTCAATTATCTGAGTCCATGGCTCTATCCCCTTACTCCAGCCCTCCATGGACCGTTGTGCTGCCACTGCCCCTCCTGCTTGACCTGACTGGTCTGTTGTGTTGCCACAGTCCTTCCTGACTGTGAGTCCTTCCAGCAGCATCCCGTTTCCAGTTCATTAATCCATTAGTGTCTAAAAATGTGGGGGCAACTCCCTGTACTTATACTCATTTTGCTCAGCTTCCACAAACGGGGAGAAGGGGTTTCAACCAGCACCAACCGATTCCAGGAAGGTCCCCTTTCTCCAGCACTGGCTCCAGACATCAGTAGGAAGCAAACTAGCCCTTTGTGTGAGGCCAGGACATAGCCTTTACAGATGCATGTGTGCCCCGCCTCTACCTCTCCCAGCCCACGAAGACTATTCAGTATGCAGATGTAGCCCTGCTACACCTCCATCCTCCCTGTGTACTGGCTCTCTGGAAAGTATGCACAAAGTCCAGCTGTCACTCTGCTCCAGACATGGATTGGAGTCAAGCTGTAAAACACCAGAACCATAAGCACAGAGAAATGCTCACTTTTTAAAAGTGGCAATTCTATAATGGTAATAAAAAATCCACCTACACCAGTAAGCAGCATTTCTCACTACTGTTCCAACCATACCAAACATGCCAACACCACTCCTCATAGATCAGACAATCAATCAATCAATCAATCAGTGTATTTGTAGAGCGCACAGCCACCTGTGAGGGTCTCAAGGCGCTGAGGGGGGGGGGGGGGGGGGGGGGGTGCTGCTACTGCTCAAATAGCCAGGTTTTGAGCCTCTTCCTGAAAATCAGCAGGTCTTCGGTCTGTCGTAGGGGCAGGGGAAGGGTGTTCCAGGTCTTGGTGGCGAGGTGGGAGAAGGATCTGCCTCCGGTAGTCGCTCTTCGGATGCGGGGGACGGTGGCGAGGGCGAGGTCGGCTGAGCGGAGTTGGCGGGACGGGGTGTGGAAGGTGTGTCGTCTGTTGAGGTAGGCTGGACCGGTGTTGTGGAGCGCCTTGTGTGCATGGGTGAGGAGCTTCAAGGTTATCCTTTTGTTGACGGGGAGCCAGTGTAGGTCTCTCAGAAGGGGAGTGATGTGGCTGTGGCGGTGGGCATCGAGGATCAGGCGTGCGGAGGCGTTTTGTATGCGTTGCAGTCGTTTGAGGAGTTTGGCCGGGGCTCCTGCGTAGAGGGTGTTTCCGTAGTCAAGTTTGCTGCTGACGAGGGCTTGGGTGACTGTTCTTCTTGTATCTGTGGGGATCCATCTGTAGATCTCGTGGAGCATGCTGAGGGTGTTGAAGCAGGATGAGGAGACGGCGCTGACTTGCTTGGTCATGGAGAGTGTTGAGTCGAGGATGATGCCCAGGTTGTGTGCGTGGTTGGTGGGTTTTGGGGCTTCTCCCAGAGCAGTCGGCCACCAGGAGTCGTCCCAGGCTGAGGGGTTGGTGCCGAAGATGAGGACCTCTGTCTTATCTGAGTTCAACTTCAGTTTGCTGTTCCTCATCCATTCGGCGACGGCCTTCATTCCTTCATGGAGGTTGGATTTGGCGGTGAGGGGGTCCTTGGTGAGGGAGAGGATCAGTTGGGTGTCGTCGGCATAGGAGATGATGTTGAGGTTGTGCAGCCGGGCGATGCGGGCCAGCGGGGCCATGTAGACGTTGAAAAGTGTCGGGCTGAGAGACGAACCTTGGGAAACGCCGCAGATGATCTTGGAGGCTTCGGAGCAGAAAGGGGGGAGGCGGACGCTCTGGGTTGTGCCGGAGAGGAAGGAGGGGTCCACTCCAGAGCTTTGTCCTGGATCCCTGCGTTGTGGAGGCATGTGCGTAGGATGCAGTGGCAGACGGTGTCGAAGGCGGCCGAGAGGTCCAGGAGAATGAGGGCCGCTGTTTCGCCATTGTCAAGCAGGGCCATGATGTCGTTGGTGGCGGCGATGAGGGTGGTTTCAGTACTGTGGTTGCTGCGGAACCCTGACTGGGATGGGTCCAGGATGTTGTTTTCTTTGAGGTAGTGGGTCAGTTGTCTGTTGACGATCTTCTCGATGACCTTGGCCGGGAATGGGAGCAGGGAAATGGGGCGGAAGGTCTTGAGGTCTCTCGGGTCCGCCATGGGTTTCTTGAGTAGAGGTTTGATCTCAGCATGCTTCCAGCTCTCGGGGTAGGTCGCGGTCTCGAAGGAGATGTTGATGACTTTGCGCAGGTGGGGTGCGATGGTGGTGCTTGCTTTGTTAAAGATGTGATGCGGGCATGGGTCTGACGGAGATCCAGAGTGGATGGTTCCCATGGTTTTGATTGTGTTGTCTTCGTTCACGTTGGCCCAGACGAGCAGGGGGTCGTAGTTAAAAGTGGGTGGAGAGTCTGAGGAGTCAGTGATTGGCGGGGTGGTCTGGCTGTTGAAGCTGTCATGGATGTTTGTGATCTTGTAGTGGAAGAAGGCGGCGAGGGAGTTGCACAGGTCTTGTGAAGTTGGGATGTTGTTTGTGCTGGAGCTAGGGTTGGAGAGTTCATTCACGATGTTGAAGAGCTCCCTACTGTTGTGTGTGTTGTTGTCCAGGCGGTCTTTGAAGGAGGTTTTCTTGGCAGATCTGATGAGGTGATGGTGATTGCAGATGGCGTTCTTGAAGGTGGCATGGTTGTCCGGTGTCTGTTCGAGGAACCACTTTCTCTCAAGTTTCCGACAGGTTTTCTTGGAGGCTTGAAGGTCCGAGGACAACCAGCTGGCTCTCTTGTTGGCACCTCTGTTGGAAGGTTTATAGAGCGGGCGAGAATGTTGGCACAGTCGTCAATCCAGCGCCAGAGGTTGCAGGCTGCGAGGTCGGGATTGGTGGGTTTGGTGGGTGGTTTTCGGGCGTGGCTGGTGTTCAGCTGGACTTGGCTGATTTTGCTCCAGTTGCGGCGGGGGATCTTTTGGGTGCGGTGGTGCGTGGTGGGTTTCTGGAAGGTGAAGTGGATGCAGCGGTGGTCGGTCCATGGGAGTTCGGTGGTGTGGCTGAAGGTGACGCGGGGGCTAGCGGAGAAGACGGGGTCCAGCGTGTGGCCAGCGGAGTGTGTTGGGGTCGTGACGAGTTGTCTGAGTCCGAGGGTGGCGAGGTTGTCGATTAGGGTGGTGGTGTTGGGGTCGTTGTTATTCTCCAGGTGAAAGTTCAGGTCGCCGAGGAGGACGTAGTCGGCGGAGGCTAGGGCGTACCTGCTGACAAGGTCGGTGATGGAGTCGCAGAACTAAGGCTGTGGTCCGGGGGGTCTGTAGATGAGAGTTCCTCTGAGGGTGGTGTTGGGGTTGGTGTGGATCTGGAAGTGCAGGTGTTCGGCGGTGCTGAGGGTGTCGTCGGTACAGGTCATGACCCTGATGGTGTTCTTTTGGATCATGGCAATTCTGCCTCCGACTCCGTTGGTGCGATCCCTGTGGGTGATCTTGTAGCCATCCGGAATGGCTATGGCAATGTCTGGGGCCCGAGGAGGCGTTCATCCAGGTATTCGTCAGGAAGGCGACGTCCGGGGGTGGAGGTGTTGAGCAGGTCCCAGAGTTCGACGGCATGTTTGCATGCAGAGCGGGTGTTAAGTGGGATGCATCGGAGGTAGTTGTGGTCAGGCTCGGCAGGAGGTTTGGCGATTTGGAGGCTGGTGACGCTGCAGTTCCGGCAGGTGAAGGGTCCCTGGGTGTGTTCATGGGAGGCCATGAAGCAGGCGTGTGCTCGTCCGGTGATGAGTGCATGGAGGGTGCTAGCGGTGTAATGGCGTTGCTGGCCGTGCTGGTCTTGGGGACCAGGGGGTCAAGGGTAGCTCCCTTCACTGCGCAGCGGCTGCCATATAAGGGGAGGGAGGGGCAGCAGGGAGAGGGGAAGGACAGCGAATGGGTAGCAGGGGGGCGGGGCCGCAGGGACGCAGCAGCAGGAAGAAGTGAAATTGAAGGGGGGCGGGGCCGCAGGGACGCAGCGGCGGGAAGAAGTGAAATTGAAGGGGGGCAGGGACGCAGCGGCGGGGCCGAAAAAAGCAAAAAACAAAGGGGAACTTTAAGCAGCGGCACCACCGGCACGCGGTGCAGGGGAGTGACCTGCCTGAAGCAGGGTCAAGGGTAGCTCCCTTCACTGCGCAGCGGCTGCCATATAAGGTAGGTGGGAGGGAGGGCAGCAGGGAGGTGGGAGGGACAGCGAATGGGCGAGCAGGGGGGCGGGGACGCAGCGGCAGGAAGAAGTGAAATTGAAGGGGGGCGGGGCCGCAGGGACGCAGCGGCGGGAAGAAGTGAAATTGAAGGGGGGCGGGGCCGCAGCGGTGGGGCGGATAAAAGCAAAAAACAAAAGGTAACTTTAAGCAGCAGCAGCACCAGCACGCGGTGCAGGGGAGCGACCTGCCTGACACTTAAACATATGTTAGGGCATTTCCATTGCAATCCTATGAGAGGAGCAGCGCTCACAGTATTGAGAAACTAAATAGGCTGTTTGTCACTGCTAGAACATTTAGTACATAAAGACATATGTACTACTGCTTATATACGCAACACCCTGCCCATAGAGCTAGCTATGGCCTCCCTTAGGGGTGACTTAGGTGTAGTAAAAAGGGAGTTTAGACCTTGGCAAGTAGTTGGACTTGCCAAGTCAATGTGGCAGTAAACTGCACAAGCAGGTGCTGCAGTGGCAGGCCTGAGACAGATTTGAAAGGTTACTTCGGTGGGTGTCGCAATCTGCGCTACAGGCTCACTAGTAGCAATTAATTTACAGGCCCAGGGTATAAGGGGTGCCATTGTACAAGGGACTTAGAGGTAAGTTAAATGTGCCAACCAGGCGTAAGCCAATCATACCAAGTTTAGAAGGGAGAGCACATGCACTTTAGCACTGATTAGCAGTGATAAAATTCTCAGAGTCCTAAAGCCAAAAAAAGAGGTCAGAAAAATAGGAGGAAGGCAAAAGGTTTGGCGATAACCCGGTAAAAAGGGCCAGGTCCAACAATGACCGCCTGTAAATTGTCCCTGTGCATGCCCCTCTCCCTTCTAGCCTCTATGGTGTGTTATGCTTCCATTGCCCCTCCCATCTGCCCTGTGTGATCAGCTTGCTGCTCCTGCCCCCTCTGCCCTCCACTGTCCAGTTGTGGGCCTCTGCACCCTCCCTCCTGCCTTTCTTGGTCCATTGTGCTGCCACTTCCCCTCCGCCTTCCCAATGTGATCGGCTTGTTGCCCTTGACTCCCTACCCTCTTTTCTCCATGTGCACATCCCTGCACCCTCCATGCTGCTCTCCGTGGTCAGTTGTGCTGCTACTGTCATCCCAGCTGCCCTGTGTGGTCTATTGTGCTGCCACTACCTCTGACCTCTTTCATGCATGTTCAGCTTCCTGCCCCTGCCATCTCCCTCCTGCCCTCCACAGTTCAGTTCTGTGCTGTGACCCTTTCCTTTCTGGTCCCTTCTGCTGCCACTTCCCCGCTCTCCTGAGTGTCATGGTTTTACTCTGCTTCCACAGCCTCTCTCGCCTGTTCTGCTTGATTGGCTTGCTGTCGGCCCTCCGTGGCCCATTGTTCTACCACTATCCCTCTCGCTTGCCTTGCATAGTCTATTGTGGTGCCACTGCCCCTCATTCCTGCCTGGTGTGGTGAGGTTGTTAACCCCCCCTCCTCCTTTGTCTGAGTCTGTGCCCCTGGCCCCTCCTTCCCCACAGTGTACTAATGTACAACTGAAAGATTCTAAATTTATGACAAAATTGTGGCATGCCTGAAGCCATCTTGTAATCAAAACTGTAAAACTTTGAGCATTTCCTTTAGAAATGAATAAAATAGGGGGGGGGTTCTTAAAGAAGTTGTGATTTTACATGAAAGTATGGTTATACATATTAAAAGTCTCTTTATATATGTATAAAGTTCACAAACTTGGGTTTAAGGTCCACGAACAAGAAATAATAAATTATGTAACAGACATATTCTGATGCTGTTCTTTCTCAATGGATTAACTATTACTTGATATTCTTCACATCTGTTTGAGCAGGGTACCTCCTACACCCCAACTCTGGGGTTGTCTGCACTAATGAGAATGTAATACTGCCCAATGAACCCTTTTCAGCAGCCTTATAAAATCAACAGCTTGAGAAAAAACAATAAGGTTCTGGTGCCTTGCAGTTTGCACGCAGGTCCTTGATGCCACTTCATAGCTCACTGTGCAATATTTGGAAGAATGCAATTTATGAACTGTAAATATTAAAAGGATCTCAGAGTCAAAAGCAGTAACCAAATTACCTATCAAGAGAAAAAAACCGGCCTGTCACGTTTCCCAGAACAATGCGTGGCGTGCTGGTCCAGTCCTGCTTTTTTTCCTTTGAACTGTGGGACTTGAAGACGTGTTCATTCTAATACAGAATAGGACTACAAGTCCCATGATTCAAAGGCAAGAGGCCTGGAGCGGACCAGCACGTCACAAATATACCTGGGAAACGTGGCAGCTACAATAAAATCAAAATCTGGCATCTACATGTTACACGTGCTTTGCAGGATACAATTTAACCCTTTATGTTGCTATACGAGTCAAAACGGTGACCAGACAAACCATAGATCACTTCAACAAGTGCATTGACCACCAGAGTTATCTTATTATTGGTATTATTCCTTTACTGGGCACACACTGCAGCAGGTGCCTTAACCACATTAGGTATTTTAAAATGCAGTCTTTGCAACCAAGTGATATAGAACAGATTTACTGCCACTTTTCTCCTTGTTACCAATTTCTTTGTGTCAGAGTTTTTAAAATATAAATGTGTAAATTGGCTGTCAGACTCCTTTTCATGACTCTGCCCGTGTGACTCCACCTTTTTATGTTTTCATTTCTCCACCCGCAATTAATGGGTTCCGCAATAAAATGTTTCCAATTACAGTAATGCTCGCATACAAATCTGATTGATGTTGGACACTGGTGACTCACCATTGCCTTGTGGCACTAAAGAGGCTTTTTTTGCACAGGCACTGCACGAGCGCAGCAGATGCCGTCTTCATGTGACTTTTAGTCAATGTAGCAATGTGAAATTTGTAAAAGTAATTCTAGCAAAAAGATGTATACGTAACTCTGCGTTGTGTTAATGTTAGTTCACCTGGGCCTATCAGCGCCATTAGCAGATAGGAACTGTTACTATCAGAAGACATGTTCTGTTTGGCTCAGGCTGCTGCCTCGGGAACTTGGAGACCCATGTTTGAATCCTAGACCCACCATTGTGTGATTCTAGGCAAATCAATTAATCTCACCTTTTGTAAAATGTACTTGTGTAATCCACTCCTCACAGTTTTAGGTGTTCTAGGGCACATTATGTAAGTTTTAACCCACTACGCAACAGTAGGAGACCTAATTAATGTGCCCTAGAAGATCTAAAGCTGAGATTATTGGTAATTATGTTAAAAAGTTTGAAGTCAGTCGTCACGATTTGCGCTAAACTTTCTATCTATGACGCGGACTGCTGCCTGCTCCGTCCAGCGCCTCTTTACAAAACACAGTACCTAGATTTTACAAATTGCCTCGAATGAACGACTGTGTTCAGCAACGTCGCGGTCCTTCCACGCATACTAGTGAGCTCTCCACTGTGGTTTCATTGTTTTGCTAATTAATGTTAGCATTATCGTGACATAACGAGTCTCGGGTCGCCGCCTTTAAAAGAAAAAAAAATCCAACCTCTTTTTAGCCAGACCTACAACCCTATGACCATACTTACAACCCAACACTCCCCCCCCAAGTCCCAGCCAGCGTAATTTGCAGCAGGTGAAAAACAAATCATTTTTTCTGAGATAGCTGGGCCGCAAATGAGAAATGCTATCCATTTGGCAAAATTAATTTCATAGGTTGAAGCCAGGTTCATTAGCAGATAGGAATCGTGCAGATAGTATTCCCACACTAATCATAGTGCGTGTTAAAAGTGAGCCACAAAAGACCCAGCTGCTGTTCTGACCTTGGAGAAGGACAATGGCTTTATTTTCAGGAGGGTCCTACTCAGATTTGAAATTACGGTTTTCTTTCAGTGTATACAACAAATCGTCATTTTAACAGACCTGTCGAGTTTCGCTGGTGCGAAGCGGCGCGCGTTAATGTTATCTCACGAGGAAGGCACGGCGCTGTACGAATAACGACGAACCGTTCGCCGCTAGAACTCAGATGGCTCTGGGTGGGAATAACAGGTTATCCAGTTCACTTGCAGCCGTTTTGTCCACCTTGATTAAATGAGGAGCTGAGAGACTTCCAGTCGCCCAGGGGCAGTCCTATCAAGAATGCAGCAGGCGCAGTGGCACCGAGACCCAGATGTCTGAGGGGACCCAGTCATTAGCTGTATTTTTTTTTATTGCCAAGCTAGGGGTTGAGGGGCCAATTTCTTTCCTTGCACTGGGTCCCGCTGAGGCACTGCGCCGCCATTTACGCCAGTGCCCCCCCCCCCACTGAATTATGTAATCTTCTTGAAAGAAAACGCATTTTAATTTGCTAAAACTTCAAGTGGAACCGATAGGCACCATTAGACACAAATACGCTGATCCAAAAATATTTGGAAACTTCACAATGGGTAACAATACCCAAGTCACAGCAGTAGAAAACAGGCACAACTGGCCTGCGGACATTACAACTAAGGGGCATATTCATACTTTTTGATGCAAAACTGCACTAACGCAGTTTTGCAGCAAAAAGTTTAGCACCAGCTTGCACCGTTCCAGAGCACCAGCCGGGTGCCATATTTATGGAATGGTGCAAGCTAGTGCAAAGGTTGGGCTAGCATAAAAAAATGACGTTAGCCGTGTGGGGCTTGCGGTAGAGAAGAATGGGAGGTTGCACCAAAAAATGACGTTAGGCTGGTTAGAGGCAAAAATAAATGCCTCTAACCAGCCTAGCATCATTTCCTGACGCAAAACCATCCATACCACAAGACTCATGTCTTAAAAAAGACAGGAGTCATGCCCACCACCCCAATGGCCAGCACCGGGGACCAGTGTCCCCTGGGCATGGCCATTGCACCCTGTGCCGTGCAGGGGGCCCCAAGTTGGGCCCTGATGGCACTTTAATTTTTAAAAAATGACTTACGTATACTTACCCTACTTACCTGGGATGGGGTCCCCCATCCTCCGGTGTTCCTCTGGTGTGGGTGGGGGTGCTCCTGGGGCTTGCAGAGGGCACCTGTGGACCCATTACATGGTGTTTAACCATGGAAATGGGTCCACAGATCCCCTAATACCTGGTCTGACCGAGGCGTTAAATAATGGTGCAAAGCAACCTTTGCACCATTATTTAGCCCCTCCTCCCACCCATGCATCATTTTAGCACGGGGGGATACATTTTTTAGATGGGAACGCCTACCTTGCATCTCATTGACACAAGGTAGGTTCATGCATCTAAAAAATGGTGCAAACTCCAATATTTTGACGCCAAATGAGTGTAACCTCAACATATAAATATGGAGTTAGTTTTGCGCCGATTTTGCATAAAAAAATGGCACAAATTTGGCGCAAATGGAGCATAAATATGCCCCTAAGTATTTCGTCAACTATCTGAAAGCCATGGAAATGCAAGAAAAGACACGGGTCAGCCGTACCACATACCACCTGTTTCTTTGTTTGGAACGTTTATGCCCACCAGTGTTTTTGTTGCCCTTTTTCTTTAGCTTATCAATCACAGTTACACCCCCCCCACCAAATTCACCCCAGCCAATGACTCCTGCTACGATTCATACCTGAAGAAGCAATGCTAGAAAGTACCTGCAACCCGATGGATCCTGGTTCTGACAGCTACTTCCCCAGAGTAATATGCTGAATTTGTCCTGGTTTCATATTCTGATACCAGAACATAATTCAACAGCGCCCTCACGTTGTCTACTTTCAGTTTGTTGCAGCAACTTGCAGTCAGTGAAAGGCTTCCTTATTTTAACATCCAGTTGGGAGCAAAACAAATCCGTACATTAAAGGGCTACCAGCCCTTATGTAACTCTAGTATCATCCTGGCTGGGAGCTATAGCTGGTTACCACTTCACAGGTACTTAGATTTAAAATTTTGTTCACCTCCCTACGTAAGAGATGTGCTTGCACGCTAAGAATGCAATATTTATGTCTGTATGAGTAGTTATCGTTTTAATTGGTTCTACTTTTCTTTTTTATTTAATCCTTTTTGTAGTGCTAATCATCCTATCATACATAAATCATACATGAATCTAATTAAATGTATAGGAAATCTTACATGAGACACTGATTGATATAGCATATATAGTGCGCTCACAAAATGCAAGTCACTGCCTATCCCATTGAAACCGTCACCAAAGGAGAAAGCCAACTTCAATTATGGTAGCTCAACCAAGAAATTAAAGCCATACTTCAGTAGACATGGGTAATGAAAATACAGGGCGAAAGAACAACAAACATTTCAAAAGATTGTGCAACAACATACAATTGTGTCTTGTTTTCCATTGTAATACAACTCGCCAACTGCATTGTGCTAGAAGGCCCCCTTTTCCTTACACCTCACCCATGCCCTCCCAAAGGGCATCAGAGAGATTATTGGCCAACATATATTAGTGACAACTTCCCCTCCATCTTACAGAGGGATGGGCAGTTCCCACAGATCCATACCAATACGCACACCTGTGCACCGCATAGCGCTCCGTGTCTTCTGGGGTACCTGTCACCAAAAGAAGCCCCCAAAATGGTTACTCTAGGCATTACAGGATAGGGCAGAAAGGATGAGGACCACCAGCAGGTCAGGCCTTCTCTTGGCCACCCAGTGCCCACACAACTCAACACCCTGCCAAGGGGTTGGTCCAGAAAATCATCCACATTTTTGGGTTTTCCCCCTTTTTCTGATGCTAGAAATTCCCCCTTTCTCCACCACCGCTGGAGGGCTTCAAAGATGGCACCTCAGATTGTATGAATGAACGAACAGATCATGGCCCCTGGGTGACAAATGAACCCCACCCTTATGAAACAGCTGTACACTGGCGAGCTGAATCAGATTGTGCCAGATTATGCCCATAGAGGAGCCAGACAGAATTTTTTTCACTGAGTGGCTGAGCTTCTTCACAGTCATTCATAGCCTTTGTGGGTGCTACCTCAGCCAAACTGTTCTAGAAATTACCTCTGACCACAGAGTTGTGGATCCTGGGAGCCTTTGCCTCACCTTAGAGAGAGCTGAGAACAACCCTTCCCGCACCCCACGCCGTCATGTTGTTGTTCCCCGCATGGATGACCAGATTGTCAGGAGAGGAAATGCCCCCAACATCAAGCACCATCAACAGGTGTCCAAATATGTTTTCCAACTTGAGTCCCCCAATACCCACCCAATAATGTTTGATTCCTGCTGCAAACTATTTGCTCTCCAGCCCGGAACCATGAAACTGCTCAGCTGCTCGGCTGACGAAGGAATGATATCAACAGCAAACATTCACCAGCCTTCGCTTGGAGGCTGCTGGAAAAGACAGGAGATAACTGTTACTAGTACAAGCTCCATAGTTAACCAAAAAAGCGCAGGCCCCTTCAGGCCAAATGCGGCTTGACGTACTACTCAAAGCACACTGTCGTCCATCTGCCCACCCCTTTAATGGCTTCGGAAGCAAACACAATGCTGCTGCTCTAATAGCCATTCCAATTCGGAATGAGTGAGAACTGAAATGCACGGTCTCTTCCCCCAAAAAGGCCAGCATACCTTTTGTGACCCATGTAAATTAGAACCATGTGAATGGGTCCCCATCTTCTTGTCCCACAAACACCCCTCAGGCCCTAAAGGAAGGTGATTGCTGGACTGGTCTTGCTCGCTCTGCTTTGCCAAGAACTGCAAAACTCCCCCGGAGTGAATTGTTCGTGACCATCACATGAATTGAAAGTTGCATCATAAGCTTGCCATGGTTACCTCATATGAACGCTTCGTCCTGGAGGCCAGTGATGCTGCAATCAGGTCCCGGACAATGGGGCACCAAGCCTCTACAATTCCTGTGGGAAGTCCATCATCACCTTGTCCGTTTGCAGTCATAGCACTCTGAACTCTGCCAACTTAAAACAGGATAGGGTGTCAGCTACTTTATTCTGTGCCCCCAGACACATGCTTGGCAGAGAAATATAGATTTGATGCCAGGCAACTATAAATGAGGGCTTTTAGCAATCTCAAGAAAAATTGACATTTAGCACTCTGGTTGTAAATATCTCCAACTGTCAACATGCTATCAGACCAGAAGATGATCATTCTGTTGGCCAGAAGCGTCCCCAAATTTGTAGCATCTTTACGAATGAAAATAGCTCAAAGAAGACCGGATGCCACCCAATCTATCGGCCAGTGCTGCATGCACAATTTGCAGCAGAACACTGCCCTGAAGCCTACGGTCCCCTGCCGCATCTGTGCAGAGGACCTGGCCTCCGTGGCATTGCACTGGCTGGTGCCTTAAGAGAGTTACGTTAGAGTCCACCAGGAATTCTTTCCAGATAGCCAAATCCTCCTTGACCTCAGGCAATAATTTGACATGGTGATGATTGGCTGGAAGGACAGACATGGCTCTGGGTACATGTTTTGAGAACGCCCTCCCCAAGGTAAGGACCCTTAGTGCAAAATTCAGATGACCCACCAAGACATGGAGCTGATGAAGAATAGCTTTTAAGGGTGTCAGACATGCATCACTTGATGCCCAAAAGGCGGACTCTTTACTTTAAGGTAGCCTGCACACCCCCACTACTGAGTCTATCTCTACACCCAAGAAGGAGAGAGTGGTAGCTGGCTGCTCTGTCTTGATCTCTACTGAAGGTACCCCTAAATCTTTTGTTAACTCACTGAAGCCCAGCAGGGCCCTCCCACAAGCCCGGGAGCACTTGGGGCCCACGAACAAAAAAATCATCCAAGTAGTGCACTATGTCATCAGAGGCAACCAGATTCCTCACTGCCCAATCCAGAAACTGACGAAAGGTCTCAAACAGAGAGCATACGATTGAGCACCCCATGGGCATGCACAGATCCACTTAGTATTACCCTTCAAAATTGAATCCCAGGAGGCGGGTGTCCTCCGGGTGCACCAGCAAGAGGCGAAATACAGCCTCAATGTTGGATTAGGCCATCAGCTCCCCCACCCCAGTGTCTTTAGCTTGCCAAAGGCCTCATCGAAAGAAACGTACCTCACAGTACGACATTCTTGATCAAAGCCATCATAAATTTATAATCCGGGGGGGGAGGGAGACAAGTTGTGTATCAGGTGGAACTTGCCTGGCTCTCTCTTCAGTCCTAATGAGGAGCAGAACAGGGCTTCACAAGGTGGGGTAACGAATGAGCCTGCTACAATCAAAGCCAGAACTTCCTTCTGTATCTGCTTCCTGACAATCCTTGGCTGCTGTGTAACTTATTGCTGAATCCTTGATGGGTTGGGACTGGTAAGTCTGATGGGATGTGAAAACCATCCCTAAAACCAAAGTAAAGCAGGTTTGAATCATGGTTATGTTTGTATTTTATCAATAGTTGTGTCAATATGTGCAACGGATACGTAAAGGGGGCTTAGCTAAGGAAGGGAGCGTGATAATGACCTTTGGTGGCGAACAGCTCTTTTGGCCTTCCATGTTTTCTGAAGCACTTGGTTTTTGGGTGCCCTTGGGTTCCACAGAAGGAGCACAGTTGCTTGAACTTGGAGACAGAGCTCATAATACATTCTTTCTTATTGTACTGCCGGCAGGCTGACCGCTTGTTCCCTGACCCTTTATCTGTCTGAAAGGACTGTGGGTACCTGCCATGAGGAGTGACCATGTGGAATTCGGAATGCCAAGTATTAATCTCCCTTTGGTCCCATGCCATCTCGGGCCTGATCGCCTTCATCGGCCTAAATTTAGTGTCCTACTGTAACCAAGCTGTACCTTGGAACTCGAAGGCAGCACTGTGTATCATGACATATATCCCAATAACTGGAGTGCTAAAGCCGGGAATGTTTCTGTCCGGATTGCTGAGTAAATTGAGAAAACTGTCACCCAGCGCTTCAAGGACCATTTCACCCAGACCTCCTTCGGTTTCTGCTCACCCTCCTTTCCCACTTTACTTTCCTAGGAACCACACCTGCATTGATTGAATAAAACATGTCACAGAGCTCTCCTTTTTTAATCTTTTCCACGGTCTCTGCCAGTACGTGCCGTGCTATTGCAGATGAGGGGACAAGCATTGGTGAAGCTGTGCCGAAAAGGATGGGACTAGAGATTAACACAGCATGCCAGGCTGACACTAGTGGAAGGTGCAGATGCCACTGGTTGTGCCAAAACATGCGTGGCCGAGCTGCTAGGCCACCCTTTCCCAGCTCCTCCACCAGGTGGTCCACTGTTGGTACTGATGACTCACTGGTGCTCACCCCGAAGTATCTTATTTGAAACCGTATCCAGCTAGGAGGGAGATAACGCTACTGCCCGCGCTGGAGAGGGAGCGGCTGGTGTGCTGCTATCCTCCTGGGTCATCGAGGACATTATGACGTTACATTTGCTTCATAAACTGGTCCCGTGGCTCCCTGACCACGAGGGGGCGACAGTGGTGATAGCCCTGTTGACTCACCCTGTTTCCCAGCCTCGCTCCCTGGGATTGGGAGGATATCCTTATAGTGCACTTTCACTTTCCTCTGCCTCTTGTGCAGAGACTCAGGTGGCTGTTGGTCCCTCCCCAGGACCCTCCAACACCATATTCATGGCCCAGTCAATGCAGTGGGTTTTGGCTGCTTCCCATAACTTGCAGAAAGAGTTCCTCCTGAATGGCTGGGATATCCATGGCTGGGTGTGCACGTTTTGGGGCCATACCGAGAATGAAACATGAAGCTCCATGACACACAACCATGATGCAAGCGACCTCCGTTGTTGTGAAAGCCTGACAGGAAGCTAGCGGATCGCCGGGTTGTGCTGTCGGATCCCCCCTATCCTATTCTGCGATCCCCAAGATGGTACCTTCCAGAACCTCTTTTGGAGACAACTAGGCTGTAGCCATCGGTAAAGTGTTGTGTTTGTGTGGTACCAAACCTTCATCACTGTAGCGCTTGTGACGGTGCGGGAGCAGCGGCTGCCAATGACAAGTCCGACACAGTAAGTTGTGGTCACTCAGCCTGCGGGAGGGTTAGCCTTTTCTCTCCTCCACTCTTGTCATTCCCTGACCCTGCCTGCAGACGTCCTCTATTTTATAACCTGAGCCCACGTGACGCGGGGTTGATAACATCACACATATCACCAGGGGAAAGCTAGCCAGCCTCCCCTCACTTTTGTAGTTACTCATGGTAGTGCCCGCGACCAGTTACGTCACTGGTGCGAGACTACAGTTAAGTAACATAATTAGCATCAACTAAGCATGAAAATGAAATTAAAAGAGATTAGTGTCATCATAGTGCATAGGCAGGCCTGATACTTCTCCCACTGACCGGTACCCCCTGATTTCCCTGTCATCCCAAGCCCCACCTGACCAGCACCAGATGTGGAGGGTAGGCTGAAAAGCTACTCTCTGACCTTTGCTGACCCAAATGTTCATCATGGGTCCCCCATAAAACACGCAAAATTGACCATCCATCTGATAGGCTCCACTGGACTAAGATTATTCTATAACCTCGCTACCGTCTAGCAAACCAAGCGCAATGGGTTGGGTTTTCACACCACTGGAATACTGAACTCTCATAATTGATGGGGCTTTCATCCGCAAAACGAAAGTGAGCGTGGTAAATGTACATGCTTTAGGTAAAGCAAATGCGTGGGTGAAAGTTGAATACAGAAAAAATATGCACAATCTACCTAAATACCATTGGGCCTCACCAAAGACGTGCTCCTAGAGCTGCTGGCCCGACTGATCTGTGATCTTCCGGTTCCCTCTGCTGGCCACACGTGGGAAGACATGCCGGACCCAATCATGAGGGCTTCCTTAATGCTCAAGGATGCCGTCGCCTTGGGATTGGGAACAAGTATGTGGCGAATTTCGTTTTTTTCTTAAGTGGGGTGGTTCTTGATGCTTTATGTACTTATGTGCAAACGCCGTCGCCCAGCTCCCCCGGGCCGGTGCACGTGCATTGCCAAAAGAGTCTGTAAATGGGCTTCAAAACTCTCCTCGCAATTTTAAGGGAAATCGAAGAATTGCGGGAAAATCGAAAGAGGGTCAGGTCCACCGCTCTCGTTCCTGTCTGGATGTCGTACGTGAGTTAACGCACGAGGCCGGAGGGACAGAACTAGTCAGTCTTCTATGTTTAGGCGCCTCATGACGCCACGACCAATCTGTAACGAGGACGGTCGTGACGTCAGGGGGCGGCGCGGCGGAGAGGCAGAGGCGCGAACAAAGCGCGGTGTTGCGGCCGGCCGGCTGCTCGTGGGCCTTATTTCTTGTGGCAAGAATAAAAGATATTAACATGAAATTTGTCTCCATCGCATCCTTCATACCTGCCACTACAAATGGCGACGAGGATCACAGCTTCTACCAAGGCCCACGAGTGTAGCCCACCTTACCTGGTGTTTCGGGAGGCCAGTGGAAAGCGCTGATATCCCTTCACTGGGGACTACATGCAACCCCTAAGGCGCTGATGCTGCGGTCTCCACACGATTGACTTTGACGACTCCTACCGTTCTGCGCAGCCCAGTAGCCTCCCGCTTTCCGGCCATGTCGCAGACAGGTAATATCTGCGTGCCTCCTCTCTTCTTGGACTCTCCTGGTAAGCCATGCATGAAGTGGAAAGGATGGCTGCGCGCATTTGAGAACTATATTATCTCAATTGATGGTCAGGGGTATAGCCCCGAACGGAAAAAGTCTTTGTTATTCGGACTGTTGGGGAAGGCTGGACAAGAGGTTTTCGATAGCCTGCCGGTATATGTGAATCCCCATGGAGCCACAGCTCCGCTGAATGAGTACCAGGAGGCTGTACGGCGGCTTGAGTTGCAGTATGCAGAGGAGTGCAACATCATGGTGGGGCGCCATAAATTCGCACTGCGGAAACAAGAGGAAGGAGAGACTATCGAAGAGTATATTGCATGTCTACGTGTTCTAGCTCAAGATTGTGAATTTGCAGTGATGACTGATACGTACATTAGAGACCAGGTGGTGTTCTACTGCCATTCAAAGAAAGTGCAGGAACGTTTGCTTTCATGCAGGAATCCTTCGCTGAAGGACGTAATTGCCATTGCAAAGGCAGTGGAACGCTCCATGGTATCTTCCAAGGAACTGGCGAACACTAGTCAGGCTTCAAATGTGTTCTATGTACAGGACAGCCGTAAACATGTGCCCGGAAATTCAGAAAGGGCAGCGAGTGATAGAGGGGGAGGCAGGAGGCAGCTCGTCTGTTATAGATGTGGGTCAAAAGATCACTTAGCGGATAGCAGGGCCTGCCCTGCCGTGCGCAAAAGCTGTTCTAAATGCAGGAAGTTGGGCCACTTTGCGGCAGTATGCAAAGCAAAAAAATATAATACGGGCATGAAAGTGAGCTCGGTAAGCGAGAATGATATTGATGCGGATGCGGACATGGTGTTGTCCATTGATGGTGAAGACGGTAGAGTGAAGGGTCCCATTGGCTCCGTCATGATTGGTGTGATAAAATTGCCATTTACGGCTGATTCTGGTTCCCCCCTTACCCTGATCTCTGATAGGACATTTGATTCGAAGTGGCAAGATGTACGACTGCACGAGACGGATGTGAGTCCAAAGGCCTTCGGGGAACACGACATAGTGATGAAAGGTTACTTTTGGGACTTCCTCACCTTTCGAGGGCGCACTGTGAGAACAAAGATATATGTGGCTGAAAATGGGAGGAGCCTTGTGGGATGGAAGGACCTGGCGAAGCTAGGTGTGATGCTAGTCCCTGGGGCAGAAGATCCCATAGTTCTGAGAGATGACTGGGTCAATTATGTGCAGCCTGATGATTTACATGATGGATTAGCTGAGGTCCTCGAAATGTTTGACTCCGTTTTTGAAAACAAGGTAGGGTGTGTAAGAGGATTTGTGCATGCTATACGGTTAAAAAAGGGTGCCCTACCAATAAAACACAAAGTCAGAACGATTCCTCTTTCAGTAAGGGGGGAGCTTAAGGCTGTTCTTGATAAGCTGAAAAGGGAAGGAGTAATAGAGGAAGCAGGTGCATCAGAATGGGTGTCCGCAATCGTGGTGTCCAAGAAGAAGAGGACAGGGGACATTCGGTTGTGTGTAGACCTGCGGTCACTGAACAGAAATATCCTGGTGAACTGCCATCCTCTGCCCAACATTCAGGAGATATTGTCGGCCACAGCAGGATCGAAGTTTTTCACCCTGATAGACCTGAAGTCTGCATACCACCAGGTATGTCTCACGGAGGAATCCAAGGAACTTACCACCTTTATTACCCCGTTTGGAGCATACAGGTACATCCGTCTTCCATTCGGCCTTGCATCGGCCTCGGGCGTCTTTCAAAAGCTAATGGACCACCTCTTCTGCGATATGAAGGGGGTTGAAGCATTTCAGGACGACATTCTGATACACACGGAAGACGAGAAGGGGCACTTAGAACTGCTGCGCAGAGTGTTGGGGGTGCTACAAAAAAGGGGGATGACAGTCTCCAAAGACAAGTGCAAATTCATGAAAGACAAGATAGAATACTTAGGGCACGTGCTTACCCCAAATGGCATCGCGCCGAAAGATGATTTAGTGAGGGCCATACGAGATGCCCCTTGCCCAGGAGACAAAGACGCCTTGCGATCGTTCCTGGGACTCAGCGAATACTATTCCAAGTTCATGCAAGGATACGCAACCACTGTGGAGCCTCTAAGGAAACTGCTACGGAAGAACGAAAAGTATACGTGGACACAGGAACAAAGCGCTGCCTTCGAATCCGTCAAACAGGCAATCGCCGCGGCCCCAGCATTACGACCGTACAACAAGGACCTCCGGAATGTAATCACGGTTGACGCTAGTGCCAAGGGAATCGGTGCAGTATTTTGCCAATTCCAAGGGAAGAAGGAGAACACTGTTGCATTCATATCGCGGTCATTGAGCGAAGCAGAGAAGCACTACAGCACCATCGAGCGGGAGACGCTCGCGTGCGTCTGGGCCGTGGAGAAACTGAGAAATTATTTGTGGGGCAGGGAGTTCGAATTAGTCACCGACCACAAACCCTTGATATACATGATGGACGGTGAAGGACGTGGCAATGGCAAAGCCAGCTCTAGGCTCCTACGTCTACTGTCTAAGTTGCAAGAATATCACTTCACCGTCAGACACATCAAAGGGGGCCTCAACTGCAGGGCGGATTGCCTATCTCGCATACCGATCCCGGATGAGGAGAATGATTCCCTGGACGACACGGAGTGCGTTGTGGCATTGGTTGACGCAACAGCCATGTGCGAGGGATCCATATCAGAGGAAGAATGGTTGACGGCTCAGGAGAAGGACGGGACTATGCGGAGGGTGATGGACCACATGAAGGCTCATTGGCCCCCTATCCGGAACTTGCACGGGGCACTCAGAAGTTTCCAACAGATTAGTCCCGAACTCACCATCGAAGGCGGCTTTGTGAAGAGACACGAGCTGTTTGTACCTCCGGAAAGTTTAAGAGACAAGCTAATCAGGATTGCCCATAAAGGCCATCCGGGCAATACCGCTACAAAGAATCTCCTCAAGCAGTACTACTGGTGGCCAGGGATGTGCAGCGATGTCAGCAGATTCATTGATCGGTGTGGACCGTGCTTAAGGGCCGATAAGCACTGGAAGACGACAAAAGGAGAGTTGCAGCTGGTGGACATACCTGCCGGCCCGTGGAACAAGATTGCCATTGATTTTGCGGGCCCATTTACAAGGCTACCTGACGAGTGTAGGCATCTCATCGTCCTTACGGATTACTTCTCCAAATGGATTCACTACAAGTTCGTCAGGGAAGTTACCACTGAACGAGTGATCAAGGCATTGACGAAAATTTTCGCGATTGAGGGACAGCCGAAGATCATGGTGTCGGACAACGGCACCCAGCTAGTGTCCAGGCGGATGACGGATTTTCTGTCCAGGTTGGGGATTAAGCAGGAGAAAACCCCACTGTACAGCCCGAAGAGCAATGGGCAGGTTGAGCGTATGAATAGATTCCTCAAAGAGGGCGTGCAACAGGCGATCGCTTCCAACATGAATGTGAAAGCGTTTCTGGCGGACAAAGTGAACACTTTCCATAACACGCCCAGTGAGGTTACTGGACACACTCCGTTTTATTTGATGAGAGGGAGAAGATGCATGAGTGAGCTTACCCCCAAATTCAATAAGTGGTATGACATGAACCGGGAAATTGAGGCAGAATCTGATGAGAGATTGAGAGTCAAAGCAAGAATAGTGGCCAAACAGGAAAACAATAAGAGGTACGCTGACATGGTGAATAGAGCCAAAACTAAAAATATAGCGCAAGGGGATTGGGTATTGGTGAAGAAACCCAACAGGGTGATGAAGGGGGAGTCTGTGTTTCAAACCCCGGTGCGTGTGCAAGGAGTGACAAGAGGGGCAGTCTGTCTGGAAGGAGCGGGGTGGCGGAGCAAGGACGACATAGTTAGGCTCAAGGCTGGGCAAGAGAAAATCATCATGAAAGATGTCCGTGTGGATGGGGCCGAAGGCACGGATGATGTTGACGAGTGGCAAACTCACGAAGCCAGGGATGTAGTCATTGATGAGGAGGAATGTGTGAATACGCCTTCTAGTCCAGGAATGAGTGGACAGGGGAGTGCGGAGCGATGCGAGAAGGCATGGCGTGGCTTGACGGCTGCCTCAGGACAGAATGGTTGCAGGCCCGAATCTGTGGAGAGCGACAGTCACAATGTAATGTGGTCAAGCCTAGAGGATGCGTGCGCCGTCAAGGCGAATTCACTTCAGTATGTTACTCCGAGCAGTCCAATTAGGCGTATCCGAGCACCCAAGAGGTTCGAAGATTTTGTTATGAGGTGAAGTTCCTTAAGTTTCTTGTTCTGTTGAAAAGGGAGATGTCGTACGTGAGTTATCGCACGAGGCCGGAGGGACAGAACTAGTCTGTCTTCTATGTTTAGGCGCCTCATGACGCCACGACCAATCTGTAACGAGGACGGTCGTGACGTCAGGGGGCGGCGCGGCGGAGAGGCAGAGGCGCGAACAAAGCGCGGTGTTGCGGCCGGCCGGCTGCTCGTGGGCCTTATTTCTTGTGGCAAGAATAAAAGATATTAACATGAAATTTGTCTCCATCGCATCCTTCATACCTGCCACTACACTGGATCAAGTGAAATTATTCATATCTCTTTACATGCAATTTGATTTTACCTTCTTTTTATGAGCGGGGGGTGGGGAGGTGGCGGAATCAGCCTGCCTGCACCCAAAAGTGCGGGTCACCAAACTCGTTCTGGGAGTGATTCAGGTGCATTGTGTCATCGCCGCCTACAGAAGCATGCCACCTCCCCTTGTCCCCCTTCACTGCACCAGAGGCAGTCAATTGCAAAAGTGAGCAGAAGTCCCCGTATTCACACTCCCCGCTCGTAAACTCACAAGGACACCGCCATCGACAAGGTAGTATCATGCTACGCCAATGAGCCAGTCCCTCCCACCCCCCACTTTTTGACGCAAAAACGGTGCAAACTTACAAAATGCAATTGTATTTTGCATGTTTGCGCCGCTTTTGCATAAAAAAATGACGCAAATGTGGCGCTAAAAAGTATAAATATGGGCCTATATGTTAAGAATGAATGGTCAGAAGAAACACAGTCAAGACATGAAATATAACATAGTGATTATGGCTGTCTGTACTAACAAGACTACTATTTCCCAAACAAACAAATCTTTTAATAATAACAGATTGAGGAAAAAACACAATAACGATCCAAGTACAGTCTGCATGCAGCTCCTTGATGCCAGTAAGTAGATCACTGTGCTATATTGGAAGGCTTGCAATTTATGAACTGGAAGTAAGTTGATTTCAGTGCCAAAAGCAGTACCCACTTACCTATCGAAATTAAAAATAAATCTGTGATCTGCATTTTACATGATGTGTTTTGCAGCTGACGCTAACCCTAGGTGTTAATTTATGAGTAGAAACTGTGACTGGACAAAATACAGAACTCTCCCATAGCCTTGGTAACCAGTTACACCTGTTATTATCTCCTCAGAACTTCTGGGTACTCAAAGACCTCTGCAGCAGGTGTCTTATTCCTGTAAGATATTTTAAAATTCAGCCTCTTTTCATTAGGTAATATAGAACAGATTTACTGTCACATATGTCCTCAGTGGTCAATTTATTTGCAGCAGATTTTTTAATGTACAAGTTGGCTGTTGAACTCTGCTTTTGAAGCTCTGCCCCTCACGATTCCACTCTCTTTCCTCTGCTACACCTTGATTGCCAACTTATGGGCTCCCAGAGTCATTTTTTTTCCAGTTCCAGCACTGGGAAGAGAATTCACTCCGACAAAGCTACAAGGCCACATTAATAGAAGGATGCGCTCCATACAAATATAATAAACTTGAAATATTGTGCAATGCCATGGAAGTTGTTGAAAATTTAAAATAATGAGCCTGCATTGCACTTGGATGTTCCTCAAGATTGTGATTCAAACTATAAAACCACCCAAATCATCTGCATACACTGCAAACATGGTAAGTATTTAACTGGATTTTGAAGCAATTGTTGCTCTCACCCACTGATTATTGTTTGTCAGGATTTGTTTCACGTAATAAGTCAATTTGTCTTTGTCATACACCATGAGGTGTTTTTTCACAACTCGAACAGTTTTTGTCACATATTGATCTGATGACAAAACAATGCACACCTGGAACATCAATTTCTGATAGAATCGATTGGTTCACACAATGTTTTTGAGTGAGACTGAAAGAGGGCGAAAAATCACAGTTCAGTCACATTTCAGGCAGTAACCAAATGATTTACTTTTGCTTGACATAAACTCACCCAACTTCCCCATGCAAATTGCCCTTGATTTTTAGGTCTTGCCTGCAACAACATAAAATATATTGTATGCAAGTGGCTTGCGGCCAGCCCATTGCTTAACAGTTGTTGGCTTCATTGTCACCTTTGTTTGCTGCAAAGGAGGGACATTTCACAAAATGCACCAATAAAAAATAAGCATTTAAGACAAGCACAACACAGAATAAATAGCAAACATGGGCTTGGTTAAAAGCCCACAGAGAGATTACAACAGGCGCTTGACCCTAAAAGGGATTATCCTATTTTTTCTGTTGCTATTTACCCCTGACTTTTCCTCATTTAGCTCCATTCATACTGGAATCCTAGGATGCACTCTGTTAGTGAAGCTGATCCATAACCACAGGTAAGTAGTTACATTACAAATGATGTAAGTCTAACTTTTCAAACATAGCTAGACTACCTTACACCAGTATAACCTATTTAAATATGATTGTGAGATTCCTTTGATGATAGGTGGTGAAAGGGGCTCAGAACAGAAAATATTTCAAAGTTTCTCCCTTTTGGATCCATCTCCCCTGTTTTGCAATGGCCTGACTTCAAGTGTTTGTGTCGCTAATATAGCTACCAAGAATTCTAACCTTCAAGCAGGAACCACAATTCTTGTCAGCATTAAACACAAGCAAAACACAAATTACCTTGTGCTTAACCCTCTGGTAGATTGGTACAAAGCAGGCAGGCTTAACTTAGAGGCAATGTGTAAAGTATTTATGGAGCACTTCAAACATTATCAAAGTGAAAACACAACACAAGAAGAATCCCACACTAATTTAGAAAAACTGAGTAAAATCTAATAGATTATTTGAAACCAAAACAGCAAAAAGTCAGTCAGTAGAACTAAAGATATGTAATTTTAAAGATTGAAATGAAAACAGTGCTTGAAAGCACAAAGCGCTAACTGTGGTCATCTGGTTGTGCCAGACTGAGAAAAGTCACAAATTCAGACCGATCGTGATGGAGCGCAGGCCGGATAAAGGGAAGAGGTTAGTCTCCACGAATAGAGTACCTTAAATCCTGGTTATGGAGCGTTGTAAGGTCTCATCTCAAGGATGCATCACGCAGAGGTGGTTGCGAGGTTCTGCATCTAGAATGCATCATGCAGTGGCAATTATGAGAATATATGGAGCTGCAATGTTAGTTCCCGCACCAAGGATGTGGTGCACACTGGCTTTTCCAAGGCTCTGCAGGGCTACAATGCAAAGTCCTGAGGTGAGGATGCATCACACAGCGGTGGTTCTGAGAAGCTGCAGGGCTGCAATGTGAGGTCCTGAATTGAGGATGTGTCACATAGTGGTGGCTCCGAGGAGCTGCAAGGTCCTGCATAGAATATGCATTTTGTGGTGGTGGTGGTTCTGATGCGAGGCGTCTTGTTACATAAGTTCTGCCCCAAAAAATCAAAGATGGGCTGGCAGAGCATCTTCAGGCTTACTTCCAGTGGTCCAAGACTTGACTGGCACACCTTGGTGGAGCAAAACTCACTGTAGGCAGAGTCCAGGTGCCAGATTCAAGGTAGTTGGAGCCTTTTCTGTCCCTGAGGTACTGATCAGGAGGCCAGCCAACTAGCTCTTGGAGTCATTCTGTGGTCCTGTCCCATAGGCTCTCATTATTCTAATGACAATACTGGATTTTGAGCAGCAGAATCACCTGCGGTGTGGGAGACTGAGTCCTACCCACTACAGGTGACACTTGTCGCCCTAATCCGGGTTTTGCTTCGGCTAACTAGCGGTGCCTCATCTCTACCCAAGAGTAGGGATGAATGGGCAGCCGAGCGCATGACATAGTTGATTTCTCGGGGAAATCGTGGTCACTCAGGTCTCATCCGTTTCTCTCAGTTACATTAGTCTCACATACACAATGACACATAGAGGCAGTATATGTTTCAATAAGGTTTTAATGAAGCGACTGCATCTTAGATAGCAAAGCATGTACTGCAATATCCAGGACGATACAGCGTGACAAAATTAGAATTGTGACAAGAGAGTGAAGCATGGAAATAACGGCACCATATTGTCAATAGACTAATTCCTACCTAGGCTATGATAGAGCACAGCATATTAAGCTCTAATTCTGCCCTTCAGGTTCCCCTGGGAAGACATCATCCCCCATACCTGAACAAAGGCCTGAAGTCTGCATAAGCAGCTGTAGCAAAGCGTTCAGCAGTCAGCATACAGTCGTGGTTCTCTGGCTGGAATCTCCTTCTGACGTGTAAGGGACAAGGAAGTGTTTTTATAATAAAACAGCTGATGTTCTAAGAAAATTTCCCTACGCAAGGATGTGTGTTTTTTTACGAATGTCAGACAAAACTTTTACCACGTTCACCGGCAACCTATCTTACTGCAGCCTTGAAAGTAGCACAAAGTGAACAAGAACGTCTTGTTTAAGAACGTAGTGCTGGCCTAAGCACAAACAGCTAGATAGAAATAAATAAAACAAGACAGCAAAAGTGGCTATTGTAAGAATAATAAACAAAGCTGAACAAAAATATATCTAGGTTAAAGTGCACAGCAGTAGGCCTAGTATGCTAAAATAACGTGCATGGAGCTATAACTAAAATTGCTACACAACAGTCCTAGGTTCAAGACGAAGGTCTAATCCTTCTCACTCAGGCAGCAGAGTATTAGTCCTTCTTGCAGGGCAGCACATCAGTCCTTAAGAGTCTTCCACAGGTTCAGAGGAGTACTGAAGAGTTGGGTCTGAGGGTCCAGTATTCATACCTAGTGCCAGCTTTAAAGTCAGAGCATGTTCTCGGGGTCCCCTCCCCCAGAGATGTCTGTAATTTCCTGCCTCTCTGCCCTGGCCCCATCTTGTCTGAGGGCACAAAAGGCTAGTGTCAAACCCTTAGTGAGTGTGCTCAGGCAGAGGTGTTGTGATGTGCAAGTGTGGTAGGTGACAGCTCCTCTCCCTCATCAAGTCACAGATTGGCCCATCCTGCCACCACCTATTCCCCCTATGTCTAACTGTCTGGGTACAATAATCAAAAACCAACTGGTAGCTACACCTCATCATGTGACCCAGGATAAAGGCTGCAGGCACCAAATGGTTAGGACAAGAACATGGCAAATTTCTATAAGTGGTATTTTCAGAATTGTGACTTAAAATCTTATGTCACCAATTACAATTAAATTACAATTATTTAGACACCAAACCCAACATTACTATTTGCTGCAAAATAAACACAATCACTTATTAAATGTAATAAGTTAACCCAATGTTATCCAATGTGGGAGATAGACCTTGCAGTAGTGAAAAATGAATTTCAGGAGTTTTTCACTACCAGGACATGTAAAACCTAAACGTAGATTTCCAATCTTTTAAATACCCTGCACTTTTCCCTCTGGGCTGTTTAGGGCCTACCTGAGGGTGACCTATATATATTAAAAAAGAAGGTTTAGGCCTGGCAAAAAAGGTGTATTTTGTCAGGCTGAAATGACATTATGAAACTGTACACACAGGCAACAATGATAGATGTGAGATATGTTTAAAGGGCTACTTAAGTGGGTGGCACAATCAGTGCTGCAGGCCCACTAGTAGCATTTCATTTACAGGTCCTGGGTTCTTGTAATATCACTTTAAAGGGTACTTACAAGTAAATTAAATGTGCCAATTGGGTGCAAGCCAATTTTACCATGTTTTGCAGAGAGAGCACAAGCACTTTAGCAATTGTTAGTAGTGGTAAGGTGCGTGGAGTCCTAAAAGCCAACAAAAACGGGTATAGAAAACAGGAGGGCGAAGGCAAAAAGTTTGGGGATGACCCTGCAGAGAGGACCAAGACCAACAGTATCAATGAAAAAACCTATCTGGCCAAGAAGAGAATCAAAAAGCATTTGGTGATTTTTACCACTGTATGAGACAGTCAAATATTTATGCCATAATTGAAACTAAACATGATCAATGTGAGAGGTGTACAAAGGGTGCCGGTGAGACAAAACTGGTAGCCCAGATATGTGATTTAAAAGAAAGAAAATGGTGACACCCTAAACATACAGAGGCTGATTAAAGAGCCCATAGTGCCATCATAACAACACATTAGTGTCATTTCTTTTACACTAATTTGGCATTAGATGGCCAAAAACGGCACGCCATATTTACAAAGTGGCGCAATGCATGGATTGCACCATTTTGTAACCCTTTGCACTACATTATGCCTGCGCCAGGCATAATGTATGCAAAGTGGACATTCCCCCGTTAAGGGGGCTGAAAAAATGGCGCAAGGAAATCTTAAAGATTTTTTTGCACCATTTTATTTGGCACTTTTAATACCTACTCAGAGCAGGCATTAAAAGGGGGCAGGCCATTGAATACAATAGGCCCCTATGTACTCTGCAGGAGTAGCTCCAAAATGTTGCTGCTACTCCTGCAGAGTACATCAATAGCATCAGGAATTGATCCAATTGCCCCCTACCCTGCGCCATGGTGCGCTGTGTTTTAAATACAGCGCACACATGTTGATGGTAGGGGGGCGTGAAGGGGCTCAAGGAAAGTGGCACTGCACTGGGTGCAGTGCCAATTTCCTTAAATCAGGCCCACAATGTCTTAAGTGCATAACTTCAGTACAGTCCACAATGTACAGTTCTATATGCTCTATGTTAAATGAATTCCTAAAAACGTCTTTGTGGCTGTAAATATTGATGATGTTTTGACCCAAAAGTGATTCTTGGGGTCATTATCAGGACAAGAAAAAAAAATCGCAGAGCACTATTATGGTCTATGTCACTTAGGCCCATATTTATACTTTTTGACGCAAATCAGCACCAGGGCAGATTTGCGTCAAAAAGTTTACCGCCGGCTAACGCCATTCCAGCGCATCAGCCGGGTGTCTTATTTATGGAATGACGTTAGCCGGCGCTGCGGCCTGGTTTGCGTCAAAAGAAATGACGGTAACCGGGCAGCGGAGGCGAAGGGAAGACTGGGGGTTGTGCGCCAAAGAATGGTCCGAGTCAGATTAGAGTAAAAAATATTAGCTCTAACCTGACAAGCGCCATTTTTTGTCACACAGCCCCCATGGAAATGACTTTAGTCCCCTGGGCATGGCAATTGGGCACAGTGGCATGTAGGGGGGCCCAAGTGAGGCCCCCCTATGCCACTTACAAAAAAAAATTATACTTACCTCCACTCACCATGGATGGGTTCCCCCATCCAAGGGTGTCCTCCAGGGGTGGGATAGGGTGGCAGGGGGTGACCCTTGATGCAGGGAAAGGCACCTGTGGACTGCTTCCATGGTCTCCCACCATGGAAATGAGCCCACAGGTCCCTTAACGCCTGCCCTGACCCAGGCTTTAAAAATCGGCGCAAATCCGGCTGGGCTCCTTGTTTTAAGGCCCACCTCCTCCTGTGCGTCATTTTGATGCCAGACAATAAATAAGGCGCACATGCCTTAGAGTCATTTTTTGCACGGGAACCCCTACCTTGCATGTCATTAGCGCAAGGTAAGTTTTCACGTACAGAAAATGACTCAAACTCCATAACTTTGGCGCTGGACGGGTCTAGCGCCAAAGTATATATATATATTGAGTAAAGTTTGCGCTGAATTAGCATAAAAAAAATGACGCAAGTCATATCGCATCAGGCCATGAAAAGGTCCTAATATTCCTAATATTATTGGCAAAACGTGAAAAAGAAACCTGTCAGTGCAGGAATGTCCCAAGCGAGGCCACAATATGGAACAAATCTGTAGCGGTAGACCCCTGTAAAAAAATCCTGTCAGGGCATGGAAGGTTCCAAGAAAGCCCACCATCCATAAAATCAATGGTGGTGACCGCCATGATTCTATATCACTCATGTGAATGAAGCCTAAAAATGCTTATGGAAAGACATAGAATTCAGGGAAAAATGTAGATCAACCTGTTTTTGTTTGTTCCCTGTTGATATCCTCGAGTAAAGTCTTCTGGTTATCCCCATTTACACCTTCCAAGAAGAAGAATGAACAGTTATTATTACCATCAAAAGGACTGATAGGATTTTGAGTGTAGCCAAGTCTTTCCAAAGTGTAGATGTATGGTGTTGATCGAAGCTTTTGAGAAATCTACAAGCGTAAAGACCAGCTGCCACTAAGTTCCAACATACCTTTCTAGGATAGACTGAACAACGGTTCTAATGATGCATGCAGAACATACCTTAGCTTGTGTCACCAGCAAAGGAATTTATACCGACAGCCCTAGGAGCTATAAATGGAGAGATGCCAAATGCACAGGATCTACAAGGGAGCAGTTACAAGTAACATCTCCCTGCTCGACGAGTGGACAAACCTCACTTTACTTCTTGCAAAATTTCCACAATCAACTGTAACAACTGCTCAGCAGCATAGTGACACTAAGTTATTCCTACATATGGCTGCGATTCCCTGCTTAAAGAAAGCCAGAAACAGCGCCATGAGCGGAGCCTGAAAAAATCCTGGTATTAACGAGCAAATTCTAGCATTCAAGCAGGCACAAAAAAATTACAAGCAAGCAGTCCGGCCGAAAAAGGCAAGCTGCTTAAATAATTTTTGGGCAATTCTCTACGTAAAAGTAAGAAAACCAACTCAAGGAACTTTTGGGGGCCTAGTAAACAGGCAAGCTAACTGGTCCGGTAGATCTGGTTGTGGGAACATCTCCGAACCAAAATGGTTATCCTTCCTTTCCAGGCATTTTACGTTGAGCGGTGACTCAGAATGCTAGACCAGTCACGTACCTCAGAAAGGAAGTGACTGGTGCCTCACAAGCCTAAATGAAACCACAACCTCTGCCATTTCTCAAGAGTGCTATTGCTTGTCTTCCCTTGTGGATCCACCATCTATCTCTAGTTGGTTGCAACAGGTTCTGGTCAACGCTAGGTCAGACGGGGGCCCCAGACCTAATGACCTTCCCTATGCCCTCTTCAATCAGGATATTCCCTTTTAGGCAGGCACACTCTCATTGCTTTTTGACTACTGCTTGAGGTGCTCGATAATTCTAGAGTCATCGAGTGGGGCTATAATTCAACCCATTTCCAAAGGAGGTTCTAAATCTGGTCCCAGCAATTATAGACTGATAGCGCTTCTGAACAACAAAGCAACATTTTATGCCACTCTATTGCTGAAGGATCTGCAGCAATGGGGTGGAGGCAAGGGGGCTAATCCCTAAGAACCAAACAGGAAAAATCGGGCACATTTTCTAATGTGTTAGCCATATCTATTCTATCTGATGAAGCAATCACTAGACACACATTGCTGCATTGCTGATATGTAGAATTCAAGGCAGCCTTTGACCTGTCCTAAGAGGGGCCCTTAGGTTAAAAGTAAAGAAACAGGGTATTCCATCTAAACTCCTGGAGGCCATCATTCAGATGCACTCTGTTAGAAATGGGGTCTCTACTTTGCAGTCAGTTTGCACCCTGTCCAAGTAGAGACCCATATTCTAAGCAGGTTAAGGGAGATACCCACTTAGATATCCCCCCCTCACCCCCTTGGTAGCTTGGCACGAGCAGTCAGGCTTATCTCAGAAGCAATGTGTAAAGCATTTGCACATAACACACAGTAATAAATGAAAACACTACAAAAGGACACCACACCAGTTTTAGAAAAATAACCAATATTAATCTATATAAAACAAGACCAAATACAATAAACATCCAATATACAGTAATAAAATTATGAATTCTGCAAGATTTACTCAAAAATACAGTTCCTTGAAGTTGATAGCTCCACCTGGGAATATCACGGCCTCGTGATCAACAAAACCAACATTTCAGGCCAGCCATGCGCCATGGGCCAGCTACGGTGTCGGGGAGACTCGCAAACAGTACCTTTGGAATTGTAGGGTGTCATGATCCTCGCTGTGAGCTCCAGAGAGCGGCGTCGCTGGTGTCGCGGGTGTCAGTTCCGGAGTCGGTGCTGGGTTCATCGGGCCCTTGAAGTCATACACGTTGCAGATCGAACTCCAGGCTGATGAAGTCAGGAGCACTGACATGGATGGTGTCGGGGCTGCGGTGCAAAGCGGGACGATGTGACGTACAGTGCCCACAGGTCACGGTGCAAGCAGTGGCTCAGTGACGACGTCCAGCGGCATCAGTGAGACCAGCGCTGCGGTGTGAAGCAGGGCGGTGCGACATGCGATGTCACCAGGTCACGGGGCAGGCAGCGGCGGCGGCTGCGGCGATGCTGAAGCGCTGTCATCGGTAGGCCCAAGCCAGCGGTGTGGAAGTGGACAGTGCTTCGTGACCCTCACGAGCTGTGTCCACAGGCCACGGTGCAGGCAGCGGCATCATCGTCAGCAGGAGCTGTGGCGTCGGGGTTGCCCAGGCTGCGGTGTGAGCAGGTGATTCTGGAGTGTGGTGCCCACAGGTCGTGGTGCTAGCAGCTGCTCGGTTAAGTCATCCAATGACGGTGTCGGTGAGACCAAGGTCGCGGTGCGAAGCGGGAAAGTGTGACTCTGTTTGGCTTCGGCAGGTCACGTTGCAGGCCAACGGCTTCGATGGCGGAGTCTCTTTGGTTTTTCTTCTGTTGCAGCACAAAACACACAGTTCCCAGTGCTGTAGGCAGATGATATCCCTGAGACTTCCAACAGGAGGCAGGCACTACTTCAAGCCCTTGGAGAACTTTCTCAAGCAGGATACACAGCAAAGTTCACCCTTTGCACTCTTTTAAGGCAGAAGCAACAACTGTAGGCCAATCCAGCAAAGTAACACAGCAAGGGGACAGTATTCCTCCTCCAGCTCTTCAGCTCCTCTTGATTCTAGAAAGATTCTAAAAGTCTTGGTTCTTGGGTCTCCTTCTTATACCCCGTTCCGCCTTTGAAGTTGGCAAACTTCAAAGTAAAGTCTCAAGTGTTTGCAAGATCCTTCCTTGTCCAGGCCAGGCCCCAGACGCACACCAGGGGATTGGAGACTGCATTGTGTGAGGGCAGGCACAGTCCTTTCAGGTGTAAGCGACCACTCCTCCCCCACTCTAGCTCAGATGGCGCATCAGGATATCCAGGCTACAGCCAAGACCCATTTGTCTCACTGTCTAGTGGGATTTCACAACAGCCCAACTGTCAAACTTACCCAGATGGGGAATCCACAAACAGGCAGAATCCGAGAATTGTTTAAGCAAGAAAATGCCTACTTTCTAAAAGTGGCACTTTCAAGCTCACAATCTAAAAACCAAATGCACTAACAGACGTATTTTTAAATTGTGAGTTCAGAGACCCAAAACTCCATATTTTGATCTGCTTTCAAAGGGAATCTGCACTTTAATAATATTTAAAGGCAGCCCCCATGTTAACCTGTGAGAGATATAGGCCTTGCACAGTGAAAACCGAATTTGGCAGTATTTCACTGTCAGGACATGTAAAACACATAAGTACATGTCCCACCTTTAACATACACTGCACCCTGCCCATGGGGCTACCTAGGGCCTACCTTATGGGTGCCTTACATGTATAAAAAGGGAAGGTTTAGGCCTGGCAAGTGGGTACACTTGCCAAGTCGAATTGGCAGTTTAAAACGGCACACACAGACACTGCAGTGGCAGGTCTGAGCTATGTTTACAGGGCTAATAATGTGAGTGGCACAACCAGTGATGCAGGCCCACTGGTAGCATTTGATTTACAGGCCCAGGGCACCTCTAGTGCACTTTACTAGGGACTTACCAGTAAATCAAATATGCCAATCATGGATAAACCAATCAACAGTACAATTTACAGACAGCTCATATGCACTTTAGCACTGCTTAGCAGTGGTAAAGTGCCCAGAGTCCTAAAGCCAACAAAAACTGGTCAGAAAAATTAGGATGAAGGAGGCAAAAAGATTGGGGATGACCCTGAAAAAAGGGCCAGGTGCAACGCACACTAACACCTGGATCCAGATCAAACTGGGCAACAGATCCTGTGTGTCAAGAAAAATGACTACCACACGGGGTGTAAAGCTGTAGTGCATGTTACCCCCTCTCCTTTTTAACTTGTTTATCTCTGACTTGTCCAATACCCTTGACACTATCAACAGTCACTCCTTAAAGATAGTTGGGGAACACATCAACAAACTGCTATATGCAGATGACCTTGCCCTGTGCTGCGCTTGTTGAACTTGCTGCACTCTTATACCGCCGCCAACAGCTTGGAGGTCAACCTAAAGAAAACCAAATCATAACATTTGGCAGGAAATCCTCCTAGGAGGGCTGCTGTGTTTACAATGGCAACAAGATATTGAAGGAACAATCTTACAAATACCTGGGGGTCCTTATTGTTGCAATGGACTCTTTTGTTCGACAAATGAAGGAAGTTGAAAAAAAGGCTTTGGCCCTTCAGAAGTCCCTGCCAAAACTTTCGGGCCCGCTGTTGGGGGGGAAACCTTCTCCCTCTCTTGAACGTCATGCGGGCAAAAATTATCCCATCTCTGTCCTACGGCAGTGAAATCCTACTGGAAAGAGACTGTAAACTCTTGAACAGACTTGTCACTAAGATATACAAACTTGTTCATCGCCTGCCAAGATCATCTTCCACCGCTCAGATCCAGCTGGAACTGGGCCTCTACGATCAGCTGGCTGCCAGAGCGGGAGCTTTGGTAAACCTATGCCACAAATTTAAGTTTGCCAGGAGAGGTCGCTTAGAGGTGCTATTGTGGGGTAATATTAAGCCTGACGGCCCTAGGCTACCTTACCATTTGCATCTTGAGGACTGTCTTATTACCTTGATCGTAAGAGAGATCTTGGCTTGTAACATGAGTCATTCAGCTTCAGAAAGAACCTCAAGATGTGGCTCTTCGGATGAGCTCCCCCCCGCCCCCCCGCTTCTCATCCCCCCAGCGCCTTGAGACCCCCACAGGTGAGTAGCCGCGCTCTATAAATACTGATTGATTGGTCATCCTTCAAGCAATGTATTAAAAAGTGTGCCCCTTTGTTCACATCAGTCTGATATGGACGCTTTACCTAAATGTAAGCATGCATAGGCATTTATTCATTCTTATCAATCAGCATCCCCCTCATCTTATCTGCCTTGCACTTTTTCATAACACCAGAGGGCAAGATTTAAGGCTCTCAAGCTCTGGAAATGGCCCTTTCTGAAACATCTTGCCAGATGGCATCATCTCTCGGAAGCAATAACATGCAGGCGTTGCGGGCTGTATGAGGAATCCTTCGTACACGTCATTTGCCTCTGCCCAGTCCTCCTCGAGGAACATAAATCCCTCCTGAAGCATGAATGGAATAAAGTTGGTGTTCACTCATGCCGGCGGGCCATCATTTCCTCTCTTAATCTTGATAATACCATCCAAAATATCCTGTTGGCCAAGTTGGTCGCCTTAATCGCAAAGAAACTCTGCCTTTTGCGGGTTCTGCCGAGTGACTGGTTCTTCCATTCCAGTGGATCCCTCGCCGGGACCTCGATCATAAAGGCTCCTATTTCTTTCTGAACTATCGGGTGGTTAAAGTCAGCACTATGTTTGCTTTTGAGCAGAGAATTGTTTATTACCTATGTGTGTATTTATGAAATCTAAGTCACTGGATGCTGCAAGACTTTGCCTCTTATTCCATTACTTCCACGTCTACAGAGGGAATCCTATTGTGTTATCTGCATCATCTTTGTTCTTTGTAGATTTTGTTATTACAATGCCGCACTTCAGCTGTGTGTTAAATGCCCTGGACAACATGTTTACTACTGATGTTGTCTGCTGCTATCGCTTTGCCCCCACACTTGCACTTTGTCGTGAACTAACACTCTCTTCTTTATCTCTCCTTGTAACCTGGTGCCCACTCTAAATTGCTTGCCAACCAGTAATAATGCTCCTGCTATTTCTTACCTTGATGTTTGACCTAAAATGATTGTAAATTTATGTTAATGCTGCTGTTTTAGATATGTGGAATAATGCTTCTGTGCATTAGTCTAATTATTATGTAGTTAAGAACCTGAGTTTTTTTTAATCCGCCTTGCTGTTTTCAACTTGTCTGTATCTTTGTTGACATTGTAATGGTTTATAATTAACCATCCAATAACTAAATACAAGTAAAACCATGCAGAACAATATTGCCTTTTAGCCTGCTGGAGAGGGCTATACCAGTTATTTAAGGGAGAGGGGCAATACAACTATTAGAACATTTCACCTACTGGGGTAGAATGTTCTAAATTAAAAAGGGATTAACAGAAAGACAACTATGGGAATGTTTGAGCAGAGGGCCTATAGCAGCCATTATTAGCCCTCAGCCACTGCATTGTCTTCACTGGAGCTCTCACCAGGTCAGTGTTCTAATGTAGCCTTATAGCCCACTGCCAAGAGATATTCCAGCTTTTAAAAGTCCTGAACCTGAGTTATAACGAACGTGAGGGCCTTTAGCAACTAATGTAGCCAACCAGAAGGGCTATAAGGCTGTTAAAACATTTCACCCACTGAAGGTAGAATGTTCCAAATTAAGAAGGGAGAAACATTTCAATGTTGCAGCAGAATGCTTTATACCAGCCAATGTAAGCCCGGAGCTACTTTCAGAATTTCATTTCAGTTTCTGTGAAGCCAATGTGACTCCCCAATGAATGCAAAGAACACATTAGTTTAACCATGAAGGTTTATTTTAGAACGTTAAACCAGTATATATGCATAGCAGGAACAGATTTATAAGGTATAACAACGCAGCTTGAAGACTATAATGAACCAGTACGTTAATTCATAATAAAACAAGATGCAAAATATTAACAGCCACGGTGCAAAGGAAACAGATCGGCACAATCAGGTGTTTCGTAAAGAAACATTCCCTTCCTAATCAAAGCAAATGCAAGACTCATTTCTACAGCAGCTCTCATTTCACTTGACCTGTTGGGACTGTGCTTGACACCGTCAACCGCAAGTTGCTCCTCGATCGTCCTAATAAAGTTGAGATCAAGGGCACTGCCTTGGCCATTTTAAACTCCTTTCTCTCTGATAGAAAACAATCAGTTGCTCTTAGTGAGTTTGCCTTCAGTCCTTTCTCCCTCTCTTGTGGGGTACCTCAAGGGTTGTCATTGAGTCCTACACTTTTAAATATATATGTCACACTACTGGCCAGTCTGATTAGCACCTTTGGGTTTTCCATAGTGTCATAAGCCGAGACACACAAATTGTTCTATCTCAAGTGATGTTCACGACGAAGCCTTTAGGTTCCATGATTGTATGTTGGAAGTGGGCAATTGCCTTTAAGTTAATTCTGGGAAGACTGAGGTCCTCCTGTTTGGTAATGACATCTCCTTTTGGTCCTCTATTTGGTGGCCAAAGGATCTGGGAACTCTTCCAACTCCTATTAAGAAAGTTAGGAATCTAGCTGTCATGTTTATGACAAACTGAACTTTGGAGATCAAATTAACATAGTGATGCCATCCTCATTTCATACCTTAAGGATAATTAAAAAACATATTCCCTGCATTCCTTTCAAACTTCAGAAGAATGTAGTTGTGACCCTTGTTCTTTCTAAAACTGACTACTGCAATGCCCTGTGACCCTTGTTTCTAAAACGTACTACTGCACTGCCCTATGTAGGAAGCTGGCTCTCTATATGGTGCACTAAAAAAGGTTCACCGTACAGAGAGTCCAGTGAATCCCCAATTGGTTTGCAGAGGCAAAAGTAGATAAGACTAATGCTCTATTTTGCGGTAGTGTGGGCAAGCAGTTACACTTATCAGAGGGTAGTGCTAAGCATTTGTTGTACTCACAGAAGCAATAAATGAGACACACTCAAAACATAAATCTGAGACCAATTTAGAAAAATAACTTTAAAAAAAAAATATTCTTTAAACCCAAGAACTTTGTTATAAGGTAAGTAGGTTTTTAAGCATAAATACTTTTCATTTGCAAAAATCAACACTGCAAATTCAGAGATTTTCAATGTTAGCCTACAGAAGGAAAACACATTCAGCAAGCAGGCACTTTATGGCGACTCACAGGACCAATCTTGTAGACTTAAGGTGAGTACTGGGCAGGGGTCAGGACCACACTAACAGGTCACTCCGGGCAGCACTAGTGCAGCCAGGTGCAGAGGTGTAGTACAACGTCGGGTGCGCAATGTATCTCAATGGGGATTGGCCTCCGTGGATTTAGGCTGCAGGCTCTGGCTGGGGAGCCAGTTGGGGACAACCAATAGGTAAGTTGCAAACATGGGGTGCTTGAGGACATAGTTGCCCCTTTGGTCCTCTTCACCAGGGCCCAGGGGTGGCAGATGCAGCGATGTCCTTTGGCATCGGGATTCCTTGTCCAGGAGCACTCGCAATTGAGGGGTCTTGTGGTCTCAGCTACAGGGGTCACCGTGGAGTTCAGGAGGGGTGAAACCACAGTGGACTCGAGCTCAGGAGAGCTGGGGGATATTGTTGGCACCAGGGGTCCACTTTAACTCAGGCCGGCGGTGACGGGTGCAGTGGTTGCTTGAGGTGTTGGGCTTCTCCCACCACAGAGGCTGCAGGAGAAGGGATCTGCATGCAGAGGCTGCAGCTGACTTCAGGCAGTCCATGAGGGGATAAACCACGATGGACTCAGACTCTAGACAGCTGGGGGATCTTGCTGGCACTAAAGGTCCACTCCCACTCGGGTCAGTGATGGCGGGTGCAGTGGTATCTTCAGGTGTCGAATCTTTGCGGTTCTGGAGGCTGCAGAGTCCTTTCTTGGAGTTGGAGCAGGTCCACTGCTCACAGATACTTGAGACTTTTTTCAAAGACAGGCAGTCCTCTCAGGTTTCTGGAGGTTCAGCTGCAGGATGAGGCGTGTTCTGGTGCAGAGTTCGTTGAGGAGTGCAGATAGGATGGTGGGGTTTGTTCAGGTCAGCTGCTTCTTTTTCTCCTATTCTGTGGGTGCATCTCTTCTTTGTCCTTTCTTCGTAGGTCATCAGGTTCGGAGGTGCCACCTAAATACTCACTTTAGGGCTGTTACAGGGGGGTGCCAGGGGGCAGCCAATGGATTGCCCACCTTTAGGGTGACTACACCCTTTCTAAGACCACTTCCATTGGGATGTGGACATAAACCTGACCCTAGTGGCCTAATTCCTTCCAAACCAAGATGGAGGAATTTAAAAAGTGATGTCCTCTTCAGATCGTCCACCATAGCGGTGGAACTGGCATGAAGTGGGCACACCTCCTAATCCAACTAATTTTCCCACCTGTCTTGCTGCAAAAGGTGGGGTCAGGACATCTCTGCCATTTGGAGAGACCTGGGTCGCATGACAAAGGCAGCTAGGCCTTGAAGCTTCCCGCCCTGGAATGCCCATCCTTCCAGGAGGACGTGTCAATGCCCCCGCCCAGTGCAGGCTTTTGTCTCTGGACCCAGAGAGCACTGGCTCTCACCTTAGGGGGTCAGAAACATGGCTAAGGTGGCTGAACTGGTCAAGACCAGTAAGTTAACACACTAGTAGCTGCTGGGTTTTCAGGGGGCACCTCTAAGGTGCCCTCTGTGTGCATGTATTGGTAAATCCGACACTGGCATCAGTGTGGGTTCACCAATACAAGATGTTTGGTACCAAACACCCCTATCTTCAGTGAAGCCATCATGTAGCTGGGGGAACTCGTAGTGACAAGTGCCCAGTACATGCATTTAAAATAGCTTTTGTAGTTACGTACTGTCTGAGAATCGACAAAGACATAAGCAGATATGCCCCTGCTTACATGTAATATAATGCACCCTGCCTTATGGCTGTAACACCTGCTAGAGGGATGACTTACATATATTACATGCAGTGTTAGGAGACATGGCACACAGGCTGTATGCCATGTCATGTTTTCAATTTTGGGAGCACCTTGTCATGCACCTTGCAATGGCAGTCTGAATAAGGTTGGTGCTGGGTCCTTCACACTGGCACAAGTTGTGCTGCAGCTCTGAGGGGGGCTCTTTGTTACCCATGCCCTAGGTGCCAGGGGTATAATTTACTAGGGGCTTACAGGGGACTGAAGGGCCTGGTCACTTAGGGATCAAGTGACCAGTGGTTTTGTTTTAGGGAACGAACACTGGGGACCTGGTTGCATCTAAAAACAAAGCAAAAAGTGGGAAGCAACCAGTACCCAGCTCCCTAACCCTGTACAGGAATTTGCAGCAGAGACTGCAGAACATATTGCAGACTCTTCAGAACGCAGCAGCATGCATGCTTTTCGGGATCCCCAGGTTCCAGTCAGCATCTCTGACTTTGCATTTGCTCCACTGATTAGCAATTAGGAAACATATTAATTTTAAGGCTCTTTAACGCCCATAAGGCCCTTCACGATGCTGACCCTGACTATTTTAAGCACAGCTTTAAGTGTTATACTCCCATTAGGACACTTCATTCTACCTCTGCCAAAACTGTAAGGGTCCCTAAATTCAAATGCATTTCCTAGGGCAGCAGACGTTTTACAGATGCATTGCTAAACTATGTAATAGCCTCCCCTCCCTCTAAATCTGAAATCTTGGACCAATCTAGTCTGAAGGTAAGTACCTTCTTTTTGGCCTGGTTACCCCCATTTTTTGCCTGCTGTCAGTGTATTTTGACTGTGTTCACTGGGATCCTGATAACCAGGACCCAGTGACTGTGCTCCCTCTCCCTCTCCCTCTAAATTTGGTTGTTTAGGGCTTTGCACACCCCATAATTGGCATACTGGTGCCCTCATGTAAGTTCCTAGTATATGGTAACAAGGTACCCAGGGCATCGGGACACCAGGGGTCCCCATGGGCTGCAGCATATATTATGCCTCCCATAGGAGCCCATGTAAAATGTGTCTGCAGGCCTGCCACTGCAGCCTGCGCGAAAAGGTGCATGCACCCTTTCACTACAGGTCACTGCACCAGGTCACTGTATGTCACCCCTATGGTAGGCCCTCTTAGCCCAGAGAGCAGGGTGCAGGTACCTGTGTGTGAGGGAACCCCTGCATGAGCAGAGGTGCCCCTATGAACTCCAGCTCCATTATACTGCACTTCATGCAGGGAAGCCATTTTACCGGTGTACTGTGTCCAGCTACATAATGGTAACTTCGAACCTCGCCATGTTTGGTATCAAACATGTCAGAATCATACAGAAATCCTGTTGTCAGTATTGGTTGTATGATTCCATGCATTGTGGGGGCTCCTTAGAGGACCCCCCAGCATTGCTCCTACTAGTCTTCTGGGGTTTTCCGGACAGCCTGCACTGCTACCAGCCCTCAGACAGGTTTCTGCCCTCCTGCTGCTTGACGAGCTCAGGCAGAGGAAGGCAGAACAAAGGATTTCCTGTAGGATAGGGAGGCAACACCCTCTCCCTTGGAAATAGGTGTTACATGGCTTGGGAGAGGTATCCTCCCCAAGCCATCGGTATGCTTTGAACGGCACATTTGCTGTCCTCCTTGCATAAACTGGTTTGCACCAGTTCAGGGACCCCTGTCCCTGCTGTGGCATGAAAGTGGACAATGGAAAAGGGAGTGACCACTCCCTTGTCCATCACCACCCCAGAGGTGGTGCCCAGAGCTCCCCCATGTAGCCACTTGATTCTGCCATCTTGAATCCAAGGTGGGCAGAGACCCCTGGGAGCATCTGAGTGGCCAGGTCAAATAGGTGATGTCACAGCCCCCTCGTGATAGCTGGCCACCCTGCTAGGGGACCAATCCCCATTCCTGGGCTATTTAGGGTCTCCCTCCTGGGTGAGTCCTCAAATTCGATGAGCAAAATTTCAGCAAGACTCCTCTGCATCATTTACTTTATCTTCTGGTCACTTGGACTGCAACTGGATCCTCCAGGAACCGATAATCTGCAATTTCAGCAACAATTCTGCTCTACAACATTGCTTCTCTGGCTCCTTCCAGCAACTGCAACATTTCCCTGTTGTGCATCCTCTGAGGGTGACGAGTCTTCAGCTTGCACAAGAAGTAAGAAAGAATCCCTCTTGGAGTGAAGGTTTCACTCCCCTGCATTCGCAGGCACCAACAGCAACGAAGACTGGCTGTGTGGATCTTCTTTCCCCAGGAGCTGCTTTGATCCTGCATCACAGGTGGAGGTCTGGAGGGGTCCCCTTGGTCCTCTCTACCAGCTGTCCAACTTGGGAGATGGTAAGCCCTGGCCTCTCCTTGCAGGACAGTACCCCTGTGTACTGCGACCCTTGCAGCTACCAAGGCTTGTTTGTTCCTCCTCCAAGGGAACTTCAGGCTCTGTGTAGCCCCTGTCCCCAGAACTTCTACCTACGATGCAGTCTCCTGCCTGCTGCTCCAGCAACGTGGGACACTCTTCCATGTGTGCTGAGTGGGCTTCACTGCAACTCTTCTGCCTGCTGCCAGTGGGTTGCCCGTGAGGGCTGCCACCTTTTTTTCTGACTCTTCCAGCTGCTGAGGGTCACTCCAGACTCCCCTCCTTGATTTCAGTCCCCTGAACCTAGCTGGTCCTCTTCAGCCTTGCAATCCTTCTTCTCTGACACTTTCATTTGCCAAGGCTTGTTGGTGGTTTTCCAGCACCACTCACTGACTGCATTTCTACCACTGACGTGGTGCATCACTTCTGGGACTCCCCTTCGGCTCCTGTGCTGCACTGCTGACCTTCTTCGTCCTCCGTCAACCTGGTCTTTCATCCACAGTAGTGGCTCCTGCCACAACCGGATACTCCATCACAAACTGAAATTGGTCCCCTTCCTTTGCAGGTCCTCTTCTGTCAGGATCCACCTTTGGACTCCTCCAGTCTTGTCTGGGTCTTGCACAATCCCTTTCCAAAGTCCTCCTGTTGATTTTAGGAAAACCCATGTACTTACCTCTGCTCTCCTGGTCGTTGGGGGTCTCTGGTACTAACCTCTTGGGGTTCCTAGTTCCTTCAGCTCCTCTCTACTGATTCCACTTCATTGGGTGGGTACTGCCTTTAACATTTTACTTTTTTAGTATATAGTTTGGCCCTTTCCTAGGACCCTCACTATTTGATATTGCTTTTACGAATGCCTATTGCTTTCTACGCTAATTAATGATTTCTAATGTGTCTGTAATCGTGCGTTTACTTACCTCCAGTTGGGGTATTGCCTGTACAGTATTTTAGTATTTGTGTTACTATAATGAAGTGCCTATATTTTTTGTAACACTGTTTGGTTCTTTCTTTTGTGTAAGTGCTGTGTGACAATAGTGGTATCACATGAACTTTGCATGTCTCCTAGATAAGTCTTGGCTGCTCATCCACAGCTACCTCTAAAGATCTCAGGCTTCCTAGACACTGCCTACACTTCACAAATAGGGCATACCTGGACCTGGTATAAGGTGATAACACCATAGGTGCTCACCACACACCAGGCCAGCTTCCTACATAGTTGTTTTGCTTTCACTAATGACCGAGCTGAAAACAATCTCTGGAATGCACTTCTTAGTTTAAAGAAGGCATTTATTATTACTTCACCATGAGGTTCCTGAGAGAGGAGATTAGTAGGTTGGAGGCACACGTTTAAAAGTAGTCACAGCAATGAAAGGAAAATATATCAAAGTGATTCTCAATTGCAATGTACACAGAAAATATATGTTATTATATTATAGCATAACTTCAAAGCAAATAATAAAAGTAAAAATTCATCACTGTAGTAGGGCCTACCAAATGCTTCATCTTTCTCATGCCAGCAAGAGGAACGACTCCTGTTCAACTGCGAGAAAGAGATTTTCCATCCCCACGGGACAGGTCAGGCAGCTGGCGCCCGCTCCTGACTGAAGTCTCGGAATTCCATGCTACTGAACAGTCATCTTTTTTATATCTTGCATAATTACAAGAGAACTTTCTAGAAAGCCCTCCCCCTTAAAGGAAAATTATTTTAAAAAAATGCTGGCTACTGTAGGTCAGAGTTGGAAAAAAACAAGTGTCGAAGGTTGGTCAAGTCTCCAAGGCCTGTTCTTTCCCAAGGCTGACTAGATAAAAAACACAAAATATGCGCTCCCTTATCATGCTAGGGTTCGGTGAGAACAAAATACGAAAAACACAGCTTGGTTTACCATGTGGAAAAACACAGCTCATCTGCAATGTCTCAACTACAATGTCTAACGCCACAATAAAGCCAATAGGCAGCTAAACTGAATACAAAATGTCTAATGCCACGTTAAAGCCAATAGGCAGCTAAACAGAATACAGAATGTAATGTCTAATGCTACGTTAAAGCCAATAGGCAGCTAAACTGAATACAGAATGTAATGTCTAAAGCCACGTTAAAGCCAATAGGCAACTAAGCCGAATACAGAATGTAATGTGCTACTGGTGAACATTGAACAACTAATATGCGCAGTGGTGAAACACAAAGTCAGTGGTCAAACATAATTATTTTCACTACAATAGTCTACTTTAGGAAGGCACTAAAATACTGGCTGTTCACTAAGGAGTAATTGACCATTTGAGCTTATGATACTGCTCGACAGTTGCCAGCACCAGGACGCCCCTGGGCATTCATCCACTTTATAAAAATATATCATATCATACAGAGGAGTATAAAGGCATCAACATAAGTTTGAACTTCAGTAGAAGCTCTGAGAAATGGAAAGAGATCTGTCGACTCTCGAAGATAGAATGAAGTCAGCCGAACTATCTATGAAACACCAATTAAAAACACAATCAACAGTTTCTAAAACATCCAAATCTCATTCCTACCACTCAAAGCCAATCAGTAACTGCATTCAAGGGGAGTCAACATACTCCCTAAGTTCACATTTCCACATCATCAGGTGCACTTTTGTTGTTCTTGGATGTTGCATTCTTCTAGTATAACATGAACAGGAGGCTTTCTCTTACCATCATTTCTCTGCTTGCATTGCCAACTTTCTTCTCCCAGGCCTCACTATCAATAGTCTAATACATAACAATAAGCTTAACTAATGAGAAGCATGATAGCGCACCTGCAAAGGAGAGAAAACAACATACTGGCTACATTAAAGCAAAAATTTTCAGCTAAGGCCTAATGTTAATGTAAGATAATTCAAGAATCAAAATGGATGCACGTTACAGTAATATAAAACAGTGAAAGCAAACAATCATTATTAAACATGAATATTCAATTAACATGATTACATGTGTATTGACCATCCTGATAAATGTATGTGTGAATTCCTAATGATTGCAATGGTTGCATACTACTAATTCATTTAAAGGTACCACGTTAACAAAGTTAAGCCACACATTGAATATAAATGTGTGAAACAGGCATATACATGTATATACATGATGTACATAGTGCAGCCCAAATTATGCTGCTCCACTTCTTTTTTGGTAGGCTGGAGAGAGGATCCCATGGATAAAAGCTAATTTAAAGAAAAAGAAATTGGAATTGATCAGACCTAGAAAAATTCTCTGTCATACTGTAAACATATTCAAGAAGAGTTTGTTGTGATGCATTACCTCAAGTGCAAATCACACAAAAAAACTATTCATAAGGATATGCATGCACAATTATTCAGACATCAGGTAGGCACAGGAATTACAACAAAAGAAATAGGCAAAATGGATGGGGGCGTGGCCAGGCCAGTCAAGATGGTGAATGCAACAGAGGATCACTATGACCATTGGCCCACACATTGTCACCAATCTGGCATCTGGGCTGCTGGAGGTGCCAGAGTTTACCGCATCTCTCACAGAGTGGCACTGATGGTTCCAGTGCCGCCATCGGCCCTCAAGGACTCAGAGCGCAAGAGTTTTCCAGCCTGGTCTCCCTCGAGGAAGAATATTCCACCGAGCATTGCCACACAGCGATCTCCTGATCGATCAGAGCGGCCTTTACTGGGGACCTGGCACACTACTCACAGAGCCAGCTGCAGGGGATGCCCATTGGAACTTGCCTGGCGTCTCATCAGCCCACCCTCCTGGAGGGAACTACCCAGCGTAGCCCCACAGCGACCCTCTAGATGATTGGGGAGGCCTGCACTGGGTGCGCCAGGTCCACTGCGGATGAAGCCGGATCCGGGAGACAGCCTTCTGGACTTGCCTGATGACCCAGCGCCGCTTGTGTCGCTGCACTCCTCCCCCTGCATCGGCATCTGGTTCGAGATGTGCATAGAAGGACGACACTCAGACCAGCCCCTGAGCCGGAGCTACCTTGACTGCTAGTTCAGAGTCCCAGCATCCCCGCACTGATCCCATATTGCAGTCGGGCCCTCCCAGCCGCACTTTTCCTCCTTTCACCCTTGCTGGGGGCCTAGGGTGAGTGAGGCCGCAGCATGCCAATGTCATATTTTTTCGGACATGTCTGCCTCAGCTGCTCAAGGAGTTTGAGACACACTGAGACTGACACACACAGAGACACACTGACACACACAGAGACACACACTGACACACACTGACACACACAGAGACACACACACTGACACACACAGAGACACACACACTGACACACACAGAGACACACACAGAGACACACACACTGACACACACAGAGACACACACACACACACACACACACACACACACAGTCCCAGGCGGGTGGGACTGCTGCCTTCCCTCATTGGCTGACCTTAGGTCAGCCAATGAGGGAAGGCAGCAGTCCCAGCTTCGTCACAGAGTGGGATGGGGTCAGTGAGACTTCTGACCCCAACCCACTCTGTGACGAAGTGTCACTGACACTCGCCCTGGGCACTTCAGGGCTTAAACTGAAGCGCCCAGGGAGAGTGTCAATTGGTGACGCTTTCCTCGTCACCCAGGGGAGGGCCTTGAGGAACCTTTGCTGGACTGAGGAGGTCACGCCCATAGGAGCTGTGACCTCCTCAGCCCAGCAAAGTTCAGCTCAGGCAGCCAGGAGTCTGCGCAAATCGCGCATGTCTGCTCCTGGCTGCCTGACCTGAACATGAAGAGTGTCTGTCAGGCTGACCTTTGTTCAGCCTGACAGACACTCTTCATGGGGGCAAAACGGGGGGGGGGCGTGGCCCCTCCGCCCTGAAGGACAGGCCGCCACTGAGTATTTGTTCAAAGTGAAGGGGGTTCATGCATCTAATGTTCAATAGTCTAATTTGAAAGTATTGGTTAAAGGCCAGTTCTATCTATTTTCCAATGTAGTAGAAGCTCAGGAGCCTTTGCAGCAGATTTCTGACCAATCTTAAGAGCAACAAGGGTCCTCTCTGGCAGGCTGTAAATCTGGTTGCTGTGTACACTAATGGGGAGTGAACCTGATGCTGAGAATCATAAAAAAGGGGGGGGGAATGTGATAGGGTGCTGTCATGACACCCAGTGTAGTTAGTCACACTATAAGAGAGGTATTGTGGGCAATTCCCCTTTTGTTGGGTTTGGTTTTTTTGCTTTTGTTCTTCACTTTTGGGTGGGGTTTGGTTGGAGGTGGGGGCTTGGGAGCACCCATAGTGAAAATGAGCAGAATCATGACCGATTGCTTCTGTGGAGGATTTATGCAATCAGTTGAGACTGTCTGTCAGTGTTTTAGCAGGTCATGGGGCACCCCCTTTATTCATGGAGAGACTGCTGATGTGATGGAGCTTGAAGCAAAGTGTATTTTGTGTAATGTCAGTGGCATTTTAAAGTGGTGCAAGTATAGGGGACTTATTAGATGGTAAACTTCTCTTTCTCTGGAAGTGTTATTTTTGCGGAAGACCCATCTGAAAAATAACCCCCCTGATTTATTTATTCTGAAGTACTACTCTAAAGCCTATTTGCTACTGCCGGTCAGGTGGTTACAGGCGTATCTGTTTACTTGGGCAGAGGGGTAAACTGGCAAGTCTCCCAAGCGACAAGGGATCCCCTGGGTAGGTGGATTTGGTTCGAAGTTAGCATGAATGGAAATCCTTTGAATCTGGTCAATTACTACATGCCAGTCTTTGACGACCCTGAAGCAGCTCTATGGCATTGCATTAGCGGCAGTCTTCTCCATAGTATTGGGGGGTGATTTTAATTTAATTCGGGAACTGATATGGGATACTTCCAATAAAACCAAAAAGCAATTGAAACCTCAGACGGAAAATATGCTAGATGGTCTGAAACAAAAAGCCCAGCTTTTTGATACTTGACGGGCTAACCATCCTGCTTAACAATTCACTTGCTTCTCGAGCTGTTTTCATACTGCGTTATGGATTGACTACTTTCTAAGTTCCCATTTGCTCGGGTGGACCAGCACAGTTATTTGGGTGAATTCATTTTCTGACCATTCCATTGCAATAGTCAATCTTGAATTTGATATTCTGAGGAGCGAGTTCCAGAAGGCAGTTGGATCAGAACCTTCTTACCTATCAAGAATGGCTTAGAGATATGAGTTGATATTCAGGACTTTTCACTTTGAATAAGGGAACAGTTTCACTTTTTTTCAGTCTGGGAAGCCTTTAAGGCTTCAGCTCGGGGACGAGTTATCGCAGGTAAGGCACAGCAATCACAGCATCATGTAAAGCGCATAATCGAGCTTCAAGCTGCAGTAAATGCTGCCCTCCAGGCCGAGAATAACTGTCAGGAGCATGATTCTTATGTGGAGTTCAATTTCAGTCAGGTACAGCAGGAGCTTAAAGATTTCTTCTTTATTGAGGAGATTAAGAGCTCCAGGGCTTTCCAACAGCAGGTGTATGAGGAAAGCCAGATGATGGGGAAACTTCTTGCCTGATCCGTTCGCCTGAAGCGTTCCTAAATCAATTGTGGAATCCAGCTTCCGGGGGGCTGATCACCAATAAGGCAGGTGTGTCACCGGTATTCATTCAGCACTATACAGTCCTCTATAAAAGTAAATATCTGATTCCGCAGGCTAGCATAGCAGATTATTTTCAGTCTGCTCAACTACCGCTCTTGCTACCTGTTTAGGCTGAGACTCTGATTTCTAATATATCGGTGAACAAGGTCCATGAAGTCCTTGTCAAAATGCCTAATGGTGAGTGAGGCCTGCATCAATAGCAGATTTCTGGTGGAGTTTGTTAAGGTATTCGCCAATGAGCGGGTGCCTTTCTTAACTGAGTTGTTTCATTTTGTCAAAGATGGGGGGGGGAGAGTCCCTTTGTTTTTTAAAGGAATCTACAATTGTTAGTTTCTTAAAAAAGGACAAGTGCCCTAAAGATATGAATTCTTAACGTCCAATTAGCCTTTTGAACTCAGACTATAGTTGCTAATGGGGGCCCTGGCAGTACAGGCTTTAACACATCATGATTGGACAGGGTATGTGGCAGGTTGGCTCATGTTGGCAAATACTGAGTTTTTATTACAGGCACTGGACTATTTATCTGTCAGTCAGGCTCATGCTGTAGTAATAATGGTTGATGCGGAAAAAACATTTGACTTGGTAAATTGGGAAGCATTGTTTTATGGCCTGGGGATGTTTGGTTTCGCTGCTGGGTGAATTACAATGCTGCAGAATCTTTATCAAGGTGCACAAACCCATATCTATGGCAATGCTGTATTGGCAGGGGTGGTCAATATTAACAGGGGTACAAGGCAGGGTTGTCCTCGGTCCCCAATTCCATTTACCTTTTTTTGTTGTGTGTTACCTTTAGCTGCCAGGAATCGGACAAATCAGGCAATCATCACCCTGCTAGTTGGTATGTCGAAACTAAAAATGTTTGTGGACAACATTATCCTTTACCTTAACTCAGAGGAGCCAACTATTAGGAGGCCTTAAAGGAGTTTTCACAGTTTGAAGAGATTGGGGAATATCAAATTAATCAGACAAAAACTGAACTGCTTTTATTTAATTCTTCAGTTAGAGAACTCCCCCAGGTTTGCAGCAGCAGGCCTGCTCAACAAAACAGATCTGTTACCTGGAGATTTTTGTAACAAATAACTATGATTAGCTTTTTGGTTTAAACTATTCGGCAATGCTTAAGAAGATAAGGGGTTTGCTGAACAGGTGGGCTCTGCTTTCCCTAACATTACTGGGCAGGGTATTGCTTATTAAAATGTCGGTTTTACCATTGCTGCTTTTTCTTTTTATTAATGTCCACAACAAAATTAGACAGGGCTATTTTTCAGAGATAGACGCACTTTTTAGACATTTTTTCTGGAACAAGAAGGCCCCTAAGGTTAAACTTTTGGTGCTTCAGCTTGACATCAACCAGGGGGGTTTGGCACTACCTCATTTGCAGTCATATGGGGTGGGTAATTGGTACAGCAAACTGTGTGACAAGTCGAGAGACATCAATTGGAGAGCTTTCTGGAGAAAACCAGCCTCTCAACACAATGCATTATTTCCGAGGCCGAATGAAATTCCATTTCAGTGCTAGGTCATAAGATATTAATGGCTGCTAATTTTAAAAGAATCTCCTTCTTATCTCATTGGATGGCTTACTATACTCCAGAGGCCCTCCATAGTGGGTTGCTCTTGGTAGAGGATCATTGTTTCTGCTGCCAGCAAGCAGTGATGGGGGGTTGGCTCCGTACTATTTTTACTTGTCAGAGGCTGGAGGCTTTTGCTGACCTCAGCCTTGCAAACTGGCGGTTTTCAAAGAGTTGGGATCCATTCAATCAGTTGCGTTAGAGCAGGCTTTAGGAGTCCTTGCTCAGTGGGTTCTTCTAGTCCCAAGAAGACCTTGCAATAATGGTACAAACGGCCTCTGATGTCAGCTGTCTTGGTACCACCTGGTACACCGTACGCATAATGTTTGGGTTTATATGATCACTTTTTACATTATTCTAGGCTGTGGGGGTGCGTAAAAAGTAGGGAAGGTGAAGGATTGGCCTACATGAAAGGGCGTGACCACTTTTAAAAAAAAAGGAAGCACTGGTACACAGCACAACCTTGTCAGGAAGGATGGAAATGAAAGGTGACTTTGAAGAAAGGGCCTGCAGCTCACTAACTCTGCTAGCAGAGGTGATGGCAACTAGAAAGGCTGTATTTAAAGTAAGAAGCTGAAGTGGACAATTATTAAGTGCCTTGAAAGGAGCACACATCAAGAAGGTAAGATTCAAGTTCAAATACCCTTTGGGTATTATGAACGGAGAAGGAGGAAACATATGGGTAAGACCCTTTAGAAATCCACCAACAATGGGAGACTTAAACAAGGAGGGTTGATTAGTGTAGGAGGCTGGCTCAGTATGAGTGCAGATATGGTTGGGAAGGGGAGAGAGATCTGTGCCTCTGACCCAATTCCAGTTCAAAAGTCACCACTGCAGATCTTGTGCAGTCCCCTCTGAATCTGGACCATGTCAGAGAGATTCCCCTGATGCTGCGCCCACTGGAACTTCAGATCCCACTGCAGAGCCCACATATGCCATGTGGCATGTGTCACCAGCAGGATGCAGGAGGCCATGAGGCCCAGTAGCCTCAGAGTCATTCTCAGCAAAATCCAGGATAGAGGCTGAAACATCTGTATCATAGAGTGAATATCCTGGACTCGCAGCTCGGGAGGATTGGCCTGAAATTGCATTGTTTCCAGAACAGCTTCAATGAAAGGAGGCATCTGAGAGGGAGTCAGGTGGCCAGCATCAGGGGATGTGTTAAGGCCACTGGCTTCAGCGAGCTCCTGAGCCCAGTCGATGGGGGGTCGTCAAGCTGGTATTCTAAATGGTCCAGCAACCCCTCCATTCTTTCCCTGTACCCATACAAATAAGGGTCAGGATCCGACTGAGGAAGCAAGGTCCCCACCGAAATCGGAATGGGTGTAAAGTGATTTCAGTCCGGCTCCATGCTGGTGATAAGCATGGGGTCGACAACAACCACGGGCCCAGGCGGCCTCATGAGCGTCAACGTCTGTCAGGCAAGGTCACAGTGGCACGACTGACGCCAGAGCGGATTTGAATCCTTGGGTGCCCCCCTGAGCCGAGGCCGAATCTGCCGGTGTGGTACCGGAGGAGGCCCTTCCAAGCCCGCAGGGCCCGAAGGCAAACCAACAGGATCGGAAGCGCCCACAAATGAGGTGCATGACTCATAGAACTCATGGAGTTGAGCAGGGGTGTCTCTGAGTCCCAGAAACTCTGGGAGGTGCAGAGTCGACCCAGAAGTAGGCTCCGAGGACAGAGGCCTAGAGCGATGACACTTCTTTTTCCACGTCGTGTCATCCGACTGACGGGGTGAAGCTGAAAAACACTTGCTCTTCTTCTTATGCTTACCTGAACATCCCGAAGAATTTGAATGGGATGACGAAGTGTGGGCTCCGCGAGCAATCTTGGGACCTTCCTCTCGACCGAGACCAGGAGCGACACGGAGATGAGCGCTGGGCTGCAAGAAGCTTTAGGGACTGCTCCCTCAAAGCCTTTGGGTTTATGGGCTGGCGCTCGGAGCACGACTTCAGACACACAAGGAGCAAGTCTGTCACAGACATCATCCTATGACAGGAGTCGCAGGGCTTGATGGCAGACTTCTGTGATGACATCGTGACACACCAGAAGCCAAAAAATCTTTGACAAAATTCGAAAGGCCAGTCAAAAAGTGACTGCATGGTTAGCTCTTTGGATCTGCGTGTAGGTTGGCTCGGAAAGAAAAGAACTGACGTCAGTGCACTGGGGTGGCACCTGCATATGACCCGCAATGTCACATCCAATGACCACGACACCAACGACAGACACGGAGTCGACAAACGCAACATAGCGGCGTGCAGGTGTACTGCTTGATGAAAAGACTCTCCAGATCCAGACTGACACCTGGGGGAAATTCTAAGGTAAGTAATCTACAATTAGAAGCCTCTATCAGATGTCCCTTTTCAACTTTGTTTACACTCATAGCCATTTCCCCCAAGGAGGGATACTGGCATCTGTTGGACTATTTTGTTTCCTGAATTTGATACAATGGTCGGGCGGGGTGGCTTTTTTAATTACAAATGTGTATGCATTTGCACTTTACAGTTATTGGCATGATGGAACTCTACAATGGTTTGTTGCTAAGAGAATAAGTAGCTGTTATGTGACTGGGATATTATGGATATAATGGTTGGGTTTTGATGGGATGGCTGCTATAATTATAGGCAGATATGCACTGGCACTATACTATCTATATGAATTGCATTATGGGACTTTACAATGGTTTGCTGCTAAGAGAATGAGTTATTAAACCTGTGACAGCTGCTATCGGAACAGGATACTGGCACAAAGGCACTTTAGGATTTTGATGTTATTTTCAGCCTTTTTTTAATTCATTTTTGCATCGGAGTATTGATGTTCAATGAGTGTTTAGCTGTCTTGATTATGCCCAATAAAAATTTAACATAAAAAGTATATAGGTCTGTAGATTAAGGAAATATGTTCTGAATGTTTTAAACACAAAAATACAATCAATTCATGTCCGCGGGTTAACAAAATGTGATCAGAAACAACTAGTTGTGCTCAACTGTACATCTTCATAAACTCCAGCTTCTGTTCAACTCAACCATGGGTTTCCGCTTGCCTTTTGTCCCAAGTCTTTATCTGTTGTTTCTGATCACATTGTGTTAACCTGTGGACATGAATTGATTGCATTTTTGTATTTAAAACATTCATTAAATATATTGCCTTCATACCTATAAAGTTGCGAGACTTTACCCATGGACCTTCTGTGGAGATGTGTGCTGTGGTGGAGGTGCCATCAAATGGCATGTACTTCAGTGATGCCTGAACGTCAGCCGAGAAGCCAGATGATCTAATTCAGACGCCATACGAACCACGTGTGGTACAGACCGTCCTGCCCAGAGCGGATGATGTACTTCGCTCCTGCCTGATCGTTTTGAATGGTTTGAGCGCAGGAGTGCAACGTATGTGTGTCTCCTGCGTCACTTTCATGACAGGACGAAGTTGACGTAGAGCTGAAAGACACCACCTGCTGCCACATATGAGAAATGCGGAGAAAAAAATCTCCTGATTCGGTCTCGTGCCTGAGGGTACCTATAAAATGAGGGATTTGCAGGTATATTTGGGAGAAAGTGACCAAACCACGACTCGTTCATTGTATGTAAAACGCTGCTTTATTTGAACAGGTGTCCCTGAGCCTACCCCACCTGGCCTTTGCCTTACAAAACTAAAACCTCACTAGACATTGAATAACCTGTCCCCTGCCCTACCCTGCCCTCCCCCCGACTCTCGTCCTGTCTTTTCCTTCTCCTCTCATCTCCTTAATTTCTCCCCTCCTACCCGCTTCTTTGAACCTGTGCGCTAATTAGCAGTCTCCTGCCTGTCCATGTCTAATTAATGCTCCTTCCCTTCCTAAAACCTGAATTGCCCTGCCAACTCCGTCCTCCACCTGACCTTTTAATAGCTGCCCTGCAGCTGTCCCCGCCACGGCCCGCACCTGTCCAAAGCGACAACCTGCTCATAAAACAGACACCTGCTCCAACAAATTCAACCTGTCAGGGGAGGAAGGGAGGGAAAGGCAAACAGACCAATCGGACAAAGCCCTGGCCACCAGGTCACCTTCTGTAAAATGGTGCCTGTGGCCCCAAAATGTACGATTATATAATCATCCCACCCACCCTAAAATGGCACCCAGGACGCCCAACCGCGTCGCGGGTCGTGCCACCTCTCCCAAAAACCCCAGGGGGGGGAACTCCTTGTTCCTCTTCCTCCCCCCCGGGACCCCAGTATCCATCAGAAATGTGTGCCATCTACAGTCACTGGTTTGAAGCAATATACAGTAACACAGTAAGTTAATGTGTCTGCTTCAGAAAATATGATGGAACTTCTAGGTCAGATTGGTGGTTTAAGTACATGTCCTGGGGTGAGAGAGTTAACACTCTGGTCCTGAACAATCAGGACCACCATGTGACCTCTTGCTTGATGTAGGAAAGTTCCAGCTGTGAAGAAACACATCTGTGGTCCCTGTTTTGTCTTCTTTTTAGTCCTTGATGGAGAGTTTGACTTTAATCCCTTTTCCACAAATGCTTGGGTCAAAAATAACCTTACTTCTTTCTCTCAAAAGGACTTAACTTGCAAACCTGTAAAAAAAAGAGGTTGTTTCCCACCCCTACATGCTGGCTGGACTGACAGTCTGACAGCGACATATGCCTCTTGCTCTCTGGGTAGGGTTTAGATCACAGGGTAAAGCGATGCGTGTTACTTAACTAAAACAACGCTTTTCTGAAGAAAAACACAGGAGAATAAACAGACGAGTGTTAACATAACAGAGAAATCTAAAGATCCTCTGGTCTATGGCTCACATAAAAAGAAGGGGATGTCTATGATCTGTTATCCCATCTTCAATAAGTTACCCGAACAGCAGATCCTCAGCTATAATTTAGCATAATATAACGAGTCAGTGTGTGGGCTTTCCTATGGTTTAAGAAAGGTAACTGGCAGGGTGCATCACCTCAGGATCTCCCCCATTAAGAGCAGACCAACATTGAGCCCATCGTATCCTTGTCACTATGCCAGCTCAAAATGTTGACCTAAATCGGGCAATACGTTCTCTAGCAATCAACTCGAAAAAGGATCTCTCACGATTGCAGGTCAGGAAAAGTAGAAATGGGGCAGATCCTCCCATCCTCTCCTCAGGTATCAGGCAAGGCCAACCTCTCCATGCGCTCGCCAACCAGCCCCGCTCCCGGGAAGCAGTGAACTTTGTCTCTGCCTCCCGCTCAATCGACTTCAGAACAACCCTGGCTGCCAAGTACACAGTGTCCCCACCCAAATGCCTCCCCCATGGCTGGTGGTGTGGGCTCAAACTCTGAGGATCAAGGCAGAGTATACTCAAGGGTGGGGGCGCCAAGAGGAGTCCAACATGTCCCACTCTTTTTTGTAGCTCTAGGAGCACTGAGACCTGTGATACCCTCCCACCCCTTTACAGTCCCAGGCAACTTGTGTGTGGCCCCCACCTCACCTATATCTGGTGGGTATACCTCATTGCTGTATCCACAACGTAAGCTCAGAGTCAGAGCCCCAACCTCAAGTAGCTATCTTTATTCCAGGCTTGGTGCCACCCCACCCCCAAGTAGGCATTCATGAGGTCTAATGCCACCATGTTGCCTTCTGGAGCAGAGGAATGGTTGTCATATGGAAATGGATAGACAGGTTGTATTTGTTGAGAGGTCTGGCTTCTAGCATTTGCGGAATGCTTATACTTCTTCCTGGACAACGCAACTATGTTTCCTGCTGAGGATCTGTGTGTGGGGTGGGACGTTAGGATGTTGTGAGAAGTTCTAGGCATTAGCATGACTGTAAGAATACAACGGTCAAAGAAGGTTTCCTCCTGGTAGAGAAGGAAATGGTGTAGTCGAACAAGTTACTTACCTTAGGTAACGAGGTATATGGTAGAGACTCTATCTAGCTGCAGATTCCTTAACTTAGAATTCCTTGGCATCAGCTTTGAATCCAGAATCTTTTCTGAGTAGTATCCTGCGGGCGCCGTCCGGTGGTGGCGTTCGGATCCGTGTGCATTGACCAGCTCCGCGTGCGTCGTCAGCGTCGTTGGAGCTGTCTATGACGTCACGGTTGTCTATATTGACGCTGTCTCAGCGCGTGTACGTCAGTCCTTTTCCCACAACTTTCCACACCAGAAATGCAGAGTCATGGAAGAACCAACAGTTATGGATTTTACCTCTTTATTTGACTGTTTGAAGTAAAAATTCTTACATGCCTTTAAGAAAGGCAAAAATGGCAAAATTATATATATATATCTGTATAAAAAATATCCGCAGAGCGGGGAGGCTTGGGTGAGTGTAAGGAATCTGCAGCTAGATAGAGTCTCTACCGAAGGTAAGTAACTTGTTCATCTGATAGAGATTTCTAGCTGCAGCTTCCTTACCTTAGAATAGATACCCAAGCTATAACCCCTGGCGGTGGGTCTGAATGAGATTTTTATATCAGGAAGTCCTGCAAGACAGAACGGGCAAAAGGCCCCTCTCTTCTCACCTGGCTATCCAGGCAGTAGTGTTTTGCAAACGTATGCTAGGAAGCCCACGTTGCAGCCTCGCAGATGTCAACCACAGGTACACCACGTGCTAACGCAGTGGTAGCAGCCTTCCCCCTAGTAGAATGAGCTCTCAAGCCCTCAGGAGGCTGCTTCTTTGACAAGGCATAGCAGATCTTTATACAGAGAACGACCCAGCGCGAAATGGATCGTTTCTGTACTGCCCAACCCTTCTTTGCACCAACGTACCCCCACAAAGAGTTGGTCATCCACCTGGCACTCTTTAGTGCGGTCAAGATAGAACGATAACGCTCTTTTTGGGTCCAGCTGATGGAGACGCTCCTCTTCCTTAGAGGGATGCAGTGGTGCAAAGAAAGTGGGCAAGGTGATACTTTGACGTAGATGGAAAGGGGTCACCACCTTGGGGAGGAAAGAGGCACGAGTTCTGAGAACCACTTTTTCAGGAAAGATTGTGAGATACGGCAGCTTTGATGACAAAGCCTGTAGCTCACTCACTCTTCTAGCAGATGTAATTGCCACCACAAAGGCTGTCTTAATAGTGAGCAGCCGAAGAGGACAGCTATGTAAGGGCTTGAAAAAGGACACATAAGGAAGATAAGAACCAGATTAAGGTCCCACTGGGGCATAACGAAAGGCAAAGGGGGGAACAAATGCACAAGCCCTTTCAAAAATCTCCATACCATAGGTGATTTAAACAAAGATGGTTGATCGGGCAACTGAAGAAAGGCCGATAAGGCTGCAAGATAGCCCTTGAGAGTCCCTAAGGAGGAACCCTGCTGGGCGAGAGACAACACAAACAAAAGGATATTAGACAGAGAAGAAAGAGGATCAATAGACCTCTCTGTACAATATGAAACAAAACGTTTCCAACGGCAGGCGTAGATCGACTTAGTAGAGGGACGCCTGGCTGCCAGAATGATATCACACACCTCGGGAGGGAGGTCATAAACCATCAACTGTCGCCGCTCAATCTCCACGCATAAAGGTGCAGAGTTGACAGGTTCGTGTGGAGAACCATCCCCTGCTGCTACGACAGAAGATCCTCCCGAAGAGGCAGCCTGATTGGAGGACCGATGCTCAATTTGAGAAGCTCTGGATACCAAACTCTCCGTGCCCAATCCGGAGCCACTAGAATTACCTGGGCCCGGTCATTCTTGATTTTCTTGAGAACTCTGGGCAGAAGTGGTATAGGGGGAAAGGCGTACAGGAGGCCTGAACTCCACTCGCGAGAAAAGTGTTGCCTAGTGATAGCCCCCTTGGAAACTCCAATGCACAAAACTGCTGACATTGCGCGTTCTCTACGGAGGCGAACAAATGTAACCAAGGCTCTCCCCACTGCTGAAAGAGTCCTTGCGCCACCTCCGGATGGAGACACCATTCGTGATTCTCTAAGCATTTTCAGCTGAGCTTGTCCACCCTGGCGTTCAGAGAACCTGCCAGGTGTTGAACCACCACGGTCATGCCCTGATGTTCCAGCCATGTTCAGAGAGGTAAAGCCTCTTGACAAAGGGTCCACAACCCCACACCGCCCTGCTTGTTGCAGTACCACATTGCGGTAGTGTTGTCCGTGAACACCTGCACCACCTTCCCTTTAACAACAGGAAGAAATGCTTTTAATGCTAGTCGGATTGCCCGAAGCTCCAGCAAGTTGATGTGGAGCCCAGATTCTGCCGGAGACCAGTGACCTCTGATCTCTACCTCTCCCAGATGGCCGCCCCATCCCAGAAGTGACGCATCTGTCACTACTGTGAGATCTGGTTGGGGAAGGGAGAGGAGTCTGCCTTTGACCCAATTGCAGTTCACTAACCACCACTGCAGATCCTTTGCAGTCCCCTCCGAGATCTGAACCACGTCAGTAAGATTCCCCTGATGCTGTGCCCATTGGAACTTCAGGTCCCACTGCAAAGCACTCATGCGCCATCTGGCATGCTTGACCAACAGGATGCAGGAAGCCATGAGTCCCAACTGCCTCAGAGTCTGTCTCACCGAAATTCAGGATAGAGGCCGAAACATCGGTATCATACCCTGAATATCCTGGACCCGCTGTTCGGGAGGATAAGCCCGATACTGCACTGAGTCCAGAACAGCTCCGCTGAAAGTGAGCTTCTGAGAGGGAGTCATGTGTGACTTCAGCACATTTATAGTGAACCCCAGCGAGTGCAGGAGGTCCGCCGTCGTCTGGAGGTGGGTGACGAGAGCCTGGGGCGTAGAAGCCTTCAGCAGCCAGTCGTCTAGGTAGGGGAAGACTGAAATCCCTGACCTGCGTAGATGAGCTGCCACCACCGCCATCACCTTTGTGAACACCGAGGGGCACTGGTGAGACCGAAAGGAAGCACGGTAAACTGTAAGTGCTCGTGGCCCACCTTGAACCGCAAGTAACGTCTGTGGGCTGGCAGGATGGGAATATGGAAATACGCATCCTGCAAATCCAACACTACCATCCAGTCTCCTTGGTCTAGGGCAGACAAAACCTGAGCAAGAGTGAGCATCTTCAATTTCTCCTTCTTGAGGAAGAGATTGACGTCCCTTAAATCCAAGATAGGGCGAAGGACTTTGTTCTTTTTGGGAATTAGAAAGTAGCGGGAATAACAACCACTGCCTACTTCTGATATCAGGACTCTTTCTATGGCTCCCTTGGCCAAGAGAGCCGTAACTTCCTCGCGCAGCAAAACCAGATGGTCCTCCATCAGCCATTCCTTTGTCGGAGGGAAAGACTGGAAGGGAAAGGAGTAGCCCTTCCATATGATCTGCAGGACCCACTTGTCCGTTGTGATGGAATGCCAGTGAGGGAGATGAAAACTAATCCTCCCTCCAACTGGACGGACGTGATACTGCAGACCCACACTAGGAGGGCTTGGGCGCAGTGGAGGGGGGTTGTGTGGTGGCCGACCTCTGGCCAGACCCTCTGGGTCTGATGATACCACGACCACGTCCTCTCCCGAGATGTTGTGAAGCCTGAGGACGGTGGCTTAACTGTGGCTGGCGTGGTACCATGGCCCTTCCGAAGCCTCGAAAGGGACAAAAAACAGACTGCTGTCGTGCTGGCGCTGAAAGACCCAAGGATCTGGCCGTAGCTCGAGAATCCTTGAACCTCTCAAGCGCGGAGTCTGCCTTTTCGCCGAAAAGGTGAGAGCCATCAAAGGGCATGTCCATCAAGCTGGACTGGACATCCCCTGAGAAACCAGTTGAACGCAGCCAAGCGTGGCGACGTAGGGCCACTGACAAGGCAATCTCTCTGCCCAGCGAGTCAGTCATGTCCAAACCACATCTGATCGTAAACTTGGCTGCATCTCTCCCATCCTTGACAGCCTGGGTGAGAGTGTCCCGTACGCCCTCCGGGACCTGGGGCAGCACTTGTGCCACCGTATCCCATAAAGTATGGGAATAACGGCCCAAAAGGAAAGAGGTGTTTACGGACCTCAATGCCAGACTGGTGGAAGAAAACATCTTCTTCCCAAGCTGGTCCAGCCTCTTGGATTCCCTATCCGGGGGAGTGGAAGGGAAGGCACCACAGGAAGTAGAGGCTTGGACAACCAAGCTCTCAGGAGTGGGGTGTTGAGTGAGGAAAGTAGGGTCGCTTGGAGCGGGTCTATGGCGGCAGCCGACTGTCCAATTCACAGGAGCCCCTGTCCTGGGTTTGGACCATGTGCCCAGAAGGATGTCTGTTAGAGCCTCATTGAAGGGCAACATCGGCTCTGATGTTGTCACCCCCAATTGAAGCACTTCTGTCAGGATATTCGTCCTGACTGGCACCGTAGGCAAATCTAGGTCCAAGACCTCAGCTGCCCTACACACCACCATAGCAAATGAAGCACCCTCCTCCGTAGCCACATTAGGAGGAGAGAGCATACCAGTATCTGGAGACGTGTCCAGTCCACTGGCCTTCCCTAGATCCTCATACCAGTCCTGTTACAAACCACATTCTAAAGGGTCCTCAGACTCCTCCCATTCCTCTCCTGCGTCTGGCCGATCTAAATAATGCTCAGACAATGATCTGGGCCGAACCAGCTCTGTTGAAGTCGGAGTCGTACGACGTCGCTCCGGCTCTGGATCATCCGGAATAAGGATGGGGCTACCACCTGTGGGGCCCGGTGGCAGAATCGTCGACGTCGGAGCCGGTGCCAAAGGAGGTCGACTGTGTGAGACCGGTGCCGGTCCGGATCTGATATCAGATCCTGGGGTCCCCAACAGCGCCGAGGCCAAAGCCGCCAGCGTCGAATCCGAAGGGGCCCCTGTTGACCCCACAGGGCCCATAACCCCTCCACGGGTGCAGCCCGCTCAAAAACGAGATGCATGGCCTCGTAAAATTATTTTATCTGAGCGGGGGTCGATCCTGTCCTCGGAAAGGGGGGAAGACGTGGAATCGGCCCTGGCGACAGCTCCGCAGAACCGCACTCAAAACGTCGGCGTTCCACAGACGCCTCGTCGGCCGACGGGCATGAAAAAGTCCGCTTGGGCTTCTTCTTGTGCCTCTTACCTTCAGATGACCTTGAATGCTTGTGGCTCTGGGAACGGTGCCGCCACCTCCTCCAACTGGGGGACTGTGACCTCCGTGGAGTCACACCGACCGAGGACGTATGCCGGGCCGCAAGAAGCTTGAGCGATCTCTCCCTCAAGGCCTTCGGAGCCATGGCCCTACAGTCGGAGCACGAGGTGGAATCGTGGTCCTTCTCCAGGCACCAAAGACAAGCATGGTGTGGGTCCGTCACCGACATGGTGCGATGACACACATCACACGGCTTGAACCCTGTCTTTCTCGACGACATGTCTTCAAACAGTCAAAAAAGCCTCGACAAACCGTTGAAGAAGGGTAGCTCTTTCTGGAACTGCGCTTTAACCGGTGCGAAAGGAAAAGAACTGACGTACACGCGCCGAGACGGCGCCTATATAGACAACCGTGACATCATAGACAGCTCCAACGACGCTGACGACGCATGCAGATCCGAACAACACCGCACCGATGGCGCGCGCAGGGTACTGCTCAGAAAAAATTCCGGATTCGAAGCCGACGCCAGGGAATTCTAAGGTAAGGAATCTGCAGCTAGAAGTCTCTATCAGATTCTCCCTAACTGCCACTGAAAGCATACCTGGTGGAAGGTATGCTGTTGTCTTTTATGATTGGGGCTGGCCAGGAGATGTGCCCTTGACTCCTCCTGCTGCCTGCTAACTTCCAGCAGCCAGAGTTTGAAGGCCACACATCGATTCTGGGATGTTAGTATCCATCTCTATCTTCTCCAGCATCCCGACAACTCGTGGCCAAAGGAAATTGTTACCTTTTAAGCATCTGTTTATGGTATGTAAAGCTGTAGTTTCACCTGCTCTGCATACTACTGCCATCTCGAGTTGGGCTCTGATATGTGCAACTTGTTTTTCTTAGATGAAGCCTTTTGAGTAATGAAGTTTATAGACTCCTCCTATGACTGTTTTTCCACGTAGGCAGGGATGAAAATGAAGCATAGAAAAGCAGAAGATAACCATTCAAAGAAGAAAGAAAGGTATCTGTGTAGGAAGCCGGCTCTGTATATACTATATCAAAATGGGATATAGTGTGCACAGAGTCTAGGGCTTCGCCAGAGGCTAAAGTGGATAATACTAGTGCTCTCTTTTGTGGTAGTGTGGTCGAGCAGTCAGGCTTATCAGAGGGTAGTGCAAAGCATTTGTTGTACACACACACATATACAATAGAAGAAGCACACAGTCAATGACAACTCCAGACCAATGGTTTTTATCCAGAAAAAATATATTTTCTTAATTTATTTTTAGAACCACAAGATTCAAGTTGCAGGTAAGTACTTCAATAGATTTGTATTTCACACATGGATCAATAGTACTTTGTTTGAATTCAATAAGTTATACAGTTTTTGAATTATTGGCAATAATCTGTTTTAAAATGGACACTGCAATTTTCAGAACAGTCCCTAGGGGGGAAGAAATGTTAGCTTGATTTGCAGGAAAGTACAACACTTACAGTTTCAATTTCTGGGTTTTAGGAAGTCCACAGGTCAAACACCCACCACAAGCAACGCGGGACCATCCGGGTGGCGAGATCAAAGTTGATTAAATTTAACGCAGGCTCCTTTGGAGACAGGGGTTACTCGGAATCCGGTCTGCCTGCTGGTAAGTACCCATGGCTCAGAAGGCAGACCGGGGGGGACTAGAGGAGCACTGCAGGGGCCACAAGTGGGCACCAAACACACTCCCTCAGCATCACAGGGGTGACCGGGTGCAAACAGGACTTTGGGTTCCCAATGCTGGTCTATGAGGGGACCCCGGGGGTCACTCAGAGGCTGCATGCGAGGTTCAGGGGGGTGTCTCAGGCATACCACCGGTTAGACAGGGAGGAGGGCCTCTTGCTGAACATGGCTGCACCAGATGTGGGTTTCTCCAAGGCCTGGGGGCTTCGGGTGCAATGGGTCTTTTGGAGTCAGATATCTTCGCCCAGAGCTTTCACAGTCAGGGGGGTCCTTGGGACTTCCTCTGCAGGCGTCCTCATGGAGGTGTGGAGAGGTCAACCATGTGTGGGCACTTGCTCGGAATCGCCTGGGGATCCTCTCTAGCTGGTTGGTCCCCCTGGACACGGGCCGTGGACGTTGGGTGCAGAGTGGTTAGGACATGTGCATTCGGAGTAAGATGAGAGTTCTTAGTTGTTGGTTTCTTCTTGGACAGGGCAGCTGCCCACTGGAGTTCTTGGTCCTTTTGGGTGCAGAGCAGTCCTCTGGAGCTTGGCAGAGGTTGCTGGTCCTGCTGGATGCGTCACTGTTCTTTTACAGGTCCATTGAAGCAGAAGACAGGCAGGTGGGGCTAGGGTCAAATCAGTTGTCTTCCTTCTTCTCTGCTGGGGGTTTCAGCTTGGCAGTCCTTTTTCTTCTTGTTAGGTCTCCAGGACTCCGGTGAGCTGGGTTCAGGGAGGCCCTTAAATTCTAGATTTAGGGGCACTTTAGGGATCAGAGGGCAGTAGCCAGTGGCTACTGTCCCAGAGGGTGGGTACTCCCTCCTTGTGCCCACTCCTTTTGGGGGGAGGCGCACAAACCTAATCCTATTGGTCCCTGTCCTCCAAACCAGATGGAGGATTCTGCAGGGAGAAGGTCACCTCAGCTCTGGACACCTGAGAAGTGGTCCTGGCTGGAGTGGTCACTCGTCCCTGTTTTCTTTCATTTTCCTGCTAGACTTGCTGCCAAAAGTGGGGCTTTGTCCGGGGGGGCGGGCAACTCCACTAGCTGGAGTGCTCTGGGGCACCGTAATCTGAGGCTTGAGCCTTTGAGGCTCACCACCAGGTGTTACAGTTCCTGTAGGGGGGAGGTGTGAAGCACCTCCACCCAGGACAGGCTAAGTTTCTGAACACCGAGATCACAAAGGCTCTCAACCCATGTGGCCAGAAACGTGTCTGAAAGTGGCAGGCTGGCACAGACCGGTCAGTCCTACACTAGCAGTATGGCTGACATACAGGGGGCATCTCTAAGATGCCCTCTGTGTGCATTTTTCAATAAATCCCACACTGGCATCAGTGGGCGTTTATTGTGCTTAGAAGTATATGACAAACTCCCAGACCATATACTCAATATGGCTACACTGCACTTATAATGTCTAAGAATGGACTTATACACTGTAGGGGCATATTGCTCATGCAGCTATGCCCTCACCTGTGTTAGAGTGCACCCTGCCTTGGGGCTGTAAGGCCTGCTAGATGGGTGACTTACCTATGCCACAGGCAGTGGTTTATAGTCATGGCACCCTGAGAGGAGTGCCATGTCGACTGTCTTTTTCTCCCTTAACAGCACACATAGGCAGTGTACATGTGCTTGGTGAGGGGTCCCCCTGGGTGGCATAATACATGGTGCAGCCCTTGGGAACCTTCCGTGGCCACAGGGCCCTTGGTACCATGGGTACCTTTTATAAGGGACTTAACTGTGTGCCAGGGTTGTGCCAATTGTGGAAACAAAGGTACCGTTTTGGGAAAGAACACTGGTGCTGGGGCCTGGTTAGAAGGATCCCAGCACACTTTCAATCAAAGTTGGCATCAACACTAGGCAAAAAGTGTGGGTTAACCATGCCAAAAGTGGCACTTTCCTACAATCTGCAACAACCTGATGTTTCCAGATCCAGAGAGGTGGGTGGGAGCATATGAATCTACAGCACTACATACCACAAACAGATCCTTACAATTACCATTTTCCATTCACTGCATGAGTAGCTGCAAATACACATGCTTTGCATAGATTGTAAAGCAGTTCTCACTTATTGGTGGCTATGCAGAGGATTGGAAAAGTGTACGTAATACATCTTCACCAACCATTAGCTTATTGGTGTGCTAAAATATCTACACAGTATTGCTTAGTGAATGTGTGAGGAGGAACCCAAGTAGCTCTTTTCCATGTCAGCTATGGGAACTTATCCAAGGAAAGCCATGGGGGCCCCCTTTTTTGCATTTAGAGAGGGGCATGTCTGGTGCAGACAAGGAGCAAAAGTCTGAATGCATTTGACTAGCCTGCTTTGGGAATAGCATGGCCTTCATGTGGATTTGTGAATGAGACAAAGGTGTTTTGTTTTGAGAATGGGCTTTCTTCTATCAATTTAGTACACAATTTAGTACACTGGGCAGAAATTTGGGACTAGTCCTAAGGACGACTTTATAATTGTGGACTTGAAAGCAGGGTTCATCGAGGGTAAGACCTTGAAGCTCAGCTACACACCGAACAGATGTAATGGGAACTAAGAAAGCATCCTTCCAAGAAAGAAACTGTAGCTGGCACAAATGCATGGGCTCGAAACGAAGGGCCTCTAGGTCGAGTGAGGACAACATCAAGGTTTCGGAGAGAGGCTTGGGGTACCCTTGGTGGAATAACCCAATAACCCATTTAATGCCCTGCATAAAAGCTTTGGTGACTGGGACCCTGAACAAGGACAAATGTTACCTATTCTGGAGGTAAGATCCAGCTGCAGCTAAATGGCAACAGACCTTTAGACGAGTCGTGACGGTGACAGATAAAGCAGGTAGCAAACTATGTCTTGGACTGCTGGCTTCAATGTGTTCTGGATTTTCCATTTGGTCATATAGGAGGACAGCTGATGGTCTGCAAGGCTCTTTAAAGATAGACATACACTAGGAAGGCAGACTGAGGTAGCCAAATGTGAAGACTTCAGGATCCAAATGGCAAGACTGAATTGCCTGGGGTTTGGGTGCCTCACCCTGCCCTGGTCCTGGGTGAGGTCTGGCCAACTGGACTGCTTCTCAAGGGACACTAGGGACAGCATGAGAAGGGCGGTGACCCAGGGATGCCTGGCCCATGTGAAACTAATAGAATGAGAGTGAAGTATGTTTGCCGAAGTTTCCAGACTATGTGTAGGGGAGGAGGAAAAGCATAGGCAAATATCCTTGACCAGCTCATCCATAGTGCGCTGCTGATGGACTGTGGGTGTGGGAACCAGGAGGCGAAGCTTGGGCATTTGGTGTTTTTGGCGATGATGAAGATGTCTACATCTGGAAACATCCCACGACGGAAGTAGGACTTGCAGGTGCAATTCCCACTTGTGGGTTAGTTGCTGTATCCAGTTGAGCAGGTCTGCAAAATTGTTGACTACTCACAGTAGGTAGTCCATCAGTAGATACATTTTGTGATACAGTGTCCATCGCCAAATGGCCTGTACTAATGCTGACAGCTGTTGTGTGTGCTGCCTTGTTTCTGAAGATAATGCATGGTGATCATTGTAAGGAGCTGGATTCTGGTTGCAGTACCCCCCCCCCCCCACACACACACACACCAGTGCCAGTGTTCCTTCCCTAAAACAAGATACGTGGTCACTTGATCCAAGAGCTGCAGCACATGTGCCACTCTGAGGAACCCAGCATCAACCTTAGGCAGACTGCCATTCTAGGCGGCGTGACGAGGTGCTCCCAAAATTAAAAATACAACAAGGCACATCCTGTGTGCCATGTCCCCTAACACTGCATGCAATATATGTAAGTCACCCCTCCAGCAGGCCTTACAGGCCTAGGGCAGGGTGCATTATTATATTATATGTGAGGTCATATATGCATGAGCAAATATGCCCCTATTATGTCTGTCGATTCTTAGACATAGTAAGTGACAGGGAAACTATTTTAAATGCATGTACTGGACACTGATCACTATGAGTTCCCCAGCTCCATGATGGCTCCTCTGAACCCTGGGATGTTTGGTATCAAACGTCTTAGAATAATAAACCCTCACTGATTCCAGTGATAGATTTATTAAGAAATGCAAACAGAGAGCACCTCAAAGGTGCTCCCTGAAAACCTATCAACTACTAGTATGTTGACTGACTGGTCCTGACGAGTTCAGCCACCACAGACGCATTCTGGACCCCCACGGTAAGAGCCAGTGCTCTCAAGGCTCAAAGACAAAAGCTTGCACAGGCAGGATGGGCAATCAAAGGAAGGGAGCTTCTAAGGCCTTGCTGTCTTTGTAATGCAACCCATGTTTCTCCAGATGGTGGAGATCACCAACCCCGCTGCCTTAACCCCACTTTTGGTGGCAGCACAAACGGGAAAATTTGTTAAATTAGTAGTCCCCACGTCATGCCAGTTCCACCCCTAAGATGGACGAGCTGAAGTGAACACTACTTTTTAAATTCCTCCATCTTGTTTGGAAAGAATTAGGCCACTAGGGTTAGGTTTATTCCCACTTCCCAGCGGAAGTGGTCATGAGAAAGGTGTAGTCACCCTGAAGGTGGTCAGCCCATTGGGTATCGCCTGGCACTCCCTGTAACACCCCTAAACTGAGTTTGTAGGTGGCACCCTGAACCCCAGAACTCAGATTCCTACTGATCTAAAAAGAGACGGACACTAGATTCACACCAGCAGAGAAGACTGCAGACACCAATTGACTTGTCCTCAGCCCAACTGTCCTGTCTGCAGCCCTCGAAGATCTTGCGTCACAAGATGACCTGTCCTGCAGCCCAGCAACCTTCAAAGCCTTGGGAGGACTGCCTCCCTTCGATAAAGACCAAGATCTCCTGAGAACAGCGGACATGTTCTAGAAACAACCAACTTAAAAAGACAAAGAACTCTGCCCGTAGGAACCGCGAAACAGCCTCCAGATCTACCTCTGCACCCGACGCCCAAGTCCAACTGGCCCACTGGTCCTGCAAAGGTTTCCCAGCGATTCTGAGTCAGAGTCCATCGTGGGCTCACCCCTGCCGGACTCTGCCTCAAAGCCTGCAGCCTCAATCCGAAGATTCCACCTGACCACAACCTTCCTGGTAAGCTGTTTCCGATGCCAAAAGACAACCATGCACTCGAAGCCCCTGAGCCTTGGGGAGCTGGACCATCAGTGTCCCGATGTCCCCTACAATCAGACCTTACCTGGGCCGCTGTGGATTTTCTTTATTCAGCCTCCTAGCCCAAGCCTTCAGCCTTTTTTCCAAAACTGATCTCCCCAATTGACTTAGAAGGGGGTCCCGATGCTGTGTTGGCACTCCACAACTGGCTGCCCATGTGCCTCTGAGGGTCTAAGTACGGTGCTGCCTTAAGTACTTACCTGAACTCCAGGAGATCGATCCCTGACCCCGCTTTACTTATCTGTGAGCAATGCATCTTCGGTTACCCCTGTTTCTATTGGTTAACATTGGGCGCCTGAGGCAGTGTTGACACTCTGCACCTGGTAGCCCCTGTACCACTGAGGGTATAAGTTTGGTGCTGCCTTGTGCCCCCCCGGTGTGTACCTTAACCCCAGAAGACCAACCTCTGACACCGCTTTACTCACCTGTGAGCAGCGCATCTCATGAACCCCCAGTCTCCATTGGTTATCATTCGGCACCTGACTCCGAGTATGACCTCTGCACCCAGCCTCCCCTGTGCCGCTGTCAATGCACTCTTGGTACTGATTTGAAGATTGCCTGGTGTTGTCCTAAAATCCCAAAGACTGGATTTGTAAATTGAATACTTACCTAAAGAACCACATTCTTGTTTTCCTCCCATAGTTAACATTGGAGACTCTGCACTGTCAATATTTGAAACTAAAAAGTATTTTTAATTTAAAAACTGCTTACCTTATAACAAAGTTCTTTGGCTCAAAGCATATATAAAAGCAAATTATATTTTTATAATTTGGTCTCGGATTTATTCTTTGAGTGTGTTTCTCATTTATTGGCTCTGTGAGTACAACAAATGCTTAACACGACTCCTTGATAAGCCTAACTGCTCGCCCCCACACTACCACAAATAGAGCATTAGACTGATCTATTTCTGCCTCTGCAAACCTTTGGGGATCCACTGGACTCTGCATGGTTTACTTCATTTTAGTGCACCACATAGAAGCCAGCTTCCTGCAATCATGTTGTCCGACTGGATGAGGACTTCCTTGTGTTGTTTGTGTCAGAAAAAAGCTTTGAGGACATACTAACTCTTTCATAAGATAGAGGTAGATTCAAGTTGCCCCATTTGCAAGAATATTTCTCATTTTATTGGTACAGGCCCCTTATGCTAGGCGTGAGAAAAGGCCTCTTTTTGACATGGTTAGCTCCAATGTTTGCCCTGCTGTATGATGTAGCCTAGAGGTTGTTAGTGCCCAGGGCCCCTGCTAACTAATTTCCCTGAGTCAGAGCTCTTTCCCTAAATTGTTGTGATGCATTGGCACAATTGAATACACCCTTAGCTGCCCCCATAAGTCCCTGGTAAATGGTACTTAGGTACCCAGACCAGGAAGTACTAAGGGTAGCCCCCTGAGGCCAAAAGCAATGATAGTGCCACCCTCTAGGACCCTGTATTCAGGTGCACCAAGCACTGCCATTGCAGGCTGAGTGCCCTGATGCAAATCTAAAATGTAAACTCGACATAGCACACTGCTTGTGTGCCCTGTCCACTACACACTGCATGCAATATAGATTAGTCATCCCTCTGGCAGGCCTTCCAGCACTAGGACAAGGTGCACTATACTGTATGTGAGTGCATAGCTGCAATATGTCGTCCACTGTGTTCTTGCCACACCTGGGAAATAGTGAGTGAACAGAGCAGCCATTTCAATACGTGTTGGACACTGGTCAAAATGGGTTTTACAGATACATGATGGCCACTCTGAACTCAGGGTTGTTTGGTATCAAACAACTCAGAATGATAAATCCAAACCAGTGTTGTATTTATTATAAAATGAACCCATGGGTCACCTTAGAGATGCCCCCTGCGAAAGCTAACTACCCTGGCATGGTTGCTGGCTGGTCACACCCAGCCTACCACCTCCAGATAAATCTTTACCCCTGGGATAAGGACCTCTGCCATCTGGAATGTAGAACAAAGCTCTTTCTGGGTGGAGGTGCTAATAACCAGTCCCTCAGGAATATAGACTCCCCTGGCGGTGAGCTTCAAAGGGCTTACCGCCTTTGAAACTCGACCTCTAGGCCTGCTGCTAGCAGCAGATGGCCATCCCCATTGCAAATCACCAATTTTGAAGGGAGCAACAGCGGGAAACTCAAACAAAGGACAGGAGGAGTGGCCCTACCTGGCATGTGTTGAAAGTGAGGTGGACTCTCCATTTCATTTTCCTCCATCATGGATGGAAGGAAAAAAGCCAATCAGGTGTAGGAAAGTGACCACTTCTCACAGGAAGTGGTCACTTAGTTGGTGTAGCCACCCTAAGGTAGATACACCCATTGGTCACTACTAGGTTCCCCCTAAAATTCCCACTAAATACAGTATTTAGAGGGCATCCCTAGAACAAGAAATCAGATTTGACTGACAGAAAAAGACCAGCACCAAGAAGATCCAAGGCAGGAGAACTGTGGACCTGCTGCACCAAAGTAAAGGCTCCAAACCCTGCCTGCTTCACCCTGGACCCAACAATCGCTGCTGATGAGCTGCTGGACAATTGAAAAAACTCTAAAGAACCCCAGAGGACCTCCAAGCTTTGCAAATTGTCAGAGAACTCCCACCAGAGTGGAGGTACCAATCTAAACCCACAAGGAACCAACAAGCCAGTGCGGTCCACTTTACCGACTGGATGCTAACTCCAGAACCGGATGCCATAGCTGGACCAAACTTCACACCAAAGACAGCAAGGCAAAACCCTGCCAGAGTGCAAGGTTTGGTGGCAATGTGATTTCTAACGGCTGAACCGTACCAATACCCTGGGTATTGGTCGCCCGACTTCAGACATCAAGAAAAACAGTCCACCCGGAACTGAAAAAGGACCAGGGGGAAGCCTCAGTCGAGGGACTTCAGAAACAACCCAAACCTCCTGCCTATCTGCAAACAACCCATGTACCAACTTACCCTCCTGATTCTGAGGGAATCCTTGTGCATAGCTCCAGGATCACCGATCCGCTCTGCACCCGGCTGCCCTGTGCCCTGACCAAAGAACCTGCTGTGCCCTAACAGTGTGTTTTCAACCCTCCAAGGGGAGTCCCCTTGATGCACCTTCAAACATACTCATGCAGTGCTTTTTCACGTGGTCTCCCACAGTGGCCCTGTCAGACCTTTTCCTGCTGCTCCTGCCAGAACAGGGAGCCACCCGAACTTCTCCAGCTGGCACAGTGTGCTCACCGGTGACCTTGACAAAACTGCAAAAGAAGAACTTGATAAACCTACTGCATGATTTTATATATTTTTTTAAGGTTATCCTATATTGATTCCCATGGTGCATAATTAGACACAAAAAGACTATTTTTATTAAAGTTCAAAAATCCATATCACAAAATGTACTTGACAATTCTGACGATCTTGGTCTTAAAATTTATATAAAAATCTGAAGTATTTTTATACATTTGTCTCAGGTTATTCCTTTGAGTGTGTGAGTTGCAAGATTGATGCTGTGAGTACAACAAATACTTTACTTTTCTCCAAGCTTGGCCTAACTGCTACACCAATCTACCATAAACATTAGAGCATTAGGTGGTCTAGTTTTTACCCCCTGTAAACCAACGTGTTGTTGGCCTGGACTCCCTGCACAGTTTGCCTAGCTTTTCGCACTACATAGAGAACTAACCTCCTACACTAGGCACTGCTATCATGCTAATAAGAAGACCAGTAGCTCCAAGTTGTTGATGTGGAAACCCAGTTGGCAGGGAGCCCACTTGCCCTGAATGATCTAAAGTGGTCTGTGCAAAGCACTGTTGTTCTATTGCGCTCTTGACCAGCCAATCGTCCAGATAAGGGAACACATGAATGCCACCCCTCCTGAGATGAGCGCTATCACAGCAAGACATTTTGTGAACACCCTGGGGGATGTGGTGACTCCAAAAGTCAGCACTTATGCTTACCATGGACTGTAGGTACGGTAGTGTGCAGGGTGGATTAGGATGTGGAAATAGGCATCCTTCAGTTCGAGCAGGGTCATGAAGTCACTTTGGCACCATACGACATTCTTTGGTCAAAAGGTGAGGAACGATTCCCAATGAAGCATTTTTGTGGTATGGAAAGCAGAGATTACATGCCTGGTAATGGTCCTACCGTGGGTACTTCATTTGGCACCCAGGACAGTACTGGAAAGGTTGCTGTTCCATTAGCTTTTACAGCTCTACCTTCTCCAGTGATGAAGCCTGGTAAAAAAAGGCACATGGTACCCGAGGTTTGCAGGGATTCAAGTGTGGGGGGACTTGGTCACTTGTCTTCAGGGGAAGGTCAACATGAGGTAATGCAGTCATCAAAGGGAAGCTTCCAACAGTGGGAGTCAAAATTTTCACAGCATGGGCCCGAAAAGAAATAAGTGATAGTCATATCACATCTCAGAGTCCCATCTGTGCACATTCCATCCCAATGGAAGAAACAAAACTAACATGGAGTTAGTGTGTATGTGCATTGCCCACTCAGGGAGGAGTCACTGTATATCTTGTGTCTCGAAAGACTTCTCAAAAGAGATGCCAGAAGTATGCAGAGCATATGCATCTAAAGCCACAAATACTAGTGTTTTGGGGAAAATATCATTACTTAAAGCAGAAATATGTGGGCAACAAACAATAAAGCTTGAAATCCAGAACTTTGCTGCCAAACCTGGGGTTAAGGAAATTAACAAGTCTTGTAAATATACCTAGCATTACAATGAGACAGCCCCAAAAAAATCGGTGGTGTGCATCGCAGTCATCCTCAAAGAAACCATCTGATGCTCGCTCACTGACCCAATGCCTCTCATGGAACACTTCAACTTCTAACTGCAGACCAAGACCACAATAAATGTCACCCTCGTATAGAGACCCTCAGGACCCTGACCAGCTTTCTGCAATGCCATGTCTAAGCTCATTGTAACACTAGCCATTGATTCCTACCACTATGTCCTACTTAATTTCCACATCAACAACCCCCAAGAACACCAATTCCATCACCCTTGTTGAGAACCTGAACAACATTTGCCCCACTCAACTGGTCACGAACCCAAGCATAAAGCCAGTCACACTCTTGACGCCATCTTCACTGCCTGCAACAGAATCAAATACAGCCACATCATAGAACTCACCTGGACTGACCACGCCTTCTTCCCACTTCACGATCTCGATGCTCAGCATGCCATCTCCAAGCATCACAACTCCTCCCACTGCAGCTGGAGCAAGTTAACCCAGACACAGTGGACATAGACCTTCAGCCCAACCCAATCTGAATCTTCATCATAACTTGACCAAACCATCCAGAACTTTGCATGGATCACCAACTCCACTGCCAGTCACCACCTTGAAATAAGCAAAAAACAGCAAAATCTCAAAACAGGCCAGCTGGTACACCCCAGAGCTCAGAACCATCAAGCGTAACAGCTACTGTCTCACGAAATGATGGCGTGTCACAAGGAACCCCTCTGACAGAGTCACCCATAAAGCAGCACTCAGTAACTACCACCTACTCATCAGGGAAGCCAGGAAAGAAAACCTTCACAGCCCGCATCAACACGGCAGCCAACCACATGAAGGAACCCTTCAAAATAGGAATTCTAAACCCAACAGCCACAGAGAACACCATCCACCCCTCCAAAGAACTCTGACTCCTTTCCGGAATACTTCCACATCGAGATCGCCACCTCCATCTACACAATTTGACCCCCAACCCACATCTCTGAACTGGGAAACGTCGTCAACCACGCATTTTAAACAACTCAGACGTTTCCCACGCAAGCGTAACCATGCTTGCCTAAACAGAGCATGTACTACGCATATGTGTAGTTAAGGCACAGAAAAAGCCATGCTTTGTTCGGGAGAGGACGCAGAGGACACAGTGAGGTAAGTGGGTCAGGGGTGGGAGTGGATTAAGGGACTGGGGTGGGCAATTTTTTGTTTTTTTTTGTTTAAAGGTGCGGGGTGGGAGTGATGCGGTGAGGTAAGTAGGGGTGGTGCAGGGATGTGGGGTGGATTAAGGGATTGGGATGGGTGGGAGGCTGAGGGCGGACTATTTTTTTTTTTTTATGGGGCCGGGGTGAGGGTTTGGGTATTTTTTTTTTAAGCGTTCAGGGTGGGGGTTATTAGGCTATTTCTTTTAGGGGCAGGAGTGGCACAGGGAGGTAAGTGGGGCAGGGGTGGGGGTAGATTAAGGGATTGGGGTGGGTGGGGGCTTGGGTATTTTTTTAAGGGCTTAGGGTGGGGGTTGGGCAATTTAGTTTCTTTAGGGGTGGGAGTGGGGGGGTTTGGGTTTATTTTTTATTTAGGGTGGAGCGGGGTAGTTTATTTTTAAAGGGGTGGGGTAAGGTTAAGGAAGGGAGGGAGAAGGGAGGAGAGAAGACGAGGCAGGATTGAAAGAGGACGCAGTGAGGTAAGTGGGGTTGGGGCAGGGTTGGTGAGTAGTTTTTAGCAATGGGGGTGCATTTAGGGCTTTGTTTTTAGGGGTGGTGGGTATTGTTCTTTATGGCTCAGGGAGGGTGGGGGTGCTGGGGTAATTTAGTTTTTAGGAGCTGGGGTGGGGGGTTGGGATAGTTTTTTTTTAGGGCTTAGGGTGGGTGGAGAGATTCAGGGTAGTTTACTTATTGGGGGAAAGTTTTAGGGCTCAGGGCGGGTGGGGGATTTTGGGGTAGTTTAGTTATTAGGGGTGGGAGTACTTATTTTTTTTTAGGGCTCAGGGTGGGTGGGAGGTTGGGGTAGTTTACTTTTTGGGTGGGGGAGTCGAGCTAGTTTTATTTTCTTTTAGGGCTTAGGGCAGGTGGAGGTGTTGGAGTAGTTTACTTTTATGGGGCAGGGGTGGGGGATCGGGATAGTTTTGTTTTTTTACTTTTAGGGTGGGTGGAGAGGTCGGGGTACTTTAGTTTATAGGGGTGAGGGTGGGGTGGTTGGAATATATATATTTTTTATTAGGGTGGGGGGGTCGGGATAGTTTAGGTATTAGGGGTGGTGGCAGTTTTGGGGCTCAGGGCAGGTGGTATGATAGAACAACGCATGCCGTTTCCACATATGCCTTTACTGGGCATGCTTTTACAACAAAAAATATTGTAAAGGCATGCGTGGTAAATGCATGCGTGGAAACAAGGCGGTCGTTGTTCCGACCGTGTTGTTAAGGCATGCACGGTTCCAGCATGCGTGGTTGAATTATATAACCTTCTCAAACTCAACCACCTTAACCAATCAACACAAACCAGCAGTATTGTCACTACCTGGATTCCGCTTACGACTCAGACCACCACAGCCATCATGTCTTCCATCCACACCGGTGCACCCACCAAACCCTGCCCCCACTAACTCTTCAACCTCAGATCCATCCCAATCAACACCAAACTCTGCAGCATCATCAACACCTTCATCTCCATTTTATATGAACATAAACATAGCAGTGGTATTAATAGTAACATAGAAGCACTTACCATAAGTGTCCAATAATCAAGATAAGAAAGTATGTTGTTGTGCTATGTGGTCAAAGATGTCCTACTACCTCAAGACAAAACAGTATGTATCACAAGGAATACACAACATAAGAATTTACTTTAGAACACAGCACTCCAGCACACGTATACTGAACATAACAAGTGGTTTTCCAAAGGTCCAACAGTTTTTAGATCAGTCTTTGAAGAAAATCCAATGAAAATCATCTCTTGTTGTAACCTCGTGGTTTATTTACATCAATAAAAAGTCCTCCTTGACTTTGTTCATTCACATAAGGTCATAGGCAATACTTTTTCGTAGTCAATCCATATAGTAACAACTCGTAGTCAATCCACGCAATAACAGCCAACGCGTGTTTCGTCACAAAGTGACTTTTTCAAGGCTGCGAAGAGATGAATATATATACTTATACAAGAGCAAGGTTAAAATGTGAGGACATGACATAGCCAAATAGAGCTCAGTTCGCCAAAAGTAAAAGGATGTCGAACAATGTGCACAGGTCAGAAAAAAAGCCAAATTTTCATTATTCCACAAGAAGCGAAAAACACTGCCAGGGTGAATCCCACATATGAGTAATAAGACATACTTCTTAGTGAACGTGTAGTAGGAGTGTGAGAGTATAGAAAAACGGTAACCAAGGTGGAGACAAAAGACCCTACGTCCGAAACGAGCCAACAAGTGAAGAAATGGTCAAAATCAATGTTCAATCCTGTCAACCTAAAAGAAAAGTTAGAATGACGAGTCCTTTCAAACCAGTAAAAGGCGAGAATTACAAGTTACTTACCTTCAGTAACGATATATATCTGGTAGAGACATATTGCCTTACCTTTGAATTTCCCCAGGCGTCAGACTGGATCCGGAGATTTTTTCTTTGAGCAGTACCCCTGCACGCCGTTAGGTGGCGTTGGTCGACTCGGCATGTGTCAGCGTTGTGTCGCCGTGATGACGTCATATTCATATATAGACGCCACCCCGGCACGCTGACGTCAGTTTCTTTTTACGACTTTCCACACCAGTAGCGTGGAGCCATGAAGAACACTGAGAATGGTGCGCCAAAACTAGGGCCCTTAGAGGGAAGTGCCTGTCCCTAGAAGTAATTTCGCAGTGCGGGGAGGATGGGCGGGTCAGTAAGGAATCTGCAACTAGAATATGTCTCTACCAGGTATATCGTTACCAAAGGTAAGTAACTTGTACATCTGATAGAGACTTCTAGTTGCAGATTCCTTACCTAGGAATAGATACCCAAGCAATACCATCCCCGGGAGTGGGCTGCGAACTATCACACCAAAAAATCCTGCAGGACCGAATGGCCAAAATAGCCGTCCCTGCAGACCTGAGTGTCTAGGCAGTAGTGCTTGGTGAACGTATTTAAGGACACCCACGTTGTGGCCTGACAGATATCCAGGACTGGAACTCCACGTGCTAACGCTGTGGTAGCAGTGGTTGCTCTGGTAGAATGAGCGCACAAACCCTCAGGGTGTTGCTTTTTTGCCAAAGCGTAGCACATCTTGATGCAGTGGACTACCCATAGTGAGATGGTTCTCTTCTGCACCACCTTCCCTTTCTTTGCACCCACCTATCCCACAAAGAGTTGATCACCCACCTGGAAATCTTTGATACGATCTAGATAGAACGCCAATGCTATTTTTGGATTCAGACGGTGGAGTCTCTCCTCCTCATGAGAGGGGTGTGTAAAAAGTAGGCAAGGTGATATATTGGCCTATGTGAAAAGGCGTTACCACTTTGGGAATAAAGGGAGCCCTGGTACGAAGCAACACTTTTTCACGATGCACTGCTAGGAATGGTGGGTTCGAAGAAAGAGCCTGAAGCTCACTTACTCTGCGAGCAGAGGTGATGGCAATCAAGAAAGCTATTTTAAGGGTTAAGAGCCGGAAAGGACAGTTGTGGAGAGGCTCGAAAGGGGCAAACACGAGGTGTGAGGACCAAGTTCAAATCCCACTGGGGCATGTTGAACGGGGCGGGAGGAAACATGAGTGAGGCCTTTAAGAAACCTCTCAACAATGGGAGATTTGAAGAGAGAAGGTTGGTCTGGTAGCCTTAAGAAGGCAGAGATGGCAAACAAACAACCCTTGAGGGTGCCCAGAGACGAGCCCTGCTGGGCAAGAGAGAAACTAAAGAGGACAACCTCTGAGAGAGGTGCAGAGAGGGGATCAATAGATTTGTTGATACACAATGCCACAAATGTCTTCCAACGACAGGCGCATACCGTTTTGGCGGAGGAAAGCCTGGCTGCCAAGATGACATTACAGAATTAGGGTGGAAGGTCAAAAGCCGTCAATTGTCACAGCTCAAACTCCGGCAAGGAGGTGTAGACTGGACAGGTTCAGGTGGATACCCGTCCCCTCCTGCTGTGACAGAAGATCCTCCCAAAGGGGCAGTCTGATCTGGGGATCGACGGCCATGCTCAAGAGCTCAGGATACCAGACTCTTCGTGTCCAGTCTGGAGCCACCAAGATTATCTGGGCCTGGTCTTGGCTGATCTTCAGAACTCTGGCCAGAAGTGGTATTGGCGGGAATGCGTACAGGAGGCCTGAGTTCCACTTGTGGCAAAAAGCGTCACAGAGAGTGCTGACTTGGAAACTCAAACGTGCAAAACAGCTGACATTGCGCGTTCTCTGAGGAGGCAAACAGATCTGACCAAGGCTCTCCCCACTTCTGAAAGAGACCTTGCGCCACCTCCAAATGGAGACTCCATTCGTGATTGTCTACGCATCGACAGCCGAGTTCATCTGCTCTGATGTTCAGAGAGCCCGCCAGATGTTGAACCACCAGTGAAATGACCTGGCATTTCAGCCATGAACGAAAAGCCTCTTGACAAAGGGTCTACGACCTCACTTAGCCCTGTTTGTTGCAATACCACATGGCAGTGGTGTTATCAGTGAAGAACTGCACTACTTCACCTCTGAGAGAGGGAAGAAATGCTTTCAATGCAAGTCGGATCGCCCAGAGCTCCAAAAGGTTGATGTGGAGTCCGGACTCCGCCGGAGACCAGAGGCCTCTGATCTCCGCCTCTCCCATGTGACTGCCCCATCCCAGGAGTGATGCATCTGTCACTACTTAGAGATCGGGTTGGGGAAGGGAGAAGGATCTGCCATTGACCCAATCTGGATTAGAGAACCACCACTCCAGGTCTTTTGCAGTTCCCTCCGAGATCTGAACCATGTTAGAGAGATTACCCTAATGCTGCGCCCACTGGAACTTCAGGTCCCACTGCAGAGCCTGCCATCTGGCATGTTGGACAAGGCTGGATGCATGAGGCCCAGCAGACTCAGAGTTATTCTCATCGAAATCCAGGATAGAGGCTGAAACATCAGTACATAGCCTGAATATCCTGAACTCTCTTTTCGGGAGGATAAGGCAGAAACTTCACTGTGTCCAGAACAGCTCCGATGAAAGGGAGTGTCTGAGAGGAAGTCAGGTGTGACTTCGGTATGTTGAAAGTGAACCCCAAAGAATGCAGAAGGTTTGCCGTAGTCTGGAGTTGGGAGACAACTTTCTGGGGCATGTCTGCCTTCAACAGCAAGTCGTTGAGGTAGGAGAAGGCTGGGGAGCCTAACCTGCGCAGATGAGCTACAGCCACTACCATCACTTTGGTGAACACCCGAGGGGCACTGGTAAGGCCAAAGGGGAGCACGGTGAACTGACCACGAATCGTAGGTAACGTCTGTGGGCCGGCAGGACGGGAATATGAAAATAGGTGTCCTGCAAGTCCAATGCAACCATCCAGTCTCCAGGGTCCAGGGCAGAAAGGACCTGAGCCAGGGTTAACATCTTGAACTACATCTTCTTGAGGAAGAGATTGAGGGACCATAGGTTTAGGATAGGGCGAAGACCCTTGTCCTTTTTGGGCACCAAAAGTAGCGGGAATAGCAACCACGACCTACTTCTGGTGCAGGAACCCTCTCTATGGCTCCCTTGGCCAAGAGAGCATTGACTTTCTAGCAGGGAAGTGGCAAATGATACTGAGACAGGTGATCGAATGATGGTGGCATGGCAGGAGGAGAAGTCTCGAACAGGAGGGAGTAGCCCCTTCGGACGATCTGTAAAACCCACCTGTCTGTGACAATGGATTCCCACCAGGGCAGATGATGGCAAATTCTGCCGCCAACTGGACCCGGATGTCCCAATGCACTAGGAAGGTTTTGAGGCAGCGGAGGGGCGGGGGTGGACTGGGCAGCCCGCTGACCACGAGCTCGGTGGATCCCACGTCCGTGCAGGGGGCGATACAGCATGCGCGGGTCAGTGACCCAGTCGAAATGGACGTGGTTGGGTGCCCCTTTCGTAGCCACGAAAGGAGCAAGAGGTGGACTGAGAGGGGCGAGAAGTCGCCGACTTTAAACCTAAGGAGGCCCTCACCGACTCCCCTGGGCCCGAAGGTGCTGAGGGTGTGTCGGACTGACCAAATATGAAGCGCATGGCCTCATAGAACTCCTTAAGTTGGGCAGGGGTAGCCCCGGCTCCTGGAAATTTAGGGAGGTGCGGAGTGGACCCAGGCTGAGGCTCCGAGGACAGAGGCCTAGAACGTTGACGATCTTCTCGCATCACGTCGTGCAAGCGATGGGGCGAAGTTGAAGAACGTTTGACCTACTTTGACTTCTTCTTCTTACCCGAATGTCCAGATGACTTGGACGAAGAAGAATAGTGGTGACTACGCGACTGGTCTCCTGCCCTTCCTCTCAAAGGAGACCGGGAACAACATGGAGTAGAGTGTCAGGCCGCCACGAGGTTCAGGGACCGCTCCCTCAAAGCTTTCAGGTTTATGGTCCGACACTCAGAGCACGACTTAGGGTCATGGTCGCGCTCCAAACACCAGAGACACACGAGGTGCGGATCCGTCACCGACATCATGAGGTCACAGGAGTCGCTGGGCTTAAATCCGGTCTTACGGGACATCCCTCGACGCACCAAAAGTCGCTAAAAACAAATTCGACAAAATGTTGCAGTTAGTCAAAAAATTACTGTGGAAGCTCTTCTCCGGATCTGTGTATAGGCTGGCGCGGAAAGAAAAGAACTGATGTCAAAGCACCAGGGTGGTGCCTATATACGACCACGATGTCATCACGGCGACCACAATGCCAACGAAGCCCGCGGAGTTGACCGACGCCACCTAACGGCACCAAGGGGTACTGCTCGAAGAAAGAAATCTGCGGATCCAGTCATACGCCTGGGGAAATGCAAAGGTAAGAAACCTGCAACTAGAAGTCTCTATCAGAAAGCTGAAACATAATGATGTATCTATAGGTAATGTGTTTAGAAGAAGTGACTGGTGTGAAGTACAAGATGCTCTCGGATCATGTAATTTATAGTGAGCCAAAGGAATGTAGAAATTTTGTCAACAAAAATTGATATGAAGTTTTACAAAAAGTACCTGTGTTATAGAAGTGTTATAGGGCATCTGTCATTACATGGTCCAGAGACCTTATCTTCCGTAATGTACCCAATCTGGGTGAATTATAGATTTTCCAAAATATGTGGTGTTATTAGCTGTGGACCATGATAAGTCCTTTATCTAATCCAAAACAAGTAGAAAGAAGGAAACAAATTGAGAACTTTCATCAAGATACATACCTATGTGATACAAAAAGTTAATGTGCAGTGATAGTGTAAAGACGTGGATTCCACCGAAAACAATATAAGGTACACTTCCAGGTGCATCCCGGCTAATTACAAAAGGGGAAATGTGCATCCAAGGAGATTTAACCAAACGGTCCAATCATAAGAAGGCTCAGAAGGGAGAACAGGGGGTTGCCCGAATGTATATGTATATTCAGGAAGGTGGTCAAAACTGTGTACATAAGACTTTTCTAGTAACAAAGCTGTATTGTAATCAGAATTTAGGCATTTCATAATTTGCAGTGCTATGTCTATGATTATAGTACTTCTTATATAGAGGGTGAAAAAGACAGAGAAAAGACCCACCAAAACAATATGTATATAATTGATACTAAGCAGTACATACAATGTAAGGAGTAGTAAAGTTTGAATCAACACAAGGGAGCGAGTATAAGGCACCGTAATATGACCTACTAAGTTTGTGGTCTAAAGTATATAAGAATAATGTTACATCATTACATCATGACCACAGAATAGCCAAATCAGCTTGTGGCCAAAGAATGTACAATAGCAATGTACAGTTGAATCCCATATAGCTCTCAATACCTGCAGCGATCTGAAGTTGTGTTATATTAATGTACAAAAAGTGTTCCCGATACGACATAAATAGATGCCCATTTTAAAAAAGTGTCCAGACTGTAATGCTTTGCAAACGTGTGCAAAGATGCCCACATTGCCGCCTGACAAATCTCCAGGACTGGAATGCCCTAGCTACTGCAGTGTAGCTTTGCCCCTGGCAGAATGAGCCTTCAAGTCCTCAGAAGCCTGCTTACTAGCCAATGTGTAGCAGATCCTGATGCAGAGAACGACCCAGTGAGAAATGGTTCACTTCTGCACTGCCAGACTGTCAAGAACCATCAAACTTGCCATTTAATAACACAGAAACGTAAAGGAAAAGCAATAGGAGTGCTGGTAAAGAAGTATCCACAGTGGAAAAAGCGATGTCCTTATTGTAAGAAAGTTTGCTGAGTCGTGCTACACAAATTGCAAAGAAAATGCAGAAGAAAGGAATCCAAGATGGCAGACGAGAAGGTCAAAAGTTGTAGTCCTAGTGTTGCACTCAGTTTTGTTGCTATGATAAGCGCGCCGCTAGAGAGCTTCGCACTTCAACTGTGACCTGACAGGAATCCAGATGTATGTACAGAGTGCTTGTTGTGAGGTAAAACATTTTTTGAGGCAAACTTGGCTTCGCATGCATTTCACAGACTATTCGAGCTAACCACAGATAATATTTAATTGTTTAGAAGCAAATACAGTGACATACATGTTACTTACCTTCGGTAACAAAATATCTGGTAGAGACATATTCTAGATGCATATTCCTTACCTTAGAATTTCTCCCAGGCGTCAGACTGGGTCCGGAGATTTTTTTTTCGAGCAATACCCTTGCGTGTTGGTAGGTGGCATCGGTCGACTCCGCAGGCATCGTAGTCACCGTGATGATGTCGGGAGTAGTATATAGACGCCGCCTTCGAGCAGTGACGTCAGTTTCTTTTAAAGACTTTCCACGCCAAAGCACAGAGCCGCTAAGAACACTGAGATTGGTGCGCCAGAGCTGACCTGAAAGGGGAATCCGTGTCCCTAGAAATCAGTTCGCAAGTGGGGAGGATGGGTGGGCGGTAAGGAATCTGCAAATAGAATATGTCTCTACCAGATATTTAATTACCGAAGGTAAGTAACATGTACATGTGATAGAGACTTCTAGTTGCAGATTCCTTACCTTAGAATAGATACCCAAGCAATGCCATTCTCAGTGGTGGGCTGCGAACCAAGATCATAGTAGGAAGTCCTGCAGGACTGAACGACCAAAGTAGCCATCCCGACGGACCTGACTGTCCAGACAGTAGTGTTTAGCAAACGTGTGCAGGGATGTCCACATAGCTGCCTGGCAGATATCCAGGACAGGAACTCCATGTGCTAACGCAGTGGAAGCAGCAATTGCTCTGGTGGAATGAGCACGCAAGCTCTTAGGAGGTTGCTTCTTGGCCAAAGCGTAGCACATTTTGATGCAAAGAAGCACCCTTCGGGAGATGGTACGCTTTTGCACCGCCTTCCTTTTTTTGCACCCACATACCCAACAAAGAGTTGATCGTCCACCCGGAAATCTTTAGTACGATTGAGGTAGAACGCCAAAGCTCTTTTTGGGTCCAGAAGGTGGAGTGCTCATGGGAAGGATGTGGGGGTGCGTAGAAAGTAGGAAGTGTGATGGACTGGCCTACATGAAACGGTGTAACCACCTTAGGAAGGAAGGAAGCCTTAGTGCGCAACACTACTTTGTCAGGGTGCACAGACAAGTATGGAGGTTTTGAGGAAAGGACCTGACGCTCACTCACCCTGCAAGCAGAGGTGATAGCAACAAGAAAGACAGTTTTGAAGGTGAGGAGCTGCAAGGGACCATTACGCATTGGCTCAAAGGGAGTACACATCAAATAAGGACAAGATTGAGGTCCCACTAAAGCATGACAAATGGAGTGGGAGGAAATAAATGGGTGAGGCCTTTTAGGAATCACAATAGGAAATTTAAAAAGTGAGGGCTGATCAGGTAGCCTAAGGAAGGCCGAAATGGCAGATAAATACTCTTTAAGGGTGCCCAAAGCAGAGCCCTGCTGGGCCAAAGAAAGAATGAACAGAAGAAACTCGGATAGAAGGGCAGAAAGGGGATCAGCAGATTTGTTGGTACACCATGCCACAAATGTATTCCAACGACAGGCGTGTACAGTTTTGATTAAGGGACGCCTGGCTGCCAAGATAACATTCCAGACTTCGGGTGGAAGATCAAAAGTAGTCAACTGTTGCCGCTCAATCTCCATGCATGAAGGCAGATGTTGGACAGGTTCGGGTGAAGAACCGTCCCCTGTTGCTGCAACAGAAGATCCGCCAGAAGAGGCAGTCTTAGTGGAGGATCGATGGACATGCTCAATAGCTCTGGATAACATACTCTCTATGCCCAGTCCAGAGCCACCAAGATGACTTGGGCCCGGTCGTTCCTGATCTTCTTGAGAACTCTGTGCAGAAGTGTTATAGGCGTAAAGGAGGCCGGAGTTCCATTCAAGACAAAAAGGGTTTCCGAGTGGGTGCCGCCTTGGAAACTCGAACGTGCAAAACAGCTGACATTGCGCGTTCTCTGCGGAGGCAAACAGATCTAACCACGGCTCTCCCCACTGCTGAAAGACACCTTGCGCCACCTCCAGATGGAGATGCCATTTGTGATCAGCTGTGCATCGATGGCTGAGTAGGTCTGCTCTGGCGTTGAGGGAGCCCGCCAGATGTTGAACCATCAAGGTAATGCCCTGATGTTACAGCCATGTCCAGAGGCGTAGTGCCTCATGACAAAGGGTCCAGGACCATACTCCGCCTGTTTGTTGTGGTACCACATGGCAGTAGTATTGTCTGTGAACACCTGCACCACTTTCCCTTTGAGAGATGGAAGGAAAGCTTTCAACTCAAGCCTGGTTGCCCGGAGCTCCAGAAGATTGATATGGAGCCCAGACTCCGCTGGAGACCAGAGTGCTCTGATCTCCACCTCTCCCATGTGGCAGTCCCAACCCAGAAGTGACGCATCTGCCACTATAGAGAGATCTGGTTGAGGAAGGGAGAGGGATCTGCCGTGGACCCAATGCGGATTCAAAAGCCACCACTGCAGGTCTTTCACAGTCCCCTCTGAAATTTGGACCATGTCAAAGAGATTCCCCTGATGCAGCGCCCACTGGAACTTCAGGTCCCACTGCAGAGCCCGCATATGCCACCTGACATGTGTTACTGGCAGGATGCAGGAAGCCATAAGGCCCAGCAGCCTCCGTGTCAGTCTCACCGAAACCCAAGACCGAGGCCGAAAGATTGGAATCATAGCCTGAATGTCTGGGACTCGCCTTTCGGGAGGATAAGCCCAAAACTGCACTGTGTCCAGAATAGCTTAGATGAAAGGGAGAATCTGATAGGGAGTCAGGTGTGACTTCGGCATGTTGATAGTGAACCCTAGCATGTGCAGGAGGTTCGCCGTAGTCTGAAGGTGGGAGACGACTTTCTGGGGCGAGTCCGCCTCAACAGCTTGTTGTTGAGGTAGAGGAAGACAGAACCCTAAACTGCGCAGATGAGCTGCAACCACCGCCATCACTTTCGTGGCCACCCAAGGGACGCTGGTAAGGCCGAAGGGAAGCACAGTAAACTGAAAGTGCTCGAGACCTACCACGAATCGTAGGTAACGTCTGTGGGCAGGCAGTGTGGGGACGTGGAAATAGGCATCCGGCAAGTCCAACGCTACCATCCAGTCTCCTCGGTCCAAGGCAGACAGAACCTGAGCCAGGGTGAACATTTTGAATTTCTCCTTCTTGAGGAAGTAGTTTAGGTCCCGAAGGTCTAGGATAGGACGTAAGCCCTACTCCTTTGTTGGTATCAGAAAGTAGTGGGAATAACAACCACAACCTACTTCTGGCACAGGGACCTTTTCTATAGCTCCTTTGGCCAAGAGAGCTGCGACTTCCTGGCGGAGAAGTGCCAAATGATCCTCTGGATGTTGACTGAAGGATGGCTGCATGGTTGGTGGAGCTGTTTCGAAAGGGAGGGAGTAGCCCTTTCGAACTATCTGCAAAACCCACCTGTGCGTGGTGATGTATTCCCAGTGGGGCAGGTGATGGCGAGTCCTGCCACCAACTGGACAGGGGTGAGGGGACGGACTAGGAGGGTTTGGAGGCTGCAGCGGGGGCAGAGGTGGACTGGGCAGACCTCTGGTTCCCTGTTCCCATGGCCACATGGGTCTCTTCGCCCCCAGCCACGCAGAGGCTGAACAGCATGGGTGGCACGGTGGCTGGGTGGAGGACACGACAGGGAGCCCCTTCCGTGGCCACAAGAGGGGCGAAAAGCAGACTGTGGGGGGTGAGGGGCAGAGGAAAGACCAAGGGACCAAGCCGTAGCCCAGGAATCCTTGAATCTCTCCAAGGCAGAGTCTGCTTTGTCTATGAAGAGATGTGAGCCATCAAAGGGCATGTCCATGAGTGACTGTTGGACCGCCCCAGAAAAACCTGAAGAACGCAGCCAGGCGTGACATCATAAGGCCACCATCATAGCAACTGATCTGCCCAGAGTGTCGGTCATGTCCTGCCCACATCGGATTGTGAACTTTGCCACATCTCTCCCATTGTTCACAGCTTGGGAGACAATAGCATGGGCCTCCTCTGGTATCTGAGGCAGGACTTGCGCAACCGTATCCCACAAAGAGTGGGAATAGCGGCCCAAAAGGCGTGCAGTGTTCACAGACCGCAGCGCGAGACTGGAGGAAGAAAATAACTTCTTGTCAAACTGTTCCAGTCTTTTGGATTCCTTGTCTGCGGGTGCGGAAGGGAATGCGCCTGAAGAAGAGGAAGCCTGGATAACAAGACTCTCAGGCAGGGGTGTTGGGACAGGAATTTAGGGTCGTTCGGAGCGGGCTGATGGCGGCGTACGATAGTCCTATCCACAGGAGCCCCTTTATTGAGTTTGGACCAGGTACCCAAAAGGACATTGGTGAGGGCTTCATTAAATGGCAAAAGGGGCTCTGAAGTAGAAGCCCCAGGGTGAAGAACCTCCGTCAGGGGACCTGACCTCAAAAGTGGGAAGCTCAAGACCAAGGACCTCAGCTGCACTACTGACCACCATACCTTAAGTTGCTCCCTCTGCCTTAACCACGGTAGTAGGAGACAGCATGCCAGCGTCAGAAGTATCCAGACCACTTGTGTCTCCCAATTCCTGAGCCCAGGCCAAAGATGGGTCATCCTGGTATTCATAAGGGTCCAGGGACCTCTCCAATCCCTCCCCATATTCGTAACCATAAGAAAAAGGGTCCGAATCCGACCTCGGGCGGATAGGCCCCATCGAAGTCAAAGGCGGCAGATAAGAATCAGGCTGACGTTGATAGTGGGCACTACTGACGTCGGGAGCGTCAACAATCAACTCGGCGCCGGGGAAGGTCTCAAGAATGCGACCGGCACCGGTGCGCATCCGCATGCGGATCTGGAGGCGACCTAAGTGACCCGAGCTGAAGCCATCGGCACGGAACCCGAAGGCCCCTCATCCGAACCCCTTGGGCCCGAAGGCACCGTATCGGGATCAGACGGCCCAAAGATGAGGCGCATGGCCTCATAAAACTCTAAGCTGGGTGGGGGTCACTCCGGCAAACTCGGGGAAGCGTGGAGCTGACCCAGATGCAGGCTCCGAGGACGGAGGCCTTGTGTGTGGACGCTCCTCCCGCGTCGCATCAGTCGAGCAACGGGGCGAAGTCTCTTTGACTTCTTCTTACCTTGACCCGAGGATTTGGAAGAAGACGAGTGGTGATGGCTCCGTGACTGATCTCAAGACCTTCCTCTCGATCGAGACTGGGACTTATGTGGAGTCGAGTGCCAGGCCGCCATGAGCTTTAGGGACCGCTCCCTCAAAGCCTTTGGGTGCATGACCTGGCACTCGGAGCACGACTTCGGGTCGTGGTCGCGCTTGAGACACCACAGACAAACCTGATGAGGATCCGTCACCGACATCGTACGATGACAGTCCTCGCACAGCTTGAAACCGGTCTTTGGGGACATCCTCGACGCACCAAATTTGTCACAAAAACTCGACAAAACGGTCGAAGTCGGTCAAAAAGAGACCAGGTTAGCTCTTCTCCTTGGCAACGCGTGGCGCGGAAAGAATAGAACTTACGTCACTGCGTGAAGGTGACGTCTATATAATACTCCCGATGTCATCTTGGCGACTACGACTCCAACGACGCCCGCGGGGTCGACCGATGCAACCTACCGACACGCAAGGGTATTGCTCAAAGAAAAATCTCCAGATCCAGTCTGACGCCCAGGAGAAATTCTAAGGTAAGGAATCTGCAACTAGAAGCCTCTATCAGATTGAAGGTTTTCGCAGCATATAATAGAATCTCCAGCTGGAATTGACTCTTTTGAACATTCAAATAATATAAAGATATTATCAACATCCAATTTGATAATCTTGTATCAATATTCAAAACAACCAGAGTTCAAAAAAGTTACTGAACAATGTTAACACAACGATTTTAAAGAAGCATAAAGATTATTATTAACAGAAAAGGTTAATATAAGACACACAATAGGAAATTCAATTTTCACGCAATATACTACAATATTTGACTCATATATATATATATATATATATATATATATATATATAAAGCAGCTATTCAAAATTATTTAGGAACGTGCAGACAAACTCAAAATATATATCTGCACAAAGGTTGAGAAGCAAACTAATCTTCATATAAAATGGAGAACAACTTCTAAAACTCATTTACTATTAATTCCTATTAATTCAATATCCAACAGTAACAGGGAAAGAGAGGCAAATTCCTCAGGGAACTCAGGGTAAGAGAAATTAATCATTTGTAAATGTTAAAGAATGATGTAGTTAAACAGTGTGTCCCTAGTAATTGTGATCTTTCAGGTGCTGTTATCCTGTTAAAACAAGAAGTGAGTGGCAGACTGAGTATTTTAAGAAACACCATCTCTGAGACAGTCTCTCTAAAACCATGGTGCTCAAAACGGAGATTCTATTTTGTTGCGAGTAGTCTGAGTTGAGACTGAGGGTTTATCTTCTGCTCCTGAGGGAATCGAATCACGGTCCTCTGACACTGACTCTTCTTTCCTCCAATGTACCCCACAATGAGCTGGTCATCCACCCATAACTCTTTTGTGCGGTCAAGGTAGAACGACAATGCTCTTTTTGGGTCCAGTCGGTGGAGTCGCTCCTCTTCCTTAGAGGGATGCAGTGGAGCAAAGAAGGTGGGCAGGGTGATGTTCTGACCCAGATGAAATGGGGTCACCACCTTGGGGAGGAAAGGGGCACAAGTTCTGAGTACCACCTTGTCTGGATAGTGAGATACAGTGGCTTTGATGATAGAGCCTGCATCTCACTCACCCTCCTGGCAGATGTTATTGCCACTAAGAAAGCTATCTTGATGGTGAGCAGCCGGAAGGGACAGATGTGCAAAGGCTCAAAAGGAGCTCACATCAGAAATGTGAGGACCAGATTTAAGTCCCACTGGGGCATAACAAAGGGCATGGGGGAAACATATGTAAAAGCCATTTGAGGAATCTATGTACAGTGGAGGACTTAAAAAGAAAAGGCTGATCATGCAGCTGAAGAAATGCTGATAAAGCAGAAAGATGGCCCTTGAGAGTCCACAAGGCAGAACCCTGCCGGGCAAGGGAAAGTATGAAGGATATCAGAAAGAGAAGCAGAAAGAGGATCAATAGACCTCTTTGTCCAATAATATACACAGCGTTTCCAACGGCAGGCGTACACCGTTTTAGCGGAGGGACAATTGGCTCCCAAAATAACTTTACAGACTTTGGGAGAAAGGTCAAAAGTCGTCAACTGCTGCCACTCTATCTCCACGCATGAAGGCGCAGAGTTGACAGATTCAGGTGGAGAGCCCTCCCCTTCTGCTGCAACAGAAGATCCCCCCCCCCCCGAAGGTGCAGACTGATTGGAGGATTGATGCTCATTTTGAGAACCTCGGGATACCAGACTCTTCGTGCCCAATCCGGAGCCACTAAGATGACTTGGGCCTGGTCATTCTTGAGAACTCTGGGCAGAAGTGGAATGGGTGGAAAAGCATACAGGAGGCCTGAATTCCACTAGCGACAAAATGCGTCACCAAGTGATTGCTGCCTTGGAAACTCCAACGCGCAATACTGCTGACATTGGGTATTCTCTGCGGAAGCAAACAGATCTAACCAAGGCTCTCCCCACTGCTGAAAGAGTCCTTGCGCTACCTCCAGGTGGAGATACCATTCATGATCTGTTAGGCATCCACAGCTGAGTTTGTCCCCCCTGGCATTCAGGGAACCTGCTAGGTGTTGAATGACCAGGGTTATGCCCTGCTGTTTCAGCATGTCCAGAGACGCAGAGCCTCTTGACAAAGGGTCCACGACCCCACACCGTCCTGCTTGTAGCAGTATCACATTGCGGCGGTGTTGTCCGTGACCACCTGCACTATCTTCCCTTTTACAACAGGAAGAAATGCTTTCAATGCCAGTCGGATCGCCTGGAGTTCCAGTAAGTTGATATGGAGTCCGGATTCCACTGGAGACCAGAGGCCTCTGATCTCTGCCTCTCCCAAATAGCCGCGCCATCCCAGAAGTGATGCATCTGTCACTACTGTAAGATCTAGCTGGGGAAGGGGGAGGAGTCAGCCTCTGAAAGTGCTTGTGTCCCACCTTGAACCGCAAGTAGCGCCTGTGGACATGCAGGATAGGGATGTGAAAATAGGCATCCTGCAAGTCCAACGCTACCATCCAGTCTCCTTGGTCTAGGGCAGAGCAGACCTGAGCAAGAGTGAGCATCTTGAATTCCTCCTTTACAAGGAAGAGATTGATGTCCCTTAAATCCAAGACAGGGCAATGACCCTTGTTATTTTTTGGGATCAGAAAGCAGCGGGAATAACAACCACTGCCTATTTCTGATATCGGGACCCTTTCTATAGCTCCCTTGGCCAAGAGAGCCATAACTTCCTCATGGAACAAGATTAAATGATCCTCTATCAGCCGTTCATTCAATGGAGGGATAGAGGTAGGAAAAGACTAAAAGGGGAGGGAATAGCCCTTCTGTATGATCTGCAAGACCCATTTGTCCAATGTTAACGACCGCCAGTGAGGGAGATGAAATATGAATCTTTCCTCCAACTGGATAAGCATGGTCTTGCAGAACCATACTAGGAGGGCTTGGGCGTGGCGGAAGAGCGGGGCTGGATGCTGGCTGACCTCTGTCAAGACCTTCTGGCTCTTAAGGTGAAGGAACCACAACCTCATCCTCGCATTGGATGCTGTGAAGCTGGAGGGCAGTGGTTGACATGTGGTTGGCGTGGTACCCCACCCCTCCAGAATCCTCAATAGGCGATAGGCAGACTGCTGGCGAGCGGGCACTAAAAAGGCCCTATGATCTGGCCGCAGCTCAAAAGTCCTAGAACCGCTCAAGCGCAGAGTCTGCCTTCTCTCCAAAAAGACGTGAGCTATCGAAGGGCATTTCCATCAGATTTGCGTGGACATCCCCCGAAAAGCCAGTAGTATGTAGCCAGGTGGGGTGACGAAGGGCCACTGCCGAGGAAATCGCCCTGCCCAGCGAGTCAGTCATGTCCAAACCACACCAAATTGTAAACTTGGCTGCATCTCTCCCATCCTCGACAGCCTGGGTGGGTGTGTACCGTACCCCCTCCAGGACCTGGGGCAGCACCTGTGCTACCGTAACCCATAAAGTATGGGAAAAACACAGACCTCAGTGCCAGGCTGGAGGAAGAAAACATCTTCTTTCCAATTTGGTCCAGCCTCTTGGATTCCCTATCCGGGGAAGCGGAAGGGAAGGCACCATGGGATGTGGAGGCTTTGACCACTAAGCTCTCAAGGGTGGGTTGTTGGGTGAAGAATCTAGGATTGGATGGAGCTGGTCCATGGGGGGGTTGCGGGGGCAATAGTCCTATTTAAAGAAGCCCCCAGTTGGACATCAGTAAGGGCCTCATTAAAGGGTAACATCGGCCCTGATGCAGCAACCCCCCTGGCTGAAGCACCTGTCAGGATGTTAGCCCTGAATGGCACCTTAGGCAAGTCCAGGTCCAAGACCTCAGCTGCCCTGCGCATATGACGCTCCCTCCTCTGTAGCCACAGAAAGAGGTGAGAGCATACCAGTCTCTAAAGGGTCCTCGGACCCCTCCCATTCCTCACCTGTGCCTGGCTGATCATAATAAGCCCCAGGCACTGATCTGGGCCGTGTCAGCGTCTTCAAAGTCGGAATCAGCGTTGTACAATGTTGTTCAGGCTTCGGATCATCTGGAATGAGGACGGGGCCCCCACCACCGGTGGGACGGGCGTCAACGTCGGACCGGACGCCAGAGGAGGCTGACAGTGTGGAACCGGCACCAGTCCAGATCCTGTATCGGATCCCGGGGTCCCCAACGGCGCTGAGGCCGAATCTGCAGGTGTTGAACCCGATAGGGTCCCTGCTGTCTCTGCGAGGTCCGAAGATTCACCCCCGGGCATAGCCTCAGAAAAATGAGGCACACAGCTTCATAGAAGTCTTTAATTTGAGCGGGGGTTGCTCTGGCTCCGAGATAAGGAGTGCGAAGCGAAGTCAGCCCTGGCATCGGCTCCGAGGAACCGTGCTCGAAACGTCGCCGTTCCCGTGATGCCTCGTCAGCCAACTGGTGTGGCGAAGTCCGAGTCCGCATGGGCTTCTTCTTCTTTTTTCCTGAGTGCCCGAGGACTTCCAGTGCAAATAAGAGGACTCGGGTCTCCTGGAGCGGTCCCGCGACCTCCTCCTTGAGCGGACTGTGACCTCCTAGGAGTCGCGCCAACCTAAGTCGACTGCCGGGCCGCCATGAGCTTTAGAGACTGCTCTCTCAAAGCCTTCGGGGCCATGGCCTGGCAGTCGGAGCATGACTGAGTTGTGGTCTCTGTCGAGGCACCAGAGAGATACCTGGTGGGGGTCAGTCACCGACATGGCACAATGGCAGGCACCAAACAGCTTAAACCCCGCCTTCCTCGATGCACATCCCTTGCACACACAAAAAAGTCTTAGACAAAATGGTTGAAGAAAGGCTTGCCAAAAACGGCAAAGGGCAGCTCAATCCCAGACCTGCACTTAACCAGCGAGGAAGAAAAAGAGCTGATGTACATGCGTCGGGGTGGTGACTTTATAGGTGCGACCGTGACATCACAGATGGCTCCAACGACACTGACAAAGCCAAGCGGAGCCAGACGACGCACACAGATCTGAACAACTACACCGACGGCATGCACAGGGTATTTGTAGGAAGCTGGCTCTGTATATACTATTTCAAAGTAAGAAATAATGTGCACAGAGTCCAAGGGTTTCCCTTAAGAGGTGAGATAGTGGCAAAAAGAGATAATTCTAATGCTCTATTTTGTGGTAGTGTGGTCGATCAGTAAGCTTATCAGAGGGTTGTGTTAAGCATCTATTGTACACACACAGGCAATAAATGAGGGACACACACTCAAAGACTTACTCCAGGCCAATAGGTTTTTGTATAGAAAAATATATTTTCTTAGTTTATTTTAAGAACCACAGGTTCAAGATTTACAAGTAATACTTCAAATGAAAGGTATTTCACTTAAGTACTTTAGGAACTTTGAATAATCACAACAGCGTGTACAGTTTTGGCAAAAATGGCAATAAGCTATTTTAAAAGTGGACACAGTGCAAAAATCAACAGTTCCTGGGGGGAGGTAAGTAATTGTTAAGTTCACAGGTAAGTAAAACACAGGGTTCAAAGTTGGGTCCAAGGTAGCCCACCGTTGGGGGTTCAAGGCAACCCCAAAGTTACCACACCAGCAGCTCAGGGCCAGTCAGGTGCAGAGGTCAAAGAGGTGCCCAAAACACACAGGCTTCAATGGAGAACAGGGGTGCCCCGGTTCCAGTCTGCCAGCAGGTAAGTACCCGCGTCCTCGGGGGGCAGACCAGGAGGGTTTTGTAGGGCACCAGGGGGGACACAAGCAGGCACAGAAAGTACACCCTCAGTGGCACAGGGGACGCCGGGTGCAGAATGCAAACAGGCGTCAGGTTTTGTATTGAAAGCAATGGGGAGACCCAGGGGTCTCTTCAACGATGCAGGCAGGCACAGGGGGAGCTCCTCAGGGTAGCCACCACCTGGGCTAGACAGAGGGTCGCCTGGGGGTCGCTCCTGCCTTGGAGTTCCGTTCCTTCAGGTCCTGGGGGCTGCGGGTGCTGTGTTGGTTCCAGGCGTCGGGTCCCTTGTCACAGGCAGTCGCGGTCAGGGGGAGCCTCTGGATTTCTGCCGCAGGCGTCGCTGTGGAGGCTCAGGGGGGTAGTCTCTGGCTACTCTCAGGCTCGCAGTCACCAGGGAGTCCTCCCTATAGTCTGGGTTTTCCGCAGGTCTAGCCGGGGGCGTCGGGTGCAGAGTGGAAAGTCTCACGCTTCCAGCGGGAAACGTGAAGTCCTTAGAGTTGTTTCTTTGTTGCAAGAAATTTGTAGATTGCTGAACAGGGCCGCTGTTCACGGGAGTTTCTTGGTCCTTGGTTGCAGGGCAGTCAGGGGTCGCTGGTCCCTGTTGGATGCGTCGCTGTTGCAGTTTTCTTCGAAGTGGGGAGATAGGTCGGTAGGGCTGGGGCCAAAGCAGTTGTCGTCTCCGTCTTCACTGCAGGGCTTCAGGTCAGCAGTCCTTCTTGTTAAGGTTGTAGGAATCTAGTTCCCTAGGTTTAGGTTCTGGTTCTGGGGGGCCCTAAATACTGAATTTAGGGGTGTGTTTAGGTCTGGGAGGGCAGTATCCAATGGCTACTGTCCTTGGGGGTGACTACACCCTCTTTGTGCCTCCTCCCTGAGGGGGGAGGGGGGGGGCACATCCCTAATCAAATTGGGGGAATCCTCCATCCACAAGATGGAGGATTTCTAAAAGTAAGAGTCACCTCAGCTCAGGACACCTTAGGGGCTGCCCTGACTGGTGGGTGACTCCTCCTTGTTTTTCTCATTATCTCCTCCAGCCTTGCCGCCAAAAGTGGGGGCAGTGGCCGGAGGAACAGGCACCTCCACTAGCTGGGATGCCCTGTGGCGCTGTAACAAAGGGGGTGAGCCTTTGAGGCTCACTGCCAGGCGTTACAGTTCCTGCAGTCGGGAGGTGAGAAGCACCTCCACCCAGTACAGGCTTTGTTCCTGGCCACAGAGTGACAAAGGCACTCTCCCCATATAGCCAGCAACATGTGTGGTGTGTGGCAGGCTGGCAAAAACTAGTCAGCCTACACTGGAGGTTGGGTATGTTTTCAGGGGGCATCTCTAAGATGCCCTCTGGGTGTATTTTATAATAAATTGCATACTGCCATCAGTGTGCATTTATTGTGCTGAGAAGTTTGATACCAAACTTTCCAGTTTTCAGTGTAGCCATTATGGTGCTGTGGAGTTCACGTTTGACAGACTCCCAGACCATATACTATTATGGCTATCCTGCACTTACAATGTCTAAGGTTTGGCTTAGACACTGTAGGGGCATAGTGCTCATGCACTTATGCCCTCACTTGTGGTATAGTGCACCCTGCCTTAGGGCTGTAAGGCCTGCTAGAGGGGTGACTTACCCATGCCACAGGCAGTGTGAGGCTGGCATGGCACTCTGAGGGGAGTGCCATGTCGACTTACTCATTTTCTCCCCATCAGCACACACAAGCTGTGAAGCAGTGTGCATGTGCTGAGTGAGGGGTCCCTAGGGTGGCATAAGACATGCTGCAGCCCTTAGAGACCTTCCCTGGCATCAGGGCCCTTGGTACCAGGGGTACCAGTTACAAGGGACTTATCTGAGTGCCAGGGTTGTGCCAATTGTGGAGAAAAAGGTACAGTTTAGGGAAAAAACACTGGTGCTGGGGCTGGTTAGCAGGGTCCCAGCACTCTTTCAAATCATAACTTAGTATCAGCAAAGGCAAAGGGTCAGGGGGTAACCATGCCAAGGAGGCATTTCCTTACAGTATTGCTCTGCAACAAGATTCAGGATTCGAAGCTGACGCTAAGGAATTCAAAGGTAAGGAATCTGCAGCTAGAAGTCCCTATCAGATACCTGGAACAGAACCATCTACTTGACACCTCACAATCAGGTTTTCGTGCCAACCACAGCACAGAGACAGTGCTGACTGCTGCCACAGACCGCAGAACTCTCCTTGACTCCGGCGAAACTGTGGCGCTGATCCTCCTCGACCTCTCTGCTGTTTCAACACCGTCTCCGACCACACCCTCATCGACAGACTCTACAACATCGGCGTACAGCAAAACACACTTAAGTGGATTGCCTCTTTCCTTACAGGTCGCACACAGAGCATCTGACTGCCTCCCTTCACCTCCGAACTCACGGACATCATATGTGGCGGTCCAACAAGGATTTGCCCTCAGCCCCACCCTGTTCAATACCATCAGGACCCCCTTCGCAGACGTTGTCAGATCTCACAGACTCAACAATCTCCTACGCTGACACTCAACTAATTCTATCGTTCACCGAAGACCTTCTAACGCCAAAACCAACTACAGTGACACCATGACAAACGTCACAAAGTGGATGAGAGACAACTATCTCAAACTAAACTCCAACAAGACAGAAGTACTGATCTTCGGGAAGAACCCCTCTGCTTGGGACCACAGCTGGTGGGCCAGCAGAACTCAGACGCACACCCACAGACCACGCATGCAACCTAGGCATCAACCTTGACAACAAACTGACCATTAAATGTCAAGTCAACGGATTCACCTCCTCCTGCTTCCACACTGTTAGCACTCCGCAGAATCTTCAGATGGATCCCTGTCAACACCAGAAAAAACATCACCCAGGCCCTCGTCCCAAACTGCCTCCACTACAGCAATGCTCTCTACGCAGGCATCTTCTCAAAAGACTCCAGATCATACAGAATGCGGCAGACCCACCCCATCACCCCCCACCTCAGAAACTTCCACTGGCTCCCCATCCAGATGAGATGCCAGTTCAAGATCCTCACACATGCCTACAAAGCTCTACACAATCAAGGACAGTCCTACATCAACCATCGACTGAGCTTCCATCTACACTCAATACACCTGCACTCCTCCTCTCCTGCCCTCATGCACACACCCTGCATTCGTTGTAGCCGCAGCGGGGGCTCCTCGTTCACCTACGCCGCCACCAAGACCTGGAATTACCTGCCCCCCCCAACTTCCAAACAATACCCTCCCTGGCAGAATTCAAAAAGAAACTCAAGGTCTGGCTGCTTGACAGAAACCTGGCACCCTCAGTGCCCAGATACCCCTACAGGTGACTGTGCTGTGCTTTACAAATGCTGATTTATTGACTGATGACATCCCTGTAAGCCATTTAGCACCATGCAAAAACATTTTGAGGATCCTCATAACACACTAATCTTCATGTAGTGCTTGTTTTACAAATTTTCCATGTAGTCTCTTTTCAATAAAGGATATGAGGTACCATCCCAGAAGAAAGGAAATCACCACTCCACAATCAATCTTTGATGGTTGTGTACAGCTGTTTTTCGACTTGACTATTTCCCCAGAAATTCATGTAAGCCCAATGACCAAAATAGCAAACATTTCAGTGCATAAAAACAATCATTTATAAAACGATTTCTGAGACTATTCTGAAAAACAAGTAGTAAAATGTATTTTTCCACTTCCAGATTTTATTTGCACTTAGTGCAATTACAAAAAGAAGATCAATGCTTTTAACATTTAAAGTAATATACCGTTTTAAATGAACATATTAATTGGATCACTTTCATTCCCATGGAAAGAGCAAGGAGAGATGAAAAGGTCTGTGGGGAACTTCTGGTGGACAACATTTTTCCACAATAGTTTAAGTATTGCAGTTCTTAATCAATTAGTAAAAAATACATTTCTTCCCACCTTGCATTTTTAAGATTTTGACCAGAGCAGCTTAAATTTACATATTGCTGTAGCATGAAAACATTATGAATACTTCCTCAGGGCTGTAGAGCAATACCTACTATTTCAGCACTATTTCTTTACACATTTTAGCAAATATCGAGAGCAGTGAAATGAATTATGAGTTAAGCCTCTCAACAATATTGTTGACGTAGTGTAGGGTAAAAAATTATATAACAAGTGTAAACAATCTAATCGCTGGACCAGCTTATTCAAAGCTTTAAACTGGATATAAACATGCATTCTATGCACGTAATGTTTTGGCGTCTGACAAGTAGTTTAGAATAAAATGTTTAGAATTACTCTCCAGTTATTCCAAAGTACCACTTACAAAAAGTGCTCCGAGTAATTTTCCAACGTATTGCATTTTGTGGTCCCTGAAAAATGTTTAGATTAATTTCTTATTGGAAGCATTTCCAGCAATAATCAGCATAAGTGGTACGGACAATTTTTAATTACAAAGTCAGCAACAACTTTTCTATCACAAAAAGAATTTCAGGCATCGAGTGACATGTGAAAGGAATGGAATGTGTCACCAGCCTCTCATACTCACATGGTCAAACAAAAAGAGCAGAAGATAATAGTGTAAGCTATGAGGTGTGATACGTTTTCTGATGTTATGGCAGCATTTATTTGGATGAATATTGTTATAAACTTTACCAAGGATGGAAACTGTCCAAATGCTACTTAAAATGATACATTTTTATTATCAGTCGTATGTAAATATTTTCTAAAAATAAACTTCTAACAATAGGTTGTTTGGTAAATGATTGTTCTTAGAGGCAATTAATTGTCTTCCATTTTCTGCTGACGGCACAATAAAAAATATACAGCCCACAATTTTGGACATTTATGTTAAAAAAGGCTTTATTCTTTTTTCCAGCAGCTGAAATAAATACAGCTCTTCGCACTTAAAGGCTTTCAGCCATTAAGCACTTTCCGATTAGTACCAATGGCAACGGACATCTGAGCTCCAAGGGTAAGTAATATAGGACCCTCTGATCAGTTGTGAGATGTTCAACTGAACTTTCTGATCCTTGTCACAATGCAGTTCAGGCTTATGGAACAGTCCCAATATTAGAACTAATGGTATGCAAATATTGAAATCCGTTCAGAGTCCTGTTTAATCATCATCATCATCTTCCTCCTCATCATAACTCTCTTCAAAGCCATCACTGTCTTCTTGATCTTCATCACCCTCAATGGCAGTCTCCCACTGTGGATGGTTTTCTGGCACTGGCTTAGCTTCGTGAACCTCCAGCTTTGAGAAGGATTTAGAAAGGAAGAAAGAAAATAAGAGTTAAAAGCAAATTAAAAATGATAAAATCTTGCGATTTTTGCCCCAACACAAGCAATTTTTTACTTTGAAATTCAACCTTTTGAAAATGACATTTCAAACTACCACACCCCAGAAAACCGAACCCCTAAATACTCACTACAACAAAAAGATAAAGAAATCGATAAGCAGGATACACAAATAGAGAGGGGGAAACAGGAATACAAAAATAAAGAAAAAAAGGAAGAGGAAATCAAGTAACTTAGAGTGAAAGGTATATATGGGAAGAGAAGGAAAAGAAAAGGAAAAATGGAAGAGAGAAAAAAAACAGGTAATGAATAGGCAAAAGATGAGTATTGGCAAGTACCCCCTCTTACCCGCAGGGAGAAAAGGAGGAGATAAAATATTTAAGGGCAGAAAAAGGGAGGAGATGGGCTGAGTTTGGACGAGTCCAAATAACAATATCACAAGAAATAAAGAAAGTTTTTATCACTATCACTTGTTTAAAAGAACAAGTTATCGCTCGTAACACTCCTGGTACAGACAGTAACCACAGATTTCTCACCTTTTGAAGATTCCCCAGGCATCAACTGAATTTGTAAACATTTACAGCAGTACCTCTATGTGCTGGTAGGTGGTGCAGTGCAGCTCCGCACTGATGCTATTAAGCTCTGGAAGTGACGAGCGGGGCCTATGTAGGATGAGATTTCTGCATGCTGATGTCGGCTACTTTTGAGGCTGTCCGTGCCTCCAGACACAGAGCCCCAAAAGAATATTGGTTGTGACCAGTGAGCAGATTCCTAGACTTGGGATCTTATTAATGGACAAATCCCAAGGCACAGAACCGAGAGGATGGGAGGGGCAGTGAGGAATTGCAGCTGGAGTCTCTACTGGAAAGAGCGTTACCAAAGGTAGGTAGCGTATTCTTCTGACTGAGACTTCTAGCCACAGATTCCTCTCCTTATGAAAAGATAGCAGATAAGTACCTATAAGGTGTGCCTGTGAAATGGCTCAAACTGAAAAGTCCTATAGGACTGAGGGAGCAAAACATACTCTCTGTAAACCTGGCTGTCCAAGAAATAGTGCCTTATGAACGTATGGAGTGATACCTGCGTAGCCAACTGAAAGATCTCCTGAATAGTAACTCCAGATGCAAATGCACTGGCAGCAATTTTGGTCCTTTTGGAATGACAGTGCAGTTGTTCTGGAGGCTGCTTTTTGGCCAGTGTATAGCAGATCTTAATACAGAGTACGATCCAGAGGGAGATGGTTCTTTACTGCATGGCCTTCCCTTTTTTTTATTTTTTTTTACCACCAGTAAATCCCACAAAGAGCTACCGTCCATCCAGTGGTCCTTGGTTCGATCAATGTAAAGCTCAGTGCTTTTTTGGGTCCTAGCAATAGTCTCTCCTCCTCCTTAGAGGGGTGAGGCGGACCACAGAATGCTAGTGGGGTGATGGTTGGACTGATGTGGAACTGCATTGCAACTTGCGGCAAGAAGGATGCTTGCATCTTCTGGAAAGAAGGTGATATATGGGGGCTAACAGAGTCTGCAGATCTCTCATTCGCAGCTGCAACGTCCTGGTGACAACGTACACCGTCTTGAAGGTGGGAAGCCACAAATAAGAGATGTGGAAAGACTCGAAGGGAGTACACATCAAATATGCGAGGACCAAGTTAAGGTCCCACCCTGGCATGACAAAGTGAGAGGGCGGAAACAAGTGTTGTAGGCTTCACAAAAAATGCATCACAACCAGTGATTTAAAAAAGAAGAGCTAGTCCGGCCACCGTAAAAAGGCTGAAAGAGACGAAAGGTACCCCTTCAACTGTGCCCAGAGCAAAGCTTTGCTGGGAGAGAAACAAATCAAATAATGAAACATCAGACAACTTGGCCTGGAAGGGATCAATGTGGCATATACTGCACCGAACAACAAATTTGTTCCAACAACAGGGATATACAGTTTTTGTCACAGGATGGGTGGCTGCCAAGAAGACATACACTGCCTCTAGAGAAAGGTCGAGGGGGTTCAGCTGACACCACTCAATCTCCAAACATGAGGTGGACACTGTGAGGGCCTGTGTGAAGAACTCTGCCCCGTTGCTGCAACAACATGTCCTTTCAGATGGGTGGCTGCTCAATCCCAGGACATCTGGATGATATACTCTCTGTGCCTAATCTGCGCCCACGAGGATGAGTCGGGCCTGGATGTTTTTGAACTTCTTTAAAACTCGGGGAAGAAGAGGTATCAGCCGAAAGGAATACAGGATTCGCAAGGTCTACTCTAGATGGAATGAGTCACTTAGCGAGACGCCTTGGAAACTCCAACACACAGTACTTCTGATATTGTGCGTTTTTGATGGAGAGAATAGATTGTGCTAAGATTCCCCCCATTGCAACACCTCAAGGTGTAACTGTGACTAGTGATCTGCAAAGCGTTACTGGCTGACTTTGTTCGTCCTGTCATTCAGATATCCTGCCAGGTGGTTCACCACCAGAAAAGATCCTTGCTGTTCTAGCCATTTCCAGAAGCGCAGAACCTCCTGTTACAGGGCCCTAGAACCCATTCTGCCCTTTTTGATGAAATACCACAAGGCAGTTGTGTTTTTCGTGAGCTCCTTTACCAGCCATCCCTTGGCGGCGGAAGGAAGGCTTTCAATGGCAAGTGGACAGCCTGCAGCTGAGTTGATATTGAGTTTGATATTGAGCCAAGCCCATGCCAGAGAGCAGGAACCTATGATCTCCACCTCTTCCAGGTTGCCGCCCATCTCTGAAGTGATGCATCGATTACCACTGTTAGTTCTGGGTGGGGAAGGGAGAGGGGTCTTTCCGCTGTCCCAATCAAGGTCCAGCAACCACCACTGCAGGTCTCTGCACAGTTTCCTCCAAAATCTGGACATGGTTAGAGAGATCCCCTTGATGTTGGCCCCACTGGGACTTCAGAGCCCAATGCAGAGCCCGCATATGCCACCTGGAGTGCTCGACCAGCGGGAAGCAAGAAGCCGTCAATCCCAGCAGCCTCAGAATTGACTCACTGAAGTCCAAGACCAAGACTGAAAGATCAGGATCACAGCCTGAATGTCCTGGGCTCTCTTTCCTGGGGAAAAGGAACAAAACCAAAACATGTCAGAAAGGGGGGTATCTGAGAAGGGGTCTTGTGCAACTTTGTAATGTTAGTAGTGAACCCCAAAGATGACAGGTGGTTCTCCATAGTCTGAAGGTGGTTGTGGACTCCCTGGGGTGAGCACGTCTTCAATAGCCAGTCATCGAGGTAGGAGAAGAATGGCACCCCTAACCTCCAAATATGTGCTACCACCTCATTTGGGAACACGCTTTTGGTGAGACCAAAGCGGAGCACACAGAACTGAAAAGGCTCCTGCCCCACCACAAACCGCAAGTAGCGCTGAGGGGCTATAGCAGGACAGGGATAAGGCAAAAGGGGTTCTACAGGTCCAACACCACATGCTCCTGGCCCGCAAGACGGGAATTTGGAAATAGGCGTTCTACAGGTCAAATGCCACCATTCAGGCTCTGGAGTCTAGGGTATACAGGATCTGGACTAGAGTGAGCATCATGAATTTGTCCTTTTGCAGGGAAACATTGAGAGTGCGAAGATCCAAATAGGATGAAGGCCTCTATCCTTTTTTGTGGCACAAGGAACTAGCAGGATTAACACCCAGTTCCAATTTCCAAGGCAGGAACACTTTCTATGGCCCCTTGGCCAAAATTGCCTGCACCATCTCCATCGCAAGATGGACATGTGGCCCTCCGTCAGCCTCTCTGAAGGTGGTGCAGTAGGGTAGAGATAAACGAGAAGGCATAGCTCCCATAGATAATTTGGAAGACCTCTTTATCTGAAGTGATGGCCTGCAAAACGTGAAGGAGATATAGGATCCTGCCTCCGACACAGTGTCCGAGTGCTGGCTAAGACACACTAAAGCAGTTTTATTGCCTCTGGATGCTAGATGGGTTGGGTACTGAGAAGCACATTGTTCCTGCTGTCCTTGGCATTGTCTCTAACAACGGTGAACTAAAGGGCTGAAAAGCCAGCTGGACTAGTGAGGGATCTGGCACTGGAGAAACTGAAAAACCTGAGAGGGCAAAATTAACAAGTTACTTATCTGGTAGAGACAAAATCTAGTTGCACATTCCTTACCTTTAAATTTCCCCCAGGAGTCATTCTGGATCTTGAGATTTTCCTTCAGCAGTACCCCTATACGCCGTCAGGTGGCGGCGTTCGGCTCCGCATTCGTCATTGGGTTGCGCGCGCCGGATATGACGTCACAGGTCCTATATAGGAACAATCCCGGCATGATGACGTCGGTTTATTTTCACAACTTTCGACACCAGAAGTGCGGAGTCATTAAATACACTGACCACTGGTGCATCAAAACTAGGGCCCTATAAGGGAAGTCCCTGTCCCGAGAAATCAGTTCACAGAGCAGGGAGGATGAGTGGGTTGATAAGGAATCTGCAATTAGATATTGTCTCTACCAGATAAGGCGTCATTGAAGGTAACTTGTTCATCTGACAGAGACATCTAGTTGCAGATTCCTTACCTTAGAATAGATACCCAAGCAATATCATCCCCAGAGGTGGGTCTGCAAACCAAGATCATACGAGGATGTCCTGCAGGACTGAACGGGAAAAGTACCCCGTCCCTTCGGACCTGACTGTCCGGGCAGTAGTATTTGGTGAACGTATGCAAGGATGCCCACATTGCTGCCTGACAGATGTCCAGCACTGGAACTCTGCATGCCAATACAGTGGCTGCAGCTGACGCTCTTGTAGAATGAGCCTGCAACCCTCCAGGGGTTGCTTTTTAGCCAATCTGATTTCGACTTAAAGTGCAATGGGTTTCTGCCTACCAGGCCCTGATCTCTTTCCCTAAATTGCACAGTTGTTACTTCTAAATGGTACAACCATAAGCCCTCTCTCCCTAGTAAATGGTAACCCGAGTACCTAGGGCCTTAGGTACAAAGAAGGTCCCTAAGGTCTGCAGCACGATTTGAGCCACCCTCAAGGACCTTTCACCAAAAGCAGACAGTGCTGCCATTGTAGGCTGCGGGTCTTGGTACGGACAAAAGTGAAAACATGGCCTGTCACTATGTACCAGACTCTCTACCACTTATTTTTAAGTCACCCCTACAAAACGCCTACAGCCCTAAGGCAGGGTGCATTATATCACAGGTGAGGACCTATCTGCATGAGCAGATATGCCCCTCCTATGTCTTTGTTGGTTCTTAGATATGGTAAGTGGACAGGGAAGCCATTTTAAGTGCATGTGCTGGACACTGGTCAATACGAGTTCCCCAGCTAAATGATGAAAATAGGGATGTTTGGTATCAAACATCTTATATTAATAAACCCTCACTGAATCCAGTGATAGATTTATGAATACATGCACCCAGAGGGCACCTTAGAGGTGCCCCCGAAAAACCTACCTGACTGCTAGTGTGTTGACTGACTGGTCTAAACCAGCACAGCCACACTAGACAAATTTCCGACCTCCCAAGGTGACAGCCAGCTCTCTCGGAGGCCAGGAACAAAGTTCTCAACTCTTACAGGCAGGATGGACATTCTAGGGCAGAAAATTTCAAAGGACCAGCTACCCTCGTTATGCAACTCAGGTCCCTCCAGATGGCGGAGAAGACCATCCCTTTCTCCTGACTTCACTTCTTAATGGCAAGACAGGTGGGAAAATTAGTAAGATTAGGAGTTGTTTCCATATCGTGCCAGTCCCACCCTTAAGGTGGACCAGAGGATATGGATACCACTTTTCAAATTACTCTATCTTGTTCTGGATGGAATTAGTATTCTAGGGTCAGGGTTATGCCCACTTCCCATCAGAAGTGGTCATATAGAGGGTGTAGTCACCCTAAAGGTAGGAAACCCATTGGCTGCTTCCTGGCACTCCCTGTAACACCCATAAATTGATTAGAGCTCAGATTTAATGGATCAAGAGAAGGATGAAGAAGAGTAACTGATAGGTGAGAACAGTAGAAGAGCTGTGGATGTTTTGGCAAAAAACCCTGCCTGCACTTCTCACGACAATCGCGAGAGAGTGACTCATCCTGCAAAGCTGGAGAACTAACAAAGCCTTGGTTATCCTGTCAGCACCTTACAAAACACTGCCAGACTCCCTTGGAGTAGTGGAGCTACTTCCTTGCAATCCTCAGGCATCGAAAAGCAGAGTCCAGTCCATCGTTTTGAATCTCTCTGGCCCCGACCAATGCTCTAGAGGACTCAGACTGTTTCCCCACTGAGTGAGAAGACACCAGGGCCAACCAGAGTCTTGCAGCACCAATCCATAGGGTACCTGACACCCTGCAAGAAGCACCCACAGAGAGAGTCCGTTCCGTACTCCCACTGCACCAGAACAAAGCAGTCATCGAAGGAAGTTAAAACCACTGAGACCCACTTCATGAGTGGCCCAGCAGTCTTGATTGTGCCCCGCCAGCTGTTGGCCCCTAACCGAGAGGAGTATCTTTGTGCACAGAGCCCAGCCGTCCTATCCACCCCACACCGGAGCCACCCGGCCTGGGTCCTGAAGAACGGGCTGTGCCTTCTCGCTCTAGGACCCCTTGTGACGCAAGCCCCCATTTGGGAGCCCTCTGACTTGTCCCCAAGTAGACCTTTGAAGCCTGTTTCCAAGTGCCCCCCCTTCTCCCTAGACCGCCCAGCCACAACCTCGCACTCTGCTCTTGGTGGAATTCAGGGAGCGCCCGACCAACTGCTGGTAGTACTTTGGACCTTGGGCCCCTACACCTCTAACCCCAGTAGGTGAATCCTTGAAATAAACTGTACTTACCTTTAGGTATTACTGACTTTTCCTTCCATAGGATTGGGTTGTGCGTAAAGCCACACAGGTTTTAACTTTTTACTTGGCTGTAAAAAATAATAACGAAAGCTGTACTTACTCTTTTACGAAGTTCTTGGTTTTAAAACATATACAAAAGAAGTGTTATTTTTCTAAATTGGAATTGGGTTTATTATTCAAGTGTTTCTCATTTATTGCCTCCGAGTACAGCAAATGCTTTGCACTACCCTCTGATAAGCGTAACTGTTCACCGACACTACCACAAAAGACAGCATTAGTATTATCTACTTTTGCCTCTGAATACCAACTGGGGATCTACTGGACACACTGCACGGTGTACTTCTTTTTAGTGCACCATATAGGGAGCCAGCATCCTACGAGAACTCTGGGCAAAAGTAGTACGGGTGGAAAGGGGTACAGGAGGCTTGAGCTCCACTCAAGACAAAAAGCATAGCAGAGTGAGTGCCGCCTTGGAAACTCCAACTCTCAAAACGGCAGACACTGCGTGTTCTCTGTGAAGGCGAACAGATCTAACCCAGGCTCTGCTCACTGCTGAAAGAGTCCTTGTGCCACCTCCAGGTGGAGACACTATTCGTGATCCACTAGGCAACGACTGTCCAGTTTGTCCGTCCTGGCGTTCAGAGAACCTGCCAGGTGTTGAACCACCAGGATTTTGCCCTGCTATTCCAGTTATGTCCAGAGATGCAGGGCCACTTGACAAAGGGTCCACGACCCCACACCGCCCTGCCTGCTGCAGTACCACCTGGCGGTAGTCCGTGAACACCTGCACTATCTTCCCTTTTACAACAGGAAGAAATGCTGTCAATGCCAGTCGGATCGCTCGGAGCTCCAATAAGTGGATATGGAGTCCGGATTGACCAGAGGCCTCTGATCTCCACCTCTCCCAGATGGCCGCCCAATCCCAGAAGTGACATCAGTCACTACTGTGAGATCTGGTTGAGGAAGGGAAAGGAGTCTGCCTCTGACCCAGTCACAGTTCACTAACCACCACTGCAGGTCTTTTGCAGTTCCCTCCGATGTCTGAACTGTGTCATTGACTTCCCTGATGCTGTGCCCACTGGAACTTCAGGTCCCACTGCAGAGCCTTAATATGACATCTGGAATGTTTGACTAACAGGATGCAGGAGGCCATGAGGCCCAGCAGCCTCAGAGTATGTCTCCCGAAATCCAGGATAGAGGCTGAAACATAGGTATAACCTGAATATTCTGGACTCGCTGCTCGAGAGGATAAGCCCGAAACTGCACTGTGTCCAGAACAGCTCCAATGAAAGGCAGCTTCTGAGAGGGAGCCAGGTGTGACTTCAGCACATGTAGAGAGCGCCCCAGCGAATGCAGGAGGTTCGCTGTAGTCTGAAGATGGGTGACGAGAGCCTGGGGTATAGGAACCCTCAGCAGCCAGTCGTCAAGGTAGGGGAAGACTAAAATCCCTAACCTGCGCAGATGAGCTGCTACCACCGCCATCACTTTTGTGAACACCAGAGGGGCACTGGTGAGACCAAAGGGGAGCACTGCAAGAAGCGCCTGAGGGTAGGCAGGATGGGGATGTAAAAATACGCATCCTGCAAGTTCAGAGCTACCATCCAGTCTTCTTGGTATAGGGCAGACAAAACCTGAGCAAGAGTGAGCATCTTGAATTTCTCCTTTTTGAGGAAGAGATTGACGTCCCGCAAATCCAGAATGGGGCGAAGACCCTTGTTCTTTTTGGGGATCAGAAAGTAGCGGGAATAACAACCACTGTCTACTTCTGACATCGGGACCCTTTCTATGGCTCTCTTGGCCAGGAGAGCTGCAACTTCCTCGCGGAGCAGGTCTAAATGATCCTCCATAAGCGGTTCTTTTAATGGAGGCATAGAGGGAGGGGAAGACTGGAAGGGTAGGGAATAGCCCTTCTTTATGAACTGAAAAACCCATTTGTCTGATGTTATGGCCCGCCACTGAGGAAGATGAAATTCAATCCTCCCTCAACTGGGCGTAGTGGTCTTGCACAATCATATTAGGAGGACTTGGATTCTGTGGAGGAGGGGGGCAAGGTGGTAGCAGACATCTGGCTGGACCCTCTGGGTCTGAAGGTACCACAACCTCGTCCACACACTGGATGTTGAGATGACGGAGGACAGAAGCTGATTTGAGGGTGGTGTGGTACCACACCTCTTCCGAAGCCTCAAAGTGGTCAAAAGGCAGACTGCTGGTGTGCGGGCGCTGAGAGGCCCAAGGATCTGGCCGAAGCTCAAGAGTCCTTGAACTGCTCAAGTGCAGAGTCTGCCTTCTCTCCAAATAGGCGCGAGCCATCAAATGGCATGTCCATAAGTCTTGCTTGGACATCCCCCGAAAGCCAGACGTACGGAGCCAGGTGTGGTGACGAAGGGCCACCGTCGAAGAACTCAACCTACCAAGCAAGTCGGTTGTGTCCAAACCATACCATATTGTAAACTTCGCTGCATCTCTCCCATTTTTAACAGCTTATGAGAGTGTGTCCCACACGCCCTCCGGGACCTGGGGCAGCACCTGTGCCACCGTATCCCATAAAAGTATGGGGAAAACTGGCCAATAGGCATGAGGTGTTTACAGACCTCAATGTCAGGATGGAGGAAGAAAACATTTTCTTTCCAAGCTGATCAAGCCTCTTAGATTTCCTATCTGGGTGAGTGGAAGGGAAGTGGAGGCCTAGACCACCAAGCTCTCTTGTGTGGGGTATTGGGTGAAGAAACTAGGATCATTAGTAGCTTGTTTATGGTGGCAGCCGATTGTCCTATTTGCAGGAGCCGCTGTACTGGGTTTGGACCACGTCCCCGGCAGGACATCAGTGAGGGCTTTGTTAAAGGGTGAGATCAGTTCTGATGTGGGAACCCCTGGCTGAAGCACCTCAGTCAGGAGGTTAGTCCTGACTGGCACCGTAGGCAAATCTAGGTCCAATACGAAGTCAGCCTTGGGATTGGTTCTGCAGAACGGCGCCTGGAACGTCGATGCTCCTGAGATGCTTCGTCAGCCGAATGGCATGGCAAAGTAGTTCTTCTTTTTGTGTTTCTTCCTCGAGTGCCTGGAGGACCTCGAGTCCGACAAAGAGGACTTAGGGCTTCTGGAGCGGCCCACCACCTCCTCGATTGGGTCCTTGACGTCCTAGGAGTCGCACCAATTTAAGTCGACTGCGGACCGCCATGAGCTTCACAGACCGCTCTCTCAAAACCTTCGGGCCTATGGCCCGGCAGTTGGAACATGTCTTCAAGTTGTGGTATCTGTTGAGGCACCAGGGACATACCTAATGGGGATCCGTCACCGACATGACATGAAAGCATACACCACATGGATTGAACCCAGTCTTCCTTGATATAATCCTCGCACAGACTTGAAAAAGCTTCGACAAAAAGGCAGAGAGTAGCTCGAATCCAGACCTGTGCTTATCTGGGGCGGAAGGAAAAGAACTGACATACGTGTGTCAGGGTGGTGCCTTTATAGACGACCATGACTTCACAGACAGCTCTGAAGACGCCACGCGGATTCGAACACCACCACCCAACGACGTGCATATGGTACTGCTCAGCAAAAAAATCCGGATTTCAAGCTGATACCAGGAAATTCTAAGGTAAGAAATCTGCAGCTAGAATTCTCAATCAGATTACTCAATTCTGGGGCGTTAAAGGGAGTGGCAGGTAGCAGCCAATGGGTGACTACACCTTCTATATGACCATTTCCGCTGGGAAAAGTGGTTTCCACATCAGTTGGTCCACCTTTGGGGTGGGACTGGTATGATGTGTGTACACCTCCTGATTACACTAGTATTCAGTTAGGTTTTCAGGGGTACCTCTAAGGCGCCCTCTGTGAGCAGGAATTGTTAAATCCATCACTGGAATCAGTGAGGGTTTATGAATAAGAGATGTTTGATACCAAATGTATTAAAGTAGCACCTTTTTGACATAGTTACCCACACCTTTTGCCTGGTAACAGTATGTTTAAACTGTAGTACACTGGGATCCTGCTAACCAGGACCCAGTGTCAGTGTTCTCTCCCCTGAATTCAGTTGTTAAGTGTAGGAAGTTGGCTCTGTATATACTATTTCAAAGTAAGAAATAGTGTGCACAGAGTCCAAGGGTTCCCCTTAGAGGTACGATAGTGGCAAAATTAGGTAATTCTAATGCTCTGTTGTGTAGTAGTGTGATCGAGCAGTAGGCTTATCAGAGGGTAGTGTTAAGCATTTGTTGTACACTCACACTCTAAGACGTACTCCAGGCCAATAGGTTTTCATATAAAAAAATATATTTTCTTAGTTTATTTTAAAAACCACAAGTTCAAGATTTGAAGTAAATACTTAAAATGCAAGGTACTCCACACAGGTAAGTTAGGAACCTTGAATTAAAGAAATATCATATACAGTCTTTGTTGAAATGGCAATAAGCTATTTTGAAAGTGGACACAGTGCAAAAATCAACAGTTCCTAGGGGAGGTAAGTAATGGTTAGATTGTGAGGTAAGTAAGACACTTACAAGTCTCAGTTCCTGGGCATAGGCAGCCCACCGTTGGGGGTTCAGGGCAACCCCAAAGTTACCACACCAGCAGCTCAGGGCCAGTCATGTGCAGAGGTCAAAGAGGTGCCCAAAACAAATAGGCGCTTATGGAGAACAGGGGTGCTCCGGTTCCAGTCTGCAGCAGGTAAGTACCCGCGTCCTCAGTGGCAGGCCAGGGGGGTTTTGTAGAGCACTTGGGGGGGGGGGGCACAAGTCGGTACACAAAACACACCCTCAGCGGCACCGGGGCGGCCGGGTTTTAGATAGGTTTCAATGGAGGGACCCGGGGGTCACTCTAGTGCTGCAGGCGGGCATGGGGAGGGGCGGGGAGCTTCTCGGGACAGCCACCACCTGGGCTAGACAGAGTCGCCTGGGGGGTCACTCCTGCACGGAGGTTCGGTTCCTTCAGGTCCTGAGGGATGTGGGTGCAGTGCTTGGTCCAGGCGTCGGGTCCCTTGTTACAGGCAGTCGTGGTCAGGGGGAGCCTCTGGATTCTCTCTGCAGGTGTCGCTGTGGGGAGTCCAGGGGGGTCGTCACGGGCTACTCACGGGGTCACAGTCGCTGGGGAGTCCTCCTTGTGGTGTTGGTTCTCTGGATCGCGAGCCCGGGGCGTCGGGTGCAGAGTGTGAAGTCTCACGCTTCCGGCGGGAAGAGTGAGTTCTTTGAAAGTTGCTTCTTTGTTGCAAAGATGTCTCTGTTTTTGAGCAGAGCCACTGCTCACAGGAGTTTCTTGGTCCTGGTGGTCAGTGCAGTCCTCTGAGGCTTCAGGGGTCGCTGGTCCCTGTTGGTTGCGTCGCTGGTTGCAGGTTTTCGACTCTGGAGACAGGCCGGTAGGGCTGGGGCCAAAGCAGTTGTCGTCATCCGTCGTCTCTGCAGGCTTGTAGGTCAGCAGTCGTCCTTTGTAGTTCAGGTTGCAGGAATCTGATTCCCTGGGTTCTGGGGTGCCCCTAAACACTAGATTTAGGGGTGTGTCTAGGTCTGGGACGGCAGTAGCCAATGGCTACTGACCTGGAGGGTGGCTACACCCTCTTTGTGCCTCCTCCCTATGGGGAGGGGGGCACATCCCTAATTCTATTGGGGAATCCTCCAAAACTAAGATGGAGGATTTCTAAAAGCAGGGCACCTTAGGGGCTGTCCTGACTGGTGGGTGACTCCTACTTGTTTTTCTCATTATCTCCTCCAGCCTTGCCGCCAAAAGTGGGGGCAGTGGCCGGAGGGGCAGGCATCTCCACTAGCTGGGATGCCCTGGGGCGCTGTAACAAAAGGGGTGAGCCTTTAAGGCTCACCGCCAGGTGTTACAGTTCCTGCAGGGGGAGGTATGAAGCACCTCCACCCAGTACAGGCTTTGTTCCTGGCTACAGAGTGACAAAGGCACTCTCCCCATGTGGCCAGCAACTTGTCTGGTTTGTGGCAGGCTGGCAGGAACTGGTCAGCCCAACAATAGTAGTTGGATTGGTATTCAGGGGGCATCTCTAAGATGCCCTCTGGGTGCATTTTGCAATAAATTCCACACTGGCATCAGTATGCATTTATTGTGCTGAGATGTTTGATACCAAACTTCCTAGATTTCAGTGTAGCCATTATAGAACTGCGGAGTTCGTGTTTGACAAACTCCCAGACCATATACTCTTATGGCTACCCTGCACTTACAATGTCTAAGGTTTAGCTTAGACACTGTAGGGGCATAATGCTCATGCACATATGCCCTCACCTGTGGTATAGTGCACCCTGCCTTAGGGCTGTGACGCCTGCTAGAGGGGTGACTTACCTATGCCACAGGCAGTGTGAGGTTGGCATGGCACTCTGAGGGGAGTGCCATATCGAATTAGTCATTTTCTCCCCACCAGCACACACAAGCTGTGAGGCAGTGTGCCTGTGCTGAGTGAGGGGTCCCCCAGGGTGGCATAAGACATGCTGCATCCCTTAGAGACCTTTCCTGGCATCAGGGCCTTTGGTACCAGTTACAAGGGACTTATCTGAGTGCCAGGGCTGTGCCAATTGTGGAAGCAAAGGTACAGTTTAGGGAAAGAACACTGGTGCTGGGGCCTGGTTAGCAGGGTCCCAGCACACTTTCAATCAAAACTTAGCATCAGCACAGGCAAAAAGTCAGGGGGTAACCATGCCAAGGAGGCAGTTACTTAATGTAAGGAATCTCATATTTGGCATACTGGTGCACCCATTTAAATCCCTTGTATATGGTACTTGGGTACCCAGGGCATTGGCACACCAGGGGTCCCCCATGGGCTGCAGCATATACTGTGCCACCCATGGGGACCCATGCAAACTAATTACAGGCCTGCCACTGCAGCCTGTGTGAAATGGTGCATGCACCTTTCACCCCAGATATAAGGTTTAGCTTATATCACGCTAACTGCACTATGACCCAATATGTCACCCCTAAGGCAGGCCCTGCAACCCAAGGTTCTCAGTGTGAGGGCACCCCGGCATGAGCAGAGGTGCCTCTACAAACCTCAGACTCCATTTTCTGGGCTTTCTAAGTGTGGGGAAGCCATGTTAAGGTATGTAGTGGACATTGGTCATCACAAGATGTCCAACTACATAATAACTTCACCGAACTTAGGCATGTTTGGTATCAAACATGTTGGAATCATGAAATTACACTGATTCCAGTACTAGTTGCATGATACCATATACTCTGGGGGTTCCCTATGGGATGCCCCATGTTTGCCTGTACAGGCTTGCAGGGTCTGCATGCCAGCCCATGCTGCTGCAGACACCAGATACTGTTCTGCCCTCCTGCTGCTGAGCCTAACTCGGGTAGTTGGAAGGCAAAACTAGGTATTTCCTATAGAGGAGAGGTGTGACAACCTCTCCCTTAGAAATAGGTGTCACTGGGCTGGGGTGGGGGTGCCTCTGAATGCCACCAGACTGCTCTGAAGGGCACATTTGGTGCCCTTCTTGCATAAACCAGTTTACTCCAGTGCAGGAGCCCCCGGCTCCCGCTCTGGCACAAACCACACAAAAGACAGGGGAGTGACCATCCCCCTGTCCAGCTCCTCCCCTAGGGAGGCACACAGAGCTCTGTCAGGTGGCCACTTGACTCTACCATCTTGGAAATAAGACAGCAGAGGCCCCTGGGAGCATCTGACTGGTTAGGCAAGCTGGGTGATGTCCCTGACCCCCCCTTCCCTGGGCCCAACAGGTGGGTCACTGAAGAAAGTGTCCAACCCCCTTCCTGGGTTACTTAAGGGCTCCCCTGAGGAAGGGACCCTAGATTTGTCTGAAGGCTTCAAGTTTCGCCAGTAAAGCTCCTATGCAAGACACTTATGCATACTGGACACCGGAACCGCTGCTGGTCTTTACTGGGACTGACAGCAAGACTGTAACCAGTAGGAGGGCTCCTACTGCAACTTAGTTTCCAAGTTCTGCAAGACATCTGCAACAGTTGTGGCCGTGCATCCTCCAGACTCTGCCTGCACTTAGGAAATCAAGACGTAATCTCCCCTGGAGGGAAGTTGTCACTACCTTGCATCCACAGGTGGCACCTCAATGTCGATGACTGGTTTTTGGACCCTGTTGTCACACAGACTTTCCATGGCTCTACAACACAGGTGGTGGTACTGTGGCTCGCCAGAAGTTTGACCTGTCTTCTTTGCAACTGAGAAGTCAGGGGTTCCTTGTTGGAGCTGCTTGGCTGGAAACCCTGTGCACCGCGTCTGTTTGTCTTTGCCAAGACTTCTTGACTCTCCAGCCCAGGGACCTCCTAGGGCCAAGAAGCCCTTGCCTCCGGCACTAAACAGTTCCAAGAACAACATCCTCCCTGCAACTCCTTATGTTTGCTGCCAGAGGGTACTGCTGGGGGCTCCATCGATTCCTGCTTGCTTTCCTGCTTGCTGAGGGCTGACTTACCTGCAAAGGTAGAGTCTCCTGGACCTTGTTGGTCCCCAAAATACTGCAACACTCCGTGCAACGCTTTCTTGCATTTGCTTGTTGGTGAGCCCGCTGACCGCTGACCACTGACGCCCCTGCAATTCAACAACCGGTGTGGGACAGCTTGTCGACCACCGTCCCACAGGCACCACCAAGGGTGGACATTTCCATGTGCACTGCCTGGGCACCATGTGTAGTCTGGACTCTGTCTTTATGTCCTCTTCTTCAGGAATCCATGCTTTGGTTCCACCCACCTGGGCTACGGGTCACCACAGCAGCTGGACACCTCTGGTCCCCCACTGACTTCAACGGGAGGTTCCGACACAACTTCACCCCTAGTTACTTGGCCTCCCCTGTGTAGATACTCCACTTCTCTGGGTATCCATGTGGGTCACTCTTGAACGTCCTTTGTTTCCTCAGGGTCCTCTGGAAAGGGTCCTGGAACTCAAAAACTCCAAACCCGACTTCCTGTGTTATCCTATGGACAATGACCTGGGGTTACAATTCTGCCCACGAGCACCTAAGGAACCCTATCTACTTTTGTTTAGTGTTTTAGTACTTCCCCAGTCCTAAGGGGACTTGGTTGGAAGTTCGGGTTGGTAGTGATTTTCGCATTCATTTTTTTAGTACTTCCCACCCCACTCCATGTTGTATTATGCTTTTACTTAACTACTTCTAAGTAGATTTTTGTATGTTCATATCTCCGGTTAGGAAATATACCAACGTCAATTTAGTGTGTGTGTTATAATAAATAAGACACTTTTTCTAACAAAGGTATTGTATTGTATTGTAATAGTATTTATATAGCGCTTACTACTACTGATGAGGCGTCAAAGCGCTTTTCGGCAGTAGCACGATACTCCAGAACCCAACAAGAATTAGTGATGGATTAGTATTGGGAAATATGAGTACAGTTTTAGTATTATTATGAGTTCATTTGAGCCGCGGATATGAGAGTTTGTTAGTTAGATTGACTGGAGTAATGGAGGGGTGGAGGAAGAAAGAGTGGTTCTTTCCTGTGTGTATATCACTGGCTGACCTATGTGGTATTTGCAACTGCTTTACACTCTCCTGGATAAGCGTCAGCTACTGTCCACAGCTACCCTTTGAGAGCTTTGGTTATCTATAACTTCCTACACTTTCACTTAGGGTTGCCTGGGCTCAGTACAGGGTGCCTTAACTACCGGTGTACACCTTATACTGAGCCAGCCTCCTACATCAAACATTCCTAGTTTCAGGGAAGCCATCATGTAGCTGGGGAACTTGTACTGACCAGTGTCCAACAGATATATCTAAAATGGTTTTCATGTTCACTTACTATGTCTAAGAATCGACAAACATAGCGGGGCATATCTGTTCATGCAGATATGCCCTGACGTGATATAATGCCCCCTGCCTTAGGGCTGGAAGGCCTTCTGTAGGGGTGACTTACAAATATCATATGCAGTGGTAGGGGACATGGCACATGGGGGGGTGTGGGAAGTCATGTTTTCCCTTTTTGTAGCACTAAGACACGCAGCCTGCGACGGCAGCACTGTGTGCACTTGGTGAGGGGTCCCTGAGGGTGATACAATTCGTGCTGCAGTCCTTAGGGACCTTCTTTAGTACCCCAGGCCCTAGGTACCAATGGTAAAATTTACTTGGGACTTACAGAGGGTGCTAAAGGTTTTGCTAATTGGGGAAAACTGGACAATTTTGGGAAATAAATCTCGCACTGGTGACCTGGTTAGCAGTAATCCAGTGTACTTTCAGCCGAAATCACATCAAAAACCAGGCAAAAAGTGGGGGCTAATCATACCAAAAAGGGTGTTTTCGTACATGACACCCCCCTCCACCCAAAAATAAAAGAGGATAAAACTAACCTGTCCAAAGAGAGTCTTCATCTTGTAAGTAGAAGAACCTGGAAAGGCAATATGCATTGGTGTGGTCAGACCCAGGTTGGTATTCCACTGAGAAATCCATTCCCTGTAGGGAGATGGACCACCTCAATAGTTGTATTTTCACCTTTCATTTGCATCAGACGTCTGAGAAGCCTGTAGTCGGTTTGAACAAGGAAGTGAGAGTCAAACAAGTATGGCCTCAGTTTCTTCAGGGACCAGACCACAGCAAAGTCTTCCCTCCAGATGGCACTCAAACTCAGCTGCTAATGAAAGCAACAGGTTGGTCATGGCCATCATCACTGATTTGGGATAGGAACCCTGCTATCCCATATTCAGAGGCATCTGTCTGCACTACAGACTGCTTTGAATAACCTGGAGCTTTCAAAACAGGTATTGAGCACATATGCTTCCTTCAGACAGTCAAAAGCCTTCTGACAGCTCACTGTCCAGTTCACTTTCTTTGGCATCTTCTTGGAGCTACGTTGTGTTTGGGGGAGGGGGGGCACAATGGTGCCATACTCCTTCACAAACCTCCTGTAGTACTCAGACAAGCCAAGGAATACCCTGACTTGGGTCTGGGTAGTTGGAGCTTCCCAGTCCAGAATTACCTGGATCTTGGGGTTTAGTGGTTGAACTTGGTCTCCACCTGCAAGGTAGCCCACGTATACAACCTGGCCCTACCCTATCCAACACTTGCTTGCCTTGATGGTGAGGCCTGCACTCTTCAAAGCCTCAAGTATCTTGTCAAGGTGGCTCAGGTGATCCTGGCAGGTAGAGCTAAAGGCGCTAATATCATCAAGATATGTTGTACTAAAGTCTTCCAACTAAGCCAGGACTTTATTCACCAACCTTTGGAAGGTGGCAGTGGCATTCTTTAATCTAAAATGCATAAAAGTGACCTGACAACTCTCATTTGGGGTCAAGAATGCTGATCTTTCTTCTGCTCCAGGGGTCAGACGTATCTGCTAAGTTCCTGAAGTAAGATCAAACGTACTAATATATCGGGCTGCCTCAACCTGTCAATTAATTTGTCAGCCCTAGGAATTGGGTGTGCATCTGTTATGGTTACAGCATTGAGGATCCTATATTCCAGGCAGAACCTCATCTCCTCCTTTTCACACTGGGTGTGAGGTTAGAGGACTAAGACAACTGGGCTGGCCCCAGGGGCTCTAAAGTGTTCTATTACTCCCAATTCCATCATCTTGCTTACTTTAGCTTTTATGCTCTCTTTGAGATGATCAGACTGCCTGTCGATATTATTTTTGACAGGTAGGCTGTCCCCCAGTGTCCATTTCATGTGTACACCAGTTGGTCTCACCAGGGGCAAAGAGAAGAGCTCAGCATACTGATGTAGGACTTAACCGCAGTCAGCCTGCTGTTGGTCTGTGATGGTGTCTGAAAAGACCACTCCTTCTATTAAGCCATCTTTAGGGTTGTTGCAGAGGAGGTCAGGGACATGTTCACCTTCTGCTTCCCTTCCTCATCAGTGACCATAAGCATGGTCATCTCAGCCCTGTCATGATAGGGTTTAAGGTGACTGACATTGATGAACCTCTTGGGTTTCCAGCAAGAGTCAAAGTCGACCAAGTAGGTGATGTCCCCTTTTCTTTCTAAGATAGGGTAGGGCCCACTTCATTTGCCCTGGAGAGCCCTAGGAGCCACTGGCTCAAAAACCCACACCTTCTGCCTCTTCCTGGTTGGAACTCCACCAGTGCAGCCTTTTTGTCATACCAGAGCTTCTGGAGCTCTTGGCTGGCCTCATGGTGTTCGGATGCTTCTTCCATGTACTCAGCCATTTGCGAGCGAAGGCCAAGCACATGGTCCACATTATCTTGTTTAGGTTCTTTTAGAGGTCTCACCCATCCTTCCTTCACAAGACATAATGGTCCCTCGTAGGATGCCCAAACATAAATTCAAAGGGGGAAAACCTACTCCCTTCGGTGGCACTTCCTTATAAGTGAAAAGCAGGCATGGAAGTAAGACATACCATCTCCTTTCGAACTTTTCAAGAAGCCCACCAATAATACCTTTCAATATCTTCTTGAAGCTTTCAACAAGACCATTGGACTGTGGATGATAAGGGGGTAGTGAACTTCGAGATCAATGACAGCAGCTAGATCTCCACATGCCAAGCGTAGAAGGTGTAAACTTCAAGATGGCCGCCAGGAAGCACGCACAGCCCAGGGCTCCGGAGGGACGGGATCATAATTTGTGAAAATCCCAGGCTTTCCCTCAGGCACCCCCGGCAACGCCGCAACAGAAACGAAAACAGAACAGAAAAGAAACGCCCATCAGGGACAGCCATCGCAACGTTAAGGTCACATAACAAAAGACTCTAAATACTCTTCATAGCTCCCCGTCTCCGAATCGACAGGGAGCCGAGCCTACCTGCACAGATTCCAAGCAACAGGACTTACCCGAATCTCTCCCCAGACTCCAGCCGCCTGCCTGCCTCCCAGCCGTGGTTCGGACTCCACAACCACTAACCTGGTCCCTCCCATTCCTTTCTCCTCCCCCGCCACCTCCTTATTCCGCCTATATAGCTCTCAGATAGACACTGCAAACGCATACAATCCCCAACCTACCTTACCAATAACCCCCACCCTCAACTACAAAAGCCCAAGATGTTGATCCCCGCAGGACCCGCAATCTCACCCATTTCCACCTTTCTAAAACCCCGCAGGCCCAACTCTTTCTCCATATCTCCCCCCAACAACCTCTCCCCCACTGTGCTTAACAACTTTAAGCAACAACTAATCAGGCAACACCTGGAGCTGCTTATTAGTGACACCTACTTCAATGCTCATAAAGGCCCAAAAAGGACAGATCTTATCTTCTTCACTAAACGCCCAGCTAGATGGAACACTTTCCTTACCAGCTACCTCCTCACCTCCAAAACCACCAACATCCCATTTGGCTGCAAACTCAATCTCCAGCTCACCCACATTCCAGGGGAATGCCATTATCTCCATCTTCAGAAATGGAACCATCATGATTCAAGCCAATGACACAAACCTCCAAGCTTTCGAATCCATATTCCCTACATTAAAGTCAGCCATCTCACAACCTCAATCCCCCCCAACACACAAGCTCCCCCTTAAAATCCCCAACCCCATAGAACTACACTCTACCCCCACGACCACCCCCCTCCAACACTACCCTCAGCACCCCCACCTCTCCTACAGCAATCTCCACAACCTGAGCGGCTAACTCATCGCCACAAACCCCTCTCCCCCGACCCAGCCCCCAACTCCCTATACCCAACAACCATCAATCCCAACATCCTTAAAGGCTCTCTAGCCTACACCACCACAATCCACTCACACAAAACCACCCCTCTCCCCGAACCTATCCAAGATTCCCCCAGGACAGCTCCCTCTCCCAAACCCCCTCTCCTGCCTCCCATAAACAGACTAGACTCAACTAAATGAAGAGACACACATGTTCTGCCCACTTCCTATGTCGCTTCTAACGCACCCCCGATACCAATCCCAACTACTCTACTAATGTCTCCTCCCACATACCACCCATGGATTCAGAGAACCATCAGAAACAGTTGCATCAGACCCCACACAATAAGAACCACATCACACCCCCCCCCCCTCCAACTTCACTCTCACATCTAAAATTAACGAATGGCTCACCAACCTAGAATCCCAACTTGAAATCATCATAAAGGGCAACAACATGATAGTGAGAAGCCTTAACCCGCTGCTGCACCTCCCCACCGACCCAGGCACACACTCCACCCCCGACATAACCACCCCCCAGAGTCTTAACTGGCCCTCCAAGCCCTACTACCTCAATGCCCAAAGGCCAAAAAGAACAAACGCTCCATTGTCACGCAATGAAGCAGTAAAACTCGCCCAATCCTACATCTCGCTCTTACCCATACCGAACCCCCATCCAACATCCAGGTCATCACAGGTCTAGGCCGAAATCTCATACCTCCAACCTCACACAGACGTCCAGCTCACCTCATCAACATCCCCCTGATCCCTTCCATTCCAGACCCCAAGTTCTATCAGCATACAAACTGTATGCTTATTAATTGCAGATCGGCAGTCAAACATGCTGTGGATCTAGCTGATGCCATCCTTAATCACAACATTGACATTGCCTTCATCACAGAAACCTGGCTGACTAAACACTCTCAATTGATCATGGATACCCTCATCCCACCAGGTTTCTCAATTACCAACAAAGATAGAAAAGACCGCCATGGGGGAGGCATTGCCATCATTCACAAAAATAATATAGAAATAGAGATAAAAGACTCATTCAACTACAACTCATGTGAACATCTCAACACCTCCATCAGGATGAGTGACAATTCCAAGGTGACCTTCCGCCTACTTTACCACCCCCCCAGGTAACACCCTACTTTTCGGGGATCACCTAGCTGACCTATTAACACACTTCTCCCTCTCATCCCCCAACTTCATTATCTTGGGTAACCTCAACCTCCAATGGAATGACAACAATAATGCTCTTATCCAATCCTTAAATGACCTTCTACACAGCAAAGACCTTGCCCAGCACTGCAAGGGCCGAACCCACATCAAAGGAGCTACACTAGATGCGATTATAGCTAATAAAGACTCACTCACGATCGACAATATTCTTCCTGTCGACTGGTCAGACCATCACATCATTCTATTCCATCTTAACAATACTTCCCAACACACTACCCACTCTCAAAAGACACTCAAATGGAAAAGAAACATTGACCAAATCCCATTAACAACCCTTGAAGAAAAAATCAGCTCCCTACTACCGCCCTCTTCAGCCAACCTCTCAACTACTGAGTTAACCACCCAGTACAACTCAACTATTACTAGCATACTTGAGCAATTAGCCCCCATGAAACTGAAAAGAGTGAGAAACACAGCATCCAGAGCCTGGTTTAACAATGATCTCAATTTAGAAAGAAGAAAAAGAGCAGCCGAAAGACTGGAGATCCGACTTTTCCACTACCCACCTTGAACAACTCAGATGGGAACGGAGAAACTACAAAAAACACATAACCAATGAAAAAAACACCTTCTTCCGCAATGCTCTAGACAGAGCCAAAAACCGCCCAAAGGAGCTCTTCAACATCATCAAACAACAAGCTACTAAACCCCCACCCCCATCACCCCTCCTGCAACCAAAGACAGTTGTGGCAATTTCGCTAACTTCAACGATAAAATCACTGAGATTGAGCTTTCCCTGGAACCAGATACTCCACCAAACACACAGCCCCTCACCTGCCATAAACAATAATATCCACTGCCTATCCCTCTCTGACAACCCGCCACTTAGAACGGAAGTCTATCTCCCTAACCACAATCAAAAGTCAACTCCCTCTAGCTGGGTAACCTTACACCCACTCCTGGCGACGGACATCTTCAAACTTTTGTTCACCTCCCAAACATCCTCTCACCTAGCAGCCCCCCTCCCATCCTCCCTGGCAGAAAAACTCCACCAGACCCTACCCCTATCTGGACCAATATCATCAACCGCTCCCTACAAACTGGCGTGATTCCTGACTGCCTCAAACTAGGCCAAATCACGCCAATTCCAAAGAAACCAGGAGCTGACCCAAACAACCTTCATAACTATAGACCAGTCTCCAACCTACCCTTCCTTGCTAAAACTCTCGAGAGATGTGTTCTCCATCAACTAACCCAACACATTGATGATAACCTACTTAACCCTCTCCAATTAGGTTTCCGAACAGGCTGTAGCACAGAAACAGCCATTCTCAACATAGTAGATGACCTCCGCAACTCCCTTGACGCGGACCGATGCTGCCTTCTAATTCTCCTAGACCTAACAGCGGTCTTCGACACAGTTGACCACACGCTCCTTCTGGACTCCCTCCAAAAGAGAGTTGGCATAGAAGGCACAGTCCTCCGATGGTTTTCTTCCTTCCTACAAAACCGAATGCAACAAGTGACATTACATAACATGACCTCACCCACCTCAATAATCACCAGAGTAGTCCCCCAAGGATCCCTCCTCTCACCCACACTCTTCAGCATCTACATGAACCCACTCACTACCATCCTCACTCAAGCCAACATCCCCTTCCATCTCTATGCGATCGACACTCAACTTTACATTGAAATATCCTCTAAAGAAGACATTCACTGCCTGAATAACAGCCTTAAAGAAGCTCAATGTTGGCTAGCCCCCACCATCTAAAACTCAACCAGGATAAGACAGAAATAATACTCCTTTCGAAAACTAACCAGCTCCCTCAGATGCAAGAATGGCTGAAATCCATTGATGCTCTCAATAGCAATGTTACCCCTACGAACACGGTCAAGTCACTGGGAATCACTCTCGACTCCAACCTGACTATGCAGGATCATATCAAGCAGAACGCCAACAATGCTTTCCACAGCCTTAAATTGCTGAACAAAATCAAATCTTTCATTCCCCAAGACGATCTCAAACAGGCCACACAAGCACTGGTGCTCTCCAGACTAGACTATGGGATCTCTATCCTTACTGGCACGGCCAAAACCCAACTTGCCCCCATGAGGTCCACCCTCCATGCAGCTGGCCAGACTGGTGACTGGAATAAAAAGAAATATGACCACATCTCCCCTGCCCTGAAGAGTCTAAAATGGCTCCCAATTGAAGCCTGCTGCAAGTTCAGAACTGCCTGCCTAACACACAAAGCCCTTCACACCGGGAAACCAGAATACCTTGTCAATAAACTCATGAAAGCAGGTCAAACAAGATCACTAAGAAGCTCAAACGCCTTCCTCCTCATCCTGCCCAAAACACAGAAGCAAAAAACTCAGACATGCTCCTTCTCAAGCAACGCCCCTAGAATCTGGAACTCCATACCAATCCACATCAGATCCAATCCTTCCCATCAGATCTTCAAGAAGCAACTAAAAGAATTCCTCCTCAACCAACCTCCACTTCAAACAGAATCTCTCACCCCCCACCCCACCACTACCAGTAGTTTATCTTCTTGACCCTGTGAAACCTACATGTATAACTTATGCGTTTATTACCTATACTGTTGTAAAGCGCTCTGATACCCTCAGGTCTTGCCAGCGCTTTAGAAAACTATCTAAATAAATAAATAAATAAAGAGGTCACTCCACATTCAGTCCACATGTGTTTCAGGGAGCCAGACATGAAGTTTGTACCTCTGTCTGACACCACCTCATTTGTAAAACCCACTCTGGTAAAGATACCAATGAGGGCCCTAGCTACTGCACGAGCAGTACAAGTCCTCAGGGGAATACCTTCAGGATACCTGGTTGCATGATCCACTACAACCAGTAGAAATCAGTTTACTGATGCAACTGGAGGGCCAAGGGGACCGCCAATGTCAATCCCTAACCTTTCAAAGGGAACCCCAACCGCCGGTAGAGGAATAAAAGGGGACTTTGGGGGCCCACCTTTCTTGCCACTGGCTTGACAGGTGGCACAGGAGTTACAAAACTCCACCTTCTGGGACATACCTGGCCAGTAGAAGTGGTTCACCAACCTACTCAAAGTTTTAGCTTGGCCACGGTGCCCAGCTAGGTGGTTATCACAGGCCAAAGTGAGGAGAAACTCTCTAAACTGCTGAGGAACTACTACTACTCCTAGTGGCACCAGGTTGGGGGGTCTCTCGCCTCAGTGTAAAGGAGTCCCTCCTTGAAGGAAAGCACCCTTTTTGTCATAGTTAGTCCCCACTTTTTGCCTGGTATCTGATGTGATTTTGACTGAAAAAGCACTGGGTCCCTGATAACCAGGTTCCCAGTGCCAGGGCTCTTTCCTAAAAGTGCACAGTTTTTCCTTGACAACTGGCACACTTTTAGCACCCTCTGTAAGTCCCTAGTAAGTGGTACCCAAGGTACCTAGGCCCTAGGGTACTAAGGAAGGTCACTGAGGGCTGCAGCACCAGTTGTGTCACCCCCAGGAACCCCTCACCAAACCCACACAGGGCTGCCATTGTAGACTGCATGTGTTGGTGCAGGTAAAATTGAAAATACAACCTGTCACACCCCCCTGTGTGCCAGGCCCCCTACCATTGTATGTGCCAGGTTTAAGTCACCCCTAAGGCAGGGTGCATTAGGACGCAAGTGAGCACATATCTGTTATGTCTTTGTTGAGTCTTAGACATAGTAATTGAACAGGGAAGCCATTTTAAATACATGTGCTGGACACTGGTTACTATGAGTTTCCCATCTACATGATGGTGTCTCTGAGCCCTAGGGTGATTGGTATCAAATATCTCAGATGAATGAACCCTCACCGATTCCAGTGAGGGGTTTATTAATAAAATGCACCCAGAGGGCACCTTAGAGATGCCCCTGAAAACCTTCCAGCTACTAGTGTGTTGACTGACTGATCCTACTAGTTCAGCCATCTTAGACAAGTTTCTGACCCCCCAAGGTGAGAGCCAGCGCACTCGCGGTTCAGAGACAAAAGCCTCCACTGGACAGGGGTGTTACTACCTCATCCAAGCAGGATGGGAATTCCAGGAAGGGAAGCTTCAAAAACCTAGACGCCTTCGTAATGCGACCCTGGTCTCTCCAGACGGTGGAGATGACCGACCCCTTGTCCTGACCCCACTTTTGGCAGCAGAACAGGTGGGAAAATTAGGCAGATTAAGAGGTGTGCCCACTTCATGCCAGTCCCACCCCTGAAGTGGATGAGCTAAAGTGGACAACTTTTTAAATTCCTCCATGTTTGGAAGGAATTAGGCTAAAAGGGTTAAGGTTACACCCATGTTCCAGCTGAAGTGGTCATAGAAAGGGTGCAGCCTATTGGCTACCACCTTGCACTCCCTGTAACGCCCATATTTTGAGTAGTATGGTGACACCCCTGAACCCTAAAACTCAGATTCTGACAACCTAAGAAGAAAAGGACAAAGAAGAGACGCACTCGCAGAAGTGGAGCAGCAGCTGACCTAGTACCAACCCCACCAGCCTGTCTGCCCTTCTCGACATAGTCTGCACCAAAAGATGACTCGTCCTGCAGCCGAACCTCCAAAACCCTGAAAGGACTGCCTGCCTTCGAAAAAGACTCAATTCTCAAGTGAGCAACGAACCTGCTCGCCAACCAACTCCAAGGAAAGGACTCTGCAGCCTCTAAAACCACAAAGATTCGACACCTGAAGACACTACTGCACCTGCAGTCACCGATCCAAGTGGGAGTAGCCCTCTGGTGCCAGCAAGGTCCCCCAGTTGTCCAGGGTCCGAGTCCATCATGTTTTCAACCCTTCCTGGACTCCCTGAAGTCGACTGCAGCCTCTGCATGCAGGCCCCCCTCTCCTGTAGATACTAAGATACTACAGTGAGAGAAACAGACACCTAAAGCAACCACTGCACTTGTCGCCACTGGCACAAGTTGAAGTAGACCCTTCGAGGTGTCAACAACATCCCCCAACTCTCCTGAGCTAGAGTTCACTGTGGTTTCACCCCTCCTTGACTCCCTGACAAAACCTGCAGCCTCAGACTACAGGACCCCCCAACCACGAGTGCTTCTGGACTTTGGAACCCAATGCCAAAGGACACCCCTGCATCTGCCACCCCTGGGCCTTGAAGAAGAGGACCAAAGGTGCATCTAAGTCCCCGAGCACCCCATGTTTGTGACCTACCTTTTGGTTGCCATCGACTGGCCGCCCCAGCCGAAGCCTGCAGCCTAAATCCACGGAAATCAATCCCCATTGAAATACATTGGGCAACTGATGCATACTGCATCTTTGCACTCGGCCACCCCAGTGCTGCCCAGTGACCTGTTGGTGTGGTCCAGAACCTTTCCCAGTACTTAAGTCTACAAGATTGGTCCTGTGAGTCATCAATAAGTGCTTGTTTGCTGACTGTGTTTTTTCCAATAGGTTAACACTGAAGAACTCTGAAATTACACTAAGTGTTGATTTTTTAAACTATTATTCTTGAAAAAGTACTTACCTTATTACAAAGTTCTTGGGTGTAAAGTATATAAAAAAGGAAGTGTTATTTTTCTAAATTAGTCTCTGATTTATTCTTTGAGAGTGTCATTTATTGCGTCCGTGCAGTACAACAAATGCTTAGCACTACCCTCTGAAAATTCTAGCTGCTCACCCACACTACCACAAAATAGAGCATTAGTCCTATCTACTTTTGCCTGTGCAAACCAGTTGGGGATCCACTGGACTCTCTGTGCAGTGTACTTCTTTTTAATGCACCATTTAGAAAGCCAGCTTCCAACACTCCTTCTAATAGGTCCTGTGTCAGCCACTGACATCTCCCTTTTCCAGATCAGCTGCTTGCTGTCTCAGACTTTCATAAGTGGGACAGATCCTCTGCACCTGGCACAGATCTTCCCTAGAGGGTCCCCAGTGGGTCCAGGAGGTCTCCTGTGTAAGGCCCAAGGTCCTGGGGGTAAGTTCCCTCTGGGGCTGACAGGTCTTCTCACTGGGGGGGAAGGGACGTGATCTGGTATCTGTTTAGAAGCTGGTTTCCCAGTTTTCATGCCCTTTCTCTTGGTAGGTCGGGCCATTATCCCAGGCTCCCACCCTATTTTTTCACCCTGAGCTCTGCATTGTGATCTTGTTTTTTTTACACTCAACCATTCAGGTATACCCAGCATAGCTGCATGGGTCTTTCTTTCGATCTCAGCCCATGCTGAGGACTCCAGATCATTGCCTAGCAGACATTGTACAGGAATTGCGGGGGAAACCACCAACTGTTTTTGGCCAGTAACCCCTCAACATTCTAGGGATATCACTGCCATGGAATGTACCTTAGCCTGATTGTCAGCGCTGAGGACTGTATACGCCCCACCAGTCAAGTACTGGTCTGAGGACACCTGTTGCTCAGTCACTATGGTGACACCAGCACCAGTGTCTCTCAATGCTTCAACTCTAACCCCATTGATATGAGGCTGTTGTATTTATCTATCCAGATTACTGGGCCAGACAGCCAGGGCAGCTACATCTACCCCACTCTCTGAAACTAAAGTTGCCTCAGTGGGGGTTCACTGACATGGTTAGGTCTCACCGGGAATCCCATCTGGAGGCTTACCACTGCATTTACTGCAGGTGCACTAGAAGCACTATTTTTGTTGGGACAGCTAGTGTCTCCAGCTCTGTGTCCAATGGCTTTGCAGTCCTGGCACCAAGTCTTTTTGGGATCCAAGTCCTTCCCTTGGTATCCACTCCTGGACTGGGAAGAGTCTTGGGGCCCACCCTCCTGATCATGTTTTGGGGGGCCTTTAGAAGACTCTGTTTTGGTTACCATCTTTCCTCGAAGAGGGTGGGGGTAGAGGTAGGGGTCGGGGAGGTGGCAGTGGAGGTCAGGGGAGGGGAAAGGGATGGGGCGGGGGGGGGGCTGATTGACCTCTTTTTTGTGGTCGCCTCTACCAGTGGTAGTTTTGGTTACTCTTCTCCTGACCCAATGGTCTGCCTTCTTCTCCAAATCTTGAGGAGCAAGTGGACCTAGGTTTACCCAGTACTGATGTAACTTTTCTTGAACACAATTACTTAAGAGATGCTCTTTCATAATTAAATTGTAAAGCTCATCATAATCATGCACATTGTTACCTTTTAACCAGCCACCTAGTGTCTTTACTGAAAAGTCTACAAAATCGACTAAGGACTGACATTGGGTTTTTTGAGTCTCCCTGAACTTAGTCTGTACCCTTTAGTGGTGAGCCAAAAGCTCTCAATCAGGGTTCCCGTCATGAGGATATAGGAGCCAGCATTTGCCTCATTTAGTGTCAAGAGCCTCTCCCTACACTTTTCTGAGCACAGCTCCCAAAGAAGAGCGTCCCAATACATTTCATTACCTTTTTTCAGGGCACAGGCCCTCTTAAAGGCCGTAAACCACTTGGTGATATATTCACCCTCCTCATATTTGAGGACAATCCCTTTAGGAATTTTAGAGTCAGAAAAGCCTACTCTGTCCCTAGGTATTATACTGCTGACGCTATTCATGGATGCTAAACCCATTTCTATTTGTTCCCTTTCTATGGCCAGTTTTCTGTCTTCCAGGGCTATTCTAAGGGCCAAACTTTCTAAATGAGCCACCTCCTTGGAGACTTCATCACTGCACCTTGAGCAACCTGAGCTGGTCTGCTGGGTGCAGGATCCACAGCCTCTTCTTGGAGTGGAGGGGAGATTGGGATCTTCCTCCTCACTCTCTCCACCCTAATCTTCAGGGTCAGTGGCCTCATCCATAGGGTGGGCCTGCTCATGCTGTGCCAACAGCTTCCTAAGTGTTGCAGTGGTAGGGTTTGACCCATTTTTGATTTTGTATCCTTTACAGAGGATCCTCAGCTGCTGGTGTGGAAGCAGCAGCTAAGGGGTAAGGTTGACTCCTTAGCCACATCTTCTGAGGTGCCCATTATAGTACTAAAGTAGGGACCTTTTTTGCGGTAGAAAAAAACCTAACACAAGTTTTGCAGTCTTAACTATAGTAAGTTTTTAAATTCTAAAACTACAGGCACCTAACCAAGGCCCTGACGAACAAGTTACTTACCCCCGGTAATGCATTATCTGGTAAAGACAGGATCTAGCCGCAGATTTCTTACTTTAGAATCACCCCCAGGCGTGAGCCGGGATCTCGAAACTGTTTTCCCAAATCCCGTCTGTGTGTTGAAAGAGGGTGTCGTGCAACTCCGTATCGACGTCGTCCACCGGATGTGATATCAGCAGAGTCCATATTCCCTTTGGCAAAAGCGCCAACGTCAGTTTCTTCTGTGACTATTTCTCACACTCAAAACATGGATCCATATATAGAAACTGCCCATTGGAACAGTGCAATCCCGCAAAAGACACCCCTGTATCAAATAATCACCAAATCTTTTATTCAAGGTGTAGACTTTAAAAAAAATAATCTTCTGAGACAAAGATGACTCAGTTTACAGAGCGGGAGGATAGGAGAGTTGTTCAGGAATCTGCGGCTAGACCCTGGCTCTACTGGATAATGTGTTACCAAAGGTAAGTATCTTGCTCATCTGATATAGACATCTAGCCGCAGATTCCTTACTTTAGAATCAGATACCAAAGTTGAAGTAACCCGGAGGAGGGAATGCAAACTAAGACCTCCCAAAAAAGTCTATAAGCATTATAAAACCAGTATAGAACAATAGGAAAAGCCCGTACAATCATAATAATTAAGGTGAGTAATAATATACTCTACGACATCAAATCCTGTGGAGGGAACCACAGGTAAATAAAACCTTAAGACACGAAAAACATGGGAATAAGCTCATCCACTTTAGTATGTCAAATGTGTGTCAGAAGTGACCCAACAACATTGAAAGCCTCTAACCAGACGAAACCCGGTCTAGTACAAGAGAAACAGACCATGCATTCATAAGAATATCTAGGAGGAAAGGCATCCTTGTTAGTATAAGAACTATGTAAAGACCCAAAGTAATAAAAAGTCATGAAAAATTTAATAGTATGGAGGTAGCATCACCCATGATTGCTACCATTAAAAATATATTAGAACAAAACCGGTCTAGAAGAATTCAAAAAGACCTGGGATTCATAAGAATGTTGGTGAGCCATAGCATATTTCACAACTCATTGGAGGAACCACTTATAAGAAGTTATAAACATTCAAAAACATGGAATAAAGAAAATCCATGTTATTATGACCAATCAGTGTTAGAGGCGAACTAACAAAATGAATAATAAGCTACTCATTCCCTTATTGGGATGCAAACCCATGCATGAACACCCAAACAATACTGTGGAAAGAACCACAGCAATGACATCACAAGGACAAAGAAAACATGGTTAAGAAGCACTACCCATGACCGTAGGACACTATCGTCAAATGAGCTGGTGAAGATAATGTATTTGTTTTTATATGTAGTCCAAAACTGCTTGTTCTACTTGGTTGGAACAGAGCAACATAACATGCCAATGAGCAATACCCCTTACCACGTAAAGGTCTATTCTACAAGACCTATACTATAAGACACACATAGAATGTTTAGAGAAAACATACAATTGCCCTCTTTAAAAAGAAGTTGAAGACAACAATAGCAACCATTGACAAATATACATTTCTCCAAGAAAAGTAGGTAAAGATGATAAAAACATCAATCTATTCTCAGTATATATACACTTACTGACAGAGTAGTATAACAAACACCTATGTAGAAACCAACAAAAAAAAAAATAATATATATATATATATATATTTTTTTTTTTTTTCCCAATAAAAGAGCAAGTATGAAAAAGGGGACCTTCTTAGTGTGGCAGAAACCAAGGGGAATATGTGATTCCTATAATGATTACGACTCATCTACAGATAAACAAGAAAAGGTGTCAATGAAGCAAAAACAGACCTTTTCAAGATTCTGTAGTAAAAAGAATCTACTAGATTTTTACATATTCCCTCCCATGACAACACTTCGCAAAATGTGAACCCGGCGTCCAACAACTAGAGTCAAGTAAACAATGAAAACAGTTGTACCTAAATGAGGTATTAACATATAACATCCTCGAGTATAACAGATATAAATATCTTCATAGAGAAGAAGAAATACCCCTGAAGAAGGTAAAACCATTCAGAAAGAAGGAAGTCTTGAATGCAAGTACCCAAGCGCAGAACACCCCCTAAAGAGTCAATCATATTAATTCTATACAACAGATGGAATAGAATCTACAGAGAGATACATCTCACTGAAGGGCCATGATAACGGATATAAGCAAGGAAAAGAAAATAATAATTTTCAAAGAACATGCCGATACCATACCAATATCTACACTAAAGTGCATAAAGTCCAAACTGTGAATGCTATCTAATATAAAACCTTTAAGACCAAAAAAGAAAAGTTGTAAAGTCCCCAAAAACATACTTTCTGGCTTCTAAAGCATCCAATCTACAAAAAGTAGAAAAACTGATGCTATCACACCATAGGTAATAGGCGACGTACAATACGATTATTGTAGCTCACCAGCTACCTTATTTGACAGTACAAAAACAAGTGATAAAAACAAACTCTGCAAAGGGAGGAAGTCGGCTCAAATGCAGGTGTATTAGCCCAAAAGTTGGAGGGGTGTGTGTGTGGGTGTATACACACATGAGAAAAATTTCTGCACTTATTCTGCTTGTTTTGAATAGGTGCAGAAATTTTTCTCATATTTAAAACGGGTAACACTACCGTTTTCTCACCCCAGCCTTGTGAGGTGGATGTAGCCGGTTTAGTGGTTTCTTTTTGTTAATATAAATAAATATATATATATATGGAAAATGTCACTTACCCAGTGTACATCTGTTCGTGGCATTAGTCGCTGCAGATTCACATGCTGTGCACAGTCCGCCGTCTGGTGTTGGGCTCGGAGTGTTTTTCTTCGAAGAAGTCTTTTCGAGTCACGAGACCGAGGGACTCCTCCCATTTCAACTCCATTGCGCATGGGCGTCGACTCCATCTTAGATTGTTTTCCCCGCAGAGGGTGAGGTAGGAGTTGTGTATGCTAGTAATAGTGCCCATGCAATGGAGTGAATACGTATGTACATAATGAAGCTTAAAGTAATATATTTACAAATGTACAAATGTTCAAGATCTACTTCGAAACGGCTACAGGCTGCCGGGGAGGCGGGTGGGCGCATGTGAATCTGCAGCGACTAATGCCACGAACAGATGTACACTGGGTAAGTGACATTTTCCGTTCGATGGCATGTGTAGCTGCAGATACACGTGCATAGACTAGTAAGCAGTTATCTCCCCAAAAGCGGTGGTTCAGCCTGTAGGAGTTGAAGTAGTTTGAAATAATGTTCTTAGTACAGCTTGACCTACTGTGGCCTGTTGTGCAGTTAACACATCCACACAGTAGTGCTTGGTAAATGTATGAGGCGTAGACCATGTTGCTGCCTTACATATTTCGTTCATTGGAATATTTCCTAGAAAGGCCATGGTAGCACCTTTCTTTCTGGTTGAGTGTGCCTTTGGTGTAATAGGCAGCTCTCTCTTTGCTTTAATGTAGCAGGTTTGAATGCATTTAACTATCCATCTAGCAATGTCTTGTTTAGAAATTGGATTTCCTGTATGAGGTCTTGAAAAGCAATAAATATTTGTTTTGTTTTCCAAATTAGTTTTGTTCTGTCAATGTAGTACATTAGCGCTCTTTTGATGTCTAATGTATGTAGTGCTCTTTCAGCTACAGAATCTGGCTGTGGGAAGAACACTGGTAATTCTACCGTTTGATTCAAATGGAACGGTGAAATTACCTTTGGTAAACATTTTTGATTTGTTCGTAGTACTATTTTATTTTTGTGTATTTGAATAAATGGTTCTTGTATGGTAAAAGCTTGAATTTCACTCACTCTTCTTAGAGATGTGATGGCAATTAAAAACGCAACTTTCCAGGTTAAGTATTGCATTTCACAAGAATGCATGGGTTCAAATGGTGGACCCATGAGTCGTGTTAAGACAATGTTGAGGTTCCATGAAGGAACAGGTGGTGTTCTTGGTGGTATAATTCTCTTTAGGCCTTCCATAAAAGCTTTTATGACTGGTATTCTAAATAATGAAGTTGAATGAGTAATTTGCAGGTAAGCTGATATTGCAGTAAGATGTATCTTTATGGAAGAGAAGGCTAGATTCGACTTTTGTAAATGTAGTAAATATCCTACTATATCTTTTGGAAATACGTGTAACGGCTGGATTTGATTACTATGGCAGTAATATACAAATCTTTTCCACTTACTTGCATAGCAGTGTCTAGTGGTAGGTTTCCTAGCTTGTCTTATGACCTCCATACATTCTTGTGTGAGGTGTAAGTGTCCGAATTCTAGGATTTCAGGAGCCAAATTGCTAGATTCAGAGATGCTGGATTTGGATGTCTGATCTGTTGTTTGTGTTGTGTTAACAGATCTGGTCTGTTGGGTAGTTTGACATGAGGTACTACTGAAAGGTCTAGTAGTGTTGTGTACCAGGGTTGCCTCGCCAATGTTGGTGCTATTAGTATGAGTTTGAGTTTGTTTTGACTCAACCTGTTTACTAGATATGGAAGGAGCGGGAGAGGGGGAAAAGCGTACGCAAATATCCCTGACCAGTTCATCCATAGGGCATTGCCTTGGGATTGATCTTGTGGGTACCTGGATGCGAAGTTTTGGCATTTTGAGTTTTCCTTTGTTGCAAATAGATCTATTTGTGGTGTTCCTCAAATTTAGAAGTAAGTGTTCAGTATTTGGGGGTGAATCTCCCATTTGTGGATCTGTTGGTGATCCCGAGAGAGATTGTCTTCTAATTGATTTTGAATTCCTGGAATAAATTGTGCTATTAGGCGAATGTGGTTGTGAATCGCCCAATGCCATATTTTCTGTGTCAGGAGACACAACTGTGTCGAGTGTGTCCCTCCCTGTTTGTTTAGGTAATACATTGTTGTCATGTTGTCTGTTTTGACAAGAATGTATTTGTGGGTTATTATGGGTTGAAATGCTTTCAGCGCTAGAAATACCGCTAACAGTTCTAAGTGATTTATGTGAAACTGCCTTTGCTGTATGTCCCATTGTCCTTGGATGCTGTGTTGATTGAGGTGTGCTCCCCACCCTACCATGGAAGCATCTGTTATCACGTATTGTGGCACTGGGTCTTGGAAAGGCCGCCCTTGGTTTAAATTTATACTGTTCCACCATAGAAGCGAGATGTATGTTTGGCGGTCTATCAACACCAGATCTTGAAGCTGACCCTGTGACCATTGTGATGCTAGGCACTGTTGTAAGGGCCGCATGTGCAACCTTGCGTTTGGGACAATGGCTATGCATGAAGACATCATGCCTAGTAGTTTTATTACCATTTTGACTTGTATCCTTTGTTTTGGATACATGGCCTGTATTACATTGTGAAATGTTTGAACCCTTTGTGGACTTGGAGTGGCAATCCCTTTTGCTGTGTTGATTGTCGCTCCTAAGTATTGCTGTGTTTGACACAGCATAAGGTGTGACTTTGTGTAGTTGATCGAGAAACCTAGTTTGTGGAGGATTTTTATGACATATTTTGTGTGCTGTGAACACTGTCTTAGCGTGTTGGTTTTGATTAACCAGTCGTCTAAGTACGGGAACACATGTATTTGCTGCCTTCTGATATGTGCAGCTACTACTGCCAGGCATTTTGTAAAAACTCTTGGCGCAGTTGTTATTCCGAATGGCAACACTTTGAATTGGTAATGTATTCCTTGGAATACGAACCTTAGGTATTTTCTGTGTGAAGGATGTATTGGTAGATGGAAATACACATCCTTTAGGTCTAGTGTGGTTATGTAGTCCTGTTGTTTGAGCAGTGGGATTACGTCTTGTAATGTAACCATGTGAAAGTGGTCTGATTTGATGTAGGTATTTAGTGTTCTGAGATCTAGTATTGGCCTCAGACTGCCGTCCTTTTTGGGTATTAGAAAGTACAGTGAGTAAACTCCTGTGTTTATTTGTTGTTTTGGTACTAATTCTATTGCTTCTTTTTGTAGCAATGCTTGAACTTCTAGTCCTAGAAGGTCTATATGTTGTTTTGACATACTGTGTGTTTTCGGTGGGATGTTTGGAGGGAATTTGAGGAATTCTATGCAATAACCATGCTGGATAATTGCTAAGACCCAATTGTCTGTTGTTATTTCCTCCCAATGTTTGTAAAATTGGCTTAGTCTCCCCCCCACAGGTGTTATGTGATGGGGCTGTGTGACTTGTAAGTCACTGTTTATTTTGAGGAGTTTTGGGGCTTTGGAACTTTCCCCTATTCTTTTGGAATTGGCCCCCTCTATATTGCCCCCGAAAACCTCCCCGCTGATATTGGCTCTGGTAAGTGGGCCTTGCTTGTGATGTTGTGGTTTCTGTTGGTTGACCTCGAAACCCTCCCCTAAAAGGTGTTTTGCGAAAAGGGCCTCTGCTCTGCGGGGAGTAGAGCGCGCCCATGGCTTTGGCAGTGTCAGTGTCTTTCTTGAGTTTCTCAATAGCAGTGTCGACTTCCGGCCCAAACAACTGCTGTTCATTAAAGGGCATATTTAGCACGGCTTGTTGAATTTCCGACTTGAACCCTGAAGTATGCAGCCATGCGTGCCTTCTTATTGTAATTGCAGTGTTTACTGTCCTTGCAGCCGTATCTGCTGCATCCATTGAGGACCGTATCTGATTATTTGAGATACTTTGTCCTTCTTCCACCACCTGTTGCGCCCTTTTCTGGAACTCTTTGGGTAAGTGTTCTATGAAATGCTGCATCTCATCCCAATGAGCTCTATCATATCTTGCCAAAAGTGCCTGTGAATTGGCAATGCGCCATTGGTTTGCTGCTTGTGCTGCTACCCTTTTGCCCGCAGCATCAAATTTACGACTCTCCTTGTCTGGAGGTGGTGCGTTCCCTGAGGTATGAGAGTTCGCTCTCTTACGAGCTGCCCCGACAACTACTGAGTCCGGTGTCAATTGCGTTGTAATATAAACGGGATCTGTTGGCGGTGGCTTGTATTTTTTCTCCACCCTTGGGGTTATGGCTCTGCCTTTAACAGGATCTTGAAAGATTTGTTTGGCATGTTTTAGCATTCCTGGGAGCATAGGTAGGCTTTGGTACTGGCTATGGGTGGGTGATAGGGTGTTAAACAAAAAGTCATCCTCAATTGGTTCGGAATGCAAGGTGACGTTGTGAAAAGCAGCCGCCCTTGCGACCACCTGTGTGTAAGATGTACTGTCCTCAGGTGGCGACGGCCTTGCAGGGTACGAGTCTGGGCTGTTGTCTGATACTGGGGCATCGTAAAGGTCCCATGCATCGGGATCATCTTGACTCATTGTAGTATGAGCTGGGGAGTGCATCAGTGGTGGAGTTGTTACTGGTGATGCATGTATTGATGGTGGTGGAGACGGTGGTGGAGTTGTTCTCTTCGCCACTTTTGCCTGTGGCTGCTTGTCCTTTTGTTGAAAGGCAAGTTTTCTTTTAATCTTAATTGGGGGAAGAGTGGTTATCTTCCCTGTGTCCTCATGAATGTGGAGCCTTCTTTGTGTGTAATCTGGCTCTACAGTTTCAAGTTCCACTCCAAATCTATGCTTTTGCATTTGGGAGGTTAATCCTTGTTCCTCTGTGTAGGAACCTGTTTTCGGCTCTGAGGCTGGATGTTTCGGAACCGAAACTTTTTCGGATGTCTTTTTAGGCTCCGAAGAAACCTTTTTTATTTTCGGCGTGGTGTCTCGGTGCCGAACGTCTTCGGTGCCGCTGTCTCGGTGCCTAATTTTTTCGGAGCCGCTGTCTCGGGTCCGAGGTTGCTGTGTGGCGGTATCTCGACCTGAGTCGGATGACTTCGCCACAAGCGTGCCCTTTTTCGGTGCCGATGGTCGGTCACCTATTTTTCGGGTTAAGCCATGGCCTGTTGGCGGTGGCGTCCCCTGGGCTTTTGTTGACTTCTCGTGAGTCTTATGTTTCGACGTCTTACTCACGGTTTTTGGTGTTTCTTCGGCCTCGAGCTCTTCTGAGTCCGACTCGTGGATGGAGAAAGCGTCTTCTTCCTCCTCGAAACGCTCTTGTCCTGTCGGCGTCGACGCCATTTGCAGTCTTCTGGCTCTTCGGTCTCTTAATGTCTTTCTCGACCGAAACGCTCGACAGGCTTCACAAGTATCTTCCTTGTGCTCGGGAGACAAGCACAAGTTACAGACCAGATGCTGATCCGTATACGGATACTTGTTATGGCATTTTGGGCAGAAGCGGAATGGGGTCCGTTCCATTAGCCTTGTAGTCACGTGTGGCCGGGCCGACCAGGCCCGACGGGGGAATCGAAAAAACCCCGAAGGGCCACCGGAGCTCTTCTGAATTCGGTGTCGATTTGTTCTAACTAACCCGATACCGAACGAAACAATACCGACGTTTTTTTCCGAGATTCTAACTAACTTTCCGACCCGAAACACGGAGCGAAAAGAAACACGTCCGAACCCGATGGCGGAAAAAAAACAATCTAAGATGGAGTCGACGCCCATGCGCAATGGAGTCGAAATGGGAGGAGTCCCTCGGTCTCGGGACTCGAAAAGACTTCTTTGAAGAAAAACAACTTGTAACACTCCGAGCCCAACACCAGACGGCGGACTGTGCACAGCATGTGTATCTGCAGCTACACATGCCATCGAACATATATATGTATATATATGTATATCTATGGAAAATGGCACTTACCCAGTGTACCTCTGTCCGTGGCATGTGCCGCTGCAGATTCACATGCTATGTATATACTTCTGCCATCTAGTGTTGGGCTCGGAGTGTTACAAGTTGTTTTTCTTCGAAGAAGTGTTTCCGAGTCACGGGATCGAGCGGCGACTCCTCTTCGGCTCCATTGCGCATGGGCATCGAGTCCATTGTTAGATTGTTTTCCCACAGAGGTCAAGATAGGAGTGATAGAGTATAAAGAAAAGAGATGTCCATGCTAATGGAATGTTAAAAATATATGTACAAATGTTAACTTAAATGACTACAGGCTGCCGGGGAGGTGGGAGAGTGCATGTGAATCTGCAGTGGAACATGTCACCAACAGATGTACACTGGGTAAGTGACATTTTCCGTTTGATGGCATGTGTAGCTGCAGACACACATGCTGTGCATAGACTACAAAGCAGTTATTCGTTCCATAAAAAGCGGTGGTTAGCCTCTAGGAGTTGAAGTTGTTTGAACTAATGTTCTGAGTACAGCTTGACCTACTGTGGCTTGCTGTGTTGCTAAAAAATCTACACAAAACTGTTTAGTAAATGTATGTGGTGTTGACCAACTAGCTGCTTTACATATTTCAGCCATTGGTATGTTTCCTAAAAAAAGCCATTGTAGCACCTTTTTTCCTTATGGAATGTGCTTTAGGACCAACTAAGAGTTGTCTTTTGGCTTTAACAAAGCATGTGTGGATGCATCTTACTATCCATCTTGCTAATCCTTGTTTTGAAATGGGTTTACCAGTATGAGGTTTTTCAAAGGCTACAAACAGCTGTTTCGTTTTCCTCAATGGTCTTGTTCTATCTATATAGTACATTAGTGCTCTTTTAATCTCTAATGTATGTAGAGCTCTTTCTGCCACATAATCCGGCTGTGGGAAGGAGACTGGTAGTTCCACTGCTTGTTTGATATGAAAAGGTGATACCACTTTTGGAAGATATTTAGGGTTAGTTCGTAGTAGAACTTTAGGTTTGTGTACTTGTAGGAACGGTTCTTCAATGGTGAAAGCTTGAATTTCACTGACTCTTCGCAATGATGTAATGGGGACTAGGAAGGCAACATTCCATGTTAAGAATTGCATTTGACATGAGTGCATAGGTTCAAATGGTGGGCCTATAAGTCAAATAAGCACTGTGTTTAAATTCCAAGAAGGAACTGGAGGTGTTCTGGGTGGAACGATGAGTTTTAAGCCTACCATGAAGGCTTTAATAACAGGAACTCTAAATACAGAGCTGTGCTGTACATTTTGCAAATATGGTGAAATTGCAGTAAGATGTATTTTTATGGAAGAGAATGCTAAATTAGATTTTTGTAAATGAAGTAAATAGCATACAATATTTTGTACTGATGCTGTAAAAGGGGCAATCTGTTTAGATTGACAATAATATACAAATCTGTTCCATTTGTTAGCATAGCATGGTCTAGTAGTGGGTTTTCTTGCTTGTTTAATCACTTCCATACATTCTGATGGTAGTTGTAAATATCCAAACTCTATGACCTCAGGAGCCAAATCGTCAGATTGAGTGTGTTGGGAATTGGGTGTCTGATCTGTCCTTTGTTTTTATGTCAACAGGTCTGGTCTGTTTGGTAGTTTGGAGTGTGGTACTACTGATAGGTCTAATAATGTTGTGTACCACGGTTGACGAGCCCACGTTGGCGCTATGAGTATCATATTGAGTGTGTTTTGAAGCAATTTGTTGACTACGAATGGAATGAGTGGGAGAGGGGGAAAAGCGTAAGCAAATATCCCTGACCAATTGATCCATAGAGCATTGCCCTGGGATAGGGGATGTGGGTGTCTGGATGCAAAGCTTTGGCATTTCGCGTTTTCGCTTGTGGCGAACAGATCTATGTTTGGTGTTGCCCATTGTCGTAAGTATTTTTGAAGTACTTGAGGGTGAATCTCCCACTCGTGTGTTTGTTGACGATTTCTGCTGAGAACATCTGCTAGTTGGTTGTGTATCCCTGGAATGTATTGTGCTACCAGGTGAATTTGGTTGTGTGTGGCCCATTTCCAAATTTCTTGATCTAGGAGGGAGAGTTAGGACGAATGAGACCCTCCTTGCTTGTTTAGGTAATACATGGTGGTCATGTTGTCTGTTTTGATTAGGATATTCTTTTGTCTGAGAAGAGGTTGAAAAGCTTTGAGTGCTAGGGAGACAGCTAACAGCTCCAAGTGATTTATGTGTAGCTGTTTGTGTTGGGCATTCCATTGTCCTTGGATATTGTGATTGTTGAGGTGAGCTCCCCAGCCAATCATTGATGCATCTGTTGTAATTATGGTCTGAGGCACAGGGTCTTGAAAAGGCCACCCCTTGCTTAGATTGGCTTTGCATATTTGGACTTGCTAGCGCTTTTAGATTATTTAGAATTGCACCTAAATATTGTTGTATTTGTGTAGGTTGTAGTTGTGGCTTTTGGTAATTTATTGAGAACCCTAGCGTGTGCAGGGTTTGTATTACGTAATGCGCATGGTTTTGACATTGCGTATGACTGTTTGATTTTATGAGCCAATCGTCTAGATATGGAAAGACATGTATATGTTGTCTTCTTAGAAAGGCTGCAACTACTGTTTTAGCATTCCAGGTAGCATAGGGAGACTCTGGTACTGGCTATGTGTGGATGATAGTGTGTTAAATAAAAAGTCATCCTCGATAGGCTCTGCATGCTGGGTGACATTATGAAATGCCGCTGCTCTTGACACCACCTGTGTGTAGGCTGTACTGTCCTCAGGTGGTGACGGTCTCGCTGGATAACAGTCTGGGCTGTTATCTGATACTGGGGCATCATAAAGATCCCATGCGTCGGGATCGTCCTGACTCATTCCAGTATGAATTGGGGACTGCATCAGTGGTGGATTGGCTACCGGTGATTGTTGTGTTGAGCGTGGTGGAGATGGTGGCGGGGTTACTTGTCTTGCCACCTTTGCCTGTGGCTGCTTGTCTTTCTCTTGGAAGGCAAGTTTTCTTTTCATCCGAATTGGGGGAAGTGTACTGATCTTCCCTGTCTCTTTTTGGATGTGGAGCCTTCTCTGAGTATAATCTGGCTCCATTGACTCTAGTTCTTGTCCGAATCTATGTCCTTGCATTTGTGAGGACAGTCCCTGTTCCTCTGTGTAGGAACTTGCTTTCGGTTCCGAGGCCGGATGTTTCGGTATGGAAACTTTTTCGGCAGTCTTTTTCGGCTCCGACGACACTTTTTTAATCTTCGGCGTTCCGGTCTCTCGGTGCCGACTCGTTTCGGTGCTGGCTTCTCGGTGCCGAACCTGCTCTGACCCACTGTCTCGGGGTCGAGTCTCCTCTGTGCCGGTATCTCGACCGGAGTCAGATGCCTTCGACACATGCGTGCCCTTTTTCGGTACCGATGGTCTGTGTTGGACTTTTGCTTATGCAGGGTCATCCCCAGTCTTTTTCGCCTCCTGCCTCCTATTTTTTTCTGACATGTTGCTGTTGGCTTTTCAACTCTGAGCACTTTACCACTGCTAACCAGTGCTAAAGTGCATATGCTCTCCTGTTTAAATTCTATGTAAGTGGTTTATCCATGATTGGCATATTTGATTTACTAGTAAGTCCCTAGTAAGGTGCACTAGAGGTGCCAGGGCCTGTAAATCAAATGCTACTAGTGGGCCTGCAGCACTGGTTGTGCCACCCACATAAGTAGCTCTGTAATCATGTCTCAGACCTGCCACTGCAGTGTCTGTATGTGTATTTTTACACTGTAAATTCGACTTGGCAAGTGTACCCACTTGCCAGGCCTAAACCTTCCCTTTCCTTACATGTAAGGCACCCCTAAGGTAGGCCCTAGGTAGCCCCAAGGGCAGGGTGCAGTGTATGGATAAGGTAGGACATATAGTAATGTGGTTTATATGTCCTGACAGTGAAATACTGCCAATTTCGTTTTCACTGTTGCAAGGTCTGTCTCTCTCTCATAGGATAATATGGGGGCTACCTTTAAATATGATTAAAGTGTAGATTCCCCTAGAGAGTAGATGGACATGTGGAGTTTGGGATCCCTGAACTCACAATTTAAAAATACATCTTTTAGTAAAGTTGATTTTAAGATTGTGCGTTTGGAAATGCCACTTTTAGAAAGTGAGCATTTTCTTGCTTAAACCATTCTGTGACTCTGCCTGGTTTGTGGATTCCCTGTCTGGGTCAGTTTGACAGTTGGGTTGTTTTTCACCTCACACCAGACAGTGACACAAAGGGAGCTGGGGGGTGATCTGCATTTCCTGATTAGCCATCTCTGCTAGGAGGGAGGGGTGGAGTGGTCACTCTCATCTGAAAGGACTGTGCCTGCCTCTGACAATGCTGTCTCCAGCCCCCTGGTGTGTGTCTGAGGCCTTGCCTGGGCAAGGCAGGATTTCACAAGAAGGTGTGAGCCCCCTTTGAAGAAAGGTGACTTCAAAGACTAAAATGGGTATAAGAAGGGCACCCAAACTTACAAACTTTAGAAACACTTCTGGAACCAAGAGGAACCTCTGCCTGGAGAAGAGCTGATAGCTGAGGAACAAGTGCTGCCCTGCCTGTGACTGTGCTTTGTGGAGCTTTCCTGCAGTGCTGCTTCTGCCAGAGTAAGAGGGCAAAGACTGGACTTTGTGTGCCTTCCATCTTGAAGAAGAAATCTCCAAGGGCTTGATGTAGAGCTTGCCTCCTGTTGTTGAAGTCTCAGGGATAGCAAAGACTTCTTCCTGCCAGCACCTGGAGTCTCTGGAGAGACCCCTACTCTGCTCTGTGGTGCCCTTCCAGTTCCTGGGACCCTGAAAGGAGAGGCTGGCAGCCTAAGGACAAAAATACACGCACCGAGTGCCGTGCGGAGAAAAGATCGACGCGAATCCGATCGCGGCTGAGAAAACGACGCGACGCCGGTTCCGCAGCTGAGAAACGACGCCGCAGGAAACGCGACCGAAAAACCGACGCCCGGAGCAGGAGAAACGACGCGCAGCATCGCTGACGGAGGCTGAGAGATCGCACCCTGCGCCGCGGGACTTTCGGATCGTCGTGTGGCTGGCTTTTTCAACGCGCACCGCCGTGCCGAGTTGTTTTCGACGCACACAGCCGTGCAGGGGTACTTTCGACGCACACCGCCCGTGCGGGGTTATTTTTGACGCAAACCAGGTACATTTTCACGCTAGCAGCGCTAGTGTGGTGTTACAACTACCTAAAGACTCTTTTTATTTTAAACCTTTAAAAAATCATAACTTGACTTGTGTATGTTGGATTTTTGTCGTTTTGGTCTTGTTTTGTCTAGATAAATATTTCCTATTTTTCTAAACTGGTGTTGTGTCATTTTGTAGTGTTTTCATTAAGTTACTGTGTGTGTTGATACAAATACTTTACACCCAGCACTCTGAGGTTAAGCCTACTGCTCTGCCAAGCTACCAAGTGGGTAAGCAGGGGTTAGCTGAGGGTGATTCTCTTTTATCCTAACTAGAGTGAGGGTCCTTGCTTGAACAGGGGGTAACCTGACTGTCAACCAGAGACCCCATTTCTAACATTGGTGACCAGCGGTCGGGATTGGACTTGTATTTGTACTTGACATACAGTAATTGAGTGTACACTACTGTTTTGATCTCAGACCATTACGTGACCACATACTACTTGTTTGGTGATCTTTTGATTTTTCTCTTAAGGACTCTTTTTATTCTACTTCCATGATTTTGCTGATCCCTTGACTGATTCTTTTTACTTCATTGGGAAATTATTTTTTTCTGCCTTTTGGAACTTTGCACTTGTGACCATCATGTCTCAATCTGGAGATGCAACAGCTGGAGCTGTGTTTGAAATGGAGAAACTGAAGGAGTACTCAGTTGCTCAATTGAAACAGTTCCTTAAAGATCTTGACTGTCCCACTGAGAGCTCCACCAGGGAGGGGGAGCTGCAACAGGCACAGAAGGCCTGGGTGACAATCAAGAAGGCTGGAAGGCACACAGAGGAGGAGAATATGGGGGGGGGGAAGTGCAGAGGATACACAGTGGTGTAGAGGAGGAACCTGTTACGCCTGGGGGGAGGGTCCCCAGGAGGGGTGGCAGGGTGTCACCCAAGGGTCTGACTCCTGAAGAGTTACAGGACAGACAGGCAGAGAGGGAGTACCAATGGGAGCTGAAAAAGCTCGATTGGGAGTTGGAAGAAAGGAGGAGGAACTTAGAGATTAAAAAAATGATTTATGCTTACGAGCTTAAATTGAAAGAGCTGGAAGTCATGAGGGCTGAGTCCAGCTGGAATGGTGGCAGCAACAATTGTATATCCAGTGATGCTGCAGAAGTGCACATGCCCAGAGAGGTGGTGCCCTACTTGAAGGAGGGAGTTAACACACGCCAGGAGGTTCAGGGGTATGAGGTAGCTCCAGTGATGCACAGGGTCCCTGAGGTGGATTGGGGAACTGGCATGGGGAGTCATATTCCTACTGGGGGGAGGGACACTCTACTGACTCTAGGTGAGAGTGACAGGGAGAGGGGTTCCCCCCAGGTAGAAGTCCTGGTTATGGAGTGTGAAAACATCCCAGAAGAGTGTGGGTTGAGTGTCAGGGACAGTCAGGTACTGTCTCACCAGTCTCAGGAGGGTGATGTGGGGTGCTTTTTCAAAGCAGAGTCACTGGATGGTTGGGTGAAGGGTACTTTGGTTAATTCATGTGAGGGGCTGAGTGATGTAATTGCTGGAGAGCATATGTCTAGTCCTTATTTTCCAGAGCTATGCCAACACCAGGTGGAGTGTGAGTTCTCTGACCCCAGGGAGCTTACAATGGAGGCAGACTTCTGGGTGAGTACCAGAGAGTCTGAAGAGGCATTTGGGGGTGCTCCTGAGAGGAGTGGTCTAGGTAGTTCCCAACCAGGTGAGGTAGGGAAGGATTGTAGTGTCCCAGGTAGGTCCCAGTGTAGTGGGATGGGTGAGGGACCCCATGTCCAGTCTCAGAGGAGAGGGAATGGGGATGGGTTGAGGCCCAAGGTGCCCGAGATCCGGTCCCAGGTCCTGGAGGGTTCCCTGCGGGAACACCAGGAGGGGAGCCTAGCCTGTACCATAGGGCCATCTGTTGAGGGAGACCCCACAGTGTCAGGAGAACTTGGGGGGGCGGCTGTAGCCAGCGTCCCACCAGTTCTGGTGTCTGGCAGTACCACTCCTAGTGAGGGGGTGCAGAAGTCCAGACAGAGGGTTGAGAGGGGGTTGCGGACCCCAGTGGAGAACCTGGAGGGTCAGGGGTCAGCTCTGAGAGCAGAGCCCCCCATGAATGACCTTGGTAAGACCATTTCTGGGTTGGGGGGAATCCAGACTCTGTCAGATGGGCAGAGGTCAGGAGACCTGCGCCAGCCAGACTCTTGTGTGGCCCTTTGGGACAGTGTGTCCCTTGAGGGGGGTAAGTGTGCCCCCCTGGAAGTCCTGGTGTGCCAGGCAATGGTTCAACCGCAGGGTGGTGACTCTGGGTTGAATGATCAGGTTCAGGGGGTAAACTCTGACCTGATGGGGGGTAAGTGTGCTCCCAAGGAAGTCCTGGTGTGCCAGGCAGTGGTTCAACCGCAGGGTGGTGACCCTGGGTTGGATGACCAGGTTCAGAGGGTAAACTCTGACCTGGTAGGGGGTAGGTATGCCCCCCAGGAAGTCCTGGTTTGCCAGGCAGTGATCCAGTCTGTGGGTACAGACCCTGGATTGGGAGGCCAGGTTAAGGGTGTCCCCCCTGACCTGGAGGAAGGGGCTACTGCTAACAGTGCCCCTACCATGTTGTCTTCTGGGGGGGCCACTCCTAGTTGGGTGGTTCAGGACCCCAGAGGAGAGGGCAGGGGGAGGGAAGCCTCACCCCTGGCCCTGGTCCAACCTGAAGGTACAGACCCCAGGTTGGAGGATCAGTTGCAGGTTAACATCCCTGCACGGGTGGAAGAATTGTGCAGGACTGCTTCTACAAGCACCCTGACAGTTTTTGACTCTGGGGGTGCCGCTTCTGCAGGGAGGTTACAGAGCCCCAGAGGGGAGGACCAGGGTCAGGTTGTCATCCCTGACCTGGTGGAAGAGAGAGTGGTCAAAGGGTGCCAGGCACCTGGGGCTACCACCCCCCACTCTCCACAGTCACAGTGGTTAGAGAGGCCTGAGGTCGGGCTCTCATCCCTGACAGTTGTCTGGGGCCACTGTGGCTTGCTGTCCTGGTGGACAGAGTTGCCCCTGGGGGGGGGAGGACGAGAGTCACACCCCGGGGTGGAGTGGGCAACACCACTGTGTTGGCCCTGGTGGTACTATCTGCCCATTGCAATACATCTGTGAGCAAAGTAAAGTTAGGTGTTGCACAGATGGTGTCTGTAGATGTGGAGCAGGGTTCCCCATGGGTTAGCTTAGTGGGCCCTGAGAGTATGGACAGAGGGATCCAACTGGAGTCAGGAAGGCGTAGAACTGGAACATGCCCCTGCTGTTGTGGGCCTGGGTCCCTGTTCTATCGCCCCAATCAGGGAAGTACATCAAGGTATTGATTGTTCTCCCCTGGCTTTAGGCTGGTAGGGGGTCGTGTTGGACTTTTGCTTATGCAGGGTCATCCCCAGTCTTTTTCGCCTCCTGCCTCCTATTTTTTTCTGACATGTTGCTGTTGGCTTTTCAACTCTGAGTACTTTACCACTGCTAACCAGTGCTAAAGTGCATATGCTCTCCTGTTTAAATTGTATGTAAGTGGTTTATCCATGATTGGCATATTTGATTTACTAGTAAGTCCCTAGTAAGGTGCACTAGAGGTGCCAGGGCCTGTAAATCAAATGCTACTAGTGGGCCTGCAGCACTGGTTGTGCCACCCACATAAGTAGCTCTGTATTCATGTCTCAGACCTGCCACTGCAGTGTCTGTATGTGTATTTTTACACTGTAAATTCGACTTGGCAAGTGTACCCACTTGCCAGGCCTAAACCTTCCCTTTCCTTACATGTAAGGCACCCCTAAGGTAGGCCCTAGGTAGCCCCAAGGGCAGGGTGCAGTGTATGGATAAGGTAGGACATATAGTAATGTGGTTTATATGTCCTGACAGTGAAATACTGCCAATTTCGTTTTCACTGTTGCAAGGTCTGTCTCTCTCTCATAGGATAATATGGGGGCTACCTTTAAATATGATTAAAGTGTAGATTCCCCTAGAGAGTAGATGGACATGTGGAGTTTGGGATCCCTGAACTCACAATTTAAAAATACATCTTTTAGTAAAGTTGATTTTAAGATTGTGCGTTTGGAAATGCCACTTTTAGAAAGTGAGCATTTTCTTGCTTAAACCATTCTGTGACTCTGCCTGGTTTGTGGATTCCCTGTCTGGGTCAGTTTGACAGTTGGGTTGTTTTTCACCTCACACCAGACAGTGACACAAAGGGAGCTGGGGGGTGATCTGCATTTCCTGATTAGCCATCTCTGCTAGGAGGGAGGGGTGGAGTGGTCACTCTCATCTGAAAGGACTGTGCCTGCCTCTGACAATGCTGTCTCCAGCCCCCTGGTGTGTGTCTGAGGCCTTGCCTGGGCAAGGCAGGATTTCACAAGAAGGTGTGAGCCCCCTTTGAAGAAAGGTGACTTCAAAGACTAAAATGGGTATAAGAAGGGCACCCAAACTTACAAACTTTAGAAACACTTCTGGAACCAAGAGGAACCTCTGCCTGGAGAAGAGCTGATAGCTGAGGAACAAGTGCTGCCCTGCCTGTGACTGTGCTTTGTGGAGCTTTCCTGCAGTGCTGCTTCTGCCAGAGTAAGAGGGCAAAGACTGGACTTTGTGTGCCTTCCATCTTGAAGAAGAAATCTCCAAGGGCTTGATGTAGAGCTTGCCTCCTGTTGTTGAAGTCTCAGGGATAGCAAAGACTTCTTCCTGCCAGCACCTGGAGTCTCTGGAGAGACCCCTACTCTGCTCTGTGGTGCCCTTCCAGTTCCTGGGACCCTGAAAGGAGAGGCTGGCAGCCTAAGGACAAAAATACACGCACCGAGCGCCGTGCGGAGAAAAGATCGACGCGAATCCGATCGCGGCTGAGAAAACGACGCGACGCCGGTTCCGCAGCTGAGAAACGACGCCGCAGGAAACGCGACCGAAAAACCGACGCCCGGAGCAGGAGAAACGACGCGCAGCATCGCTGACGGAGGCTGAGAGATCGCACCCTGCGCCGCGGGACTTTCGGATCGTCGTGTGGCTGGCTTTTTCAACGCGCACCGCCGTGCCGAGTTGTTTTCGACGCACACAGCCGTGCAGGGGTACTTTCGACGCACACCGCCCGTGCGGGGTTATTTTTGACGCAAACCAGGTACATTTTCACGCTAGCAGCGCTAGTGTGGTGTTACAACTACCTAAAGACTCTTTTTATTTTAAACCTTTAAAAAATCATAACTTGACTTGTGTATGTTGGATTTTTGTCGTTTTGGTCTTGTTTTGTCTAGATAAATATTTCCTATTTTTCTAAACTGGTGTTGTGTCATTTTGTAGTGTTTTCATTAAGTTACTGTGTGTGTTGATACAAATACTTTACGCCCAGCACTCTGAGGTTAAGCCTACTGCTCTGCCAAGCTACCAAGGGGGTAAGCAGGGGTTAGCTGAGGGTGATTCTCTTTTATCCTAACTAGAGTGAGGGTCCTTGCTTGAACAGGGGGTAACCTGACTGTCAACCAGAGACCCCATTTCTAACAGTCTGTCAGCAACTTTTCGGGTTAAGCCATGACCTGCTGGCGGTGGCGTCCTCTGGGCTTTACTGGATTTTCCGTGAGTTTTGTGTATCCACGTCTTACTCACGGTTTTCGGCGTCTGTTCGGGATCGACCTCGTCCGAATCCTCGATGGAGAAGGTTTCTTCCTCCTCCAAGTGTTTTTGTCCTGTCGGCGCCGACGCCATTTGTAGTCTTCTCGCTCTTCGGTCTCTTAACGTCTTTCTCGACCGAAACGCTCGACAGGCTTCACAAGTATCTTCTTTGTGTTCTGGAGACAAACACAAGTTACAGACCAGATGCTAATCTGTATAAAGATATTTGGGGCAGAAGCGGAATGGGGTCCGTTCCATTAGCCTTGAAGACGCACGTGGTCGGGCCGACCAGGCCCTGCCGGGGAATCGAAAACGCCGAAGGGCCACCGGAGCTCTTCAAAATTCGGTGTCGATCTGTTGTAACTAACCCGATACCAAACGCAAGCAATACCGTCAAATTTTCCGAGATTCTAACTATCTTTCCGAACCGAAACGCGGAGCGAAAAGGAACACGTCCGACCCCGGTGGCGGAAAGAAAACAATCTAAGATGGAGTCGACGCCCATGCGCAACGAAGCCGAAAGGGGAGGAGTCCCTCCATCTCGTGACTCGAAAAAGACTTCTTCGAAGAAAAACAACTTGTAACACTCCGAGCCCAACACTAGATGGCGGGATGTGCACAGCATGTGTATCTGCAGCTACACATGCCATCGAACATATATATATATGATTGCTCACCAGTAGACCATTAAATACTCCACTTAGAGTATGGTATATCCCATTAGGGTAACAACTCCTAAGCACAAGCTTTTCTTCAGAGTAAAGTAAAAAATATCACCTTCATATCAGGTGTGTTAAAAAGTAATAACCTACTAAAAGGCCGTTAATGACAAACTTGAAGTGGAAAGTCATCATTCTACACCAAGTAATGACAATAATGAAAGTAGTCTTGAACATCAGGCATGAAAACCCCCATAGAAAAATAGTACCTAGCAAAAGTAGGAACACCCACCTGGTGCCACAATTAGGTTATAACAGATATATAGCTTAAAAAGCCTCACGGCCCTGCAGAAGCATGGCTCTTCTGTGGAAAAAGTAAGAACAAATAACACCTTACTATACAGTACAGGAGTTATGAACTAGGCCAAAAGGTAGAGAGGAAACAAGCTAAATGGCTGCTCCACCCCTACTGTCATGAAAACACCTTAAAGCTGAGTTAGCCTGTGCACCAAATAAATGGGAACCATTAAACGGCATGTCAAGCAATGTGGCTTAACGTAACACAACTGAGGAAGCCATAGCTTGACCCACAGTCGGTAGTCTTGATACCACAGCGAATATTTAGTGTATCTGCTTGCTGGCCATCTTCAATAATAGGAGTAAAAGTGTTCCTGATTTCTAACGGAAGCGCAGGCAAGATGTTCACTAATGAGTCCCATAAAGAATAAGGGAAATGTCCAAGAACACGTATTCAAAGAGCGCAGAGAAGAATTTGCAGAGGAAACAAAATGCCTAACACAGAGGTCTTGACTCCTGGACATTCTATCTGGGACATGTGGAAGAGACTCAATATCATGGGAGGCCAAAGCGGCCTGTGCAACCAAACTTCAATGAGTAGGATGTCTTATTAGACAAGCTGGAACACCAGGGCAGGTCTCTGCCTGTCAGATATAGCCCAGTCAACAGGGGCCCCTGTATCAGGCTTAGACCAAGCCCCTAACAAAACATTATGTAGGGCTTCACTGTAAGGGAGCACTGACTCAACACCTATTTGGCTTTGATGGAGAACATCAATTAGGGGACCTGAAGCTAATTCCACTGAAGGAAGATCAGATCCAACCTTACTGTGACTCTTTTCGGTATGTCTGCATAAGAGGAGCTCTCCTCAGAAGCAAGTCCAGGGAGTGAAAGTAGGAAAAATCTGTGCCACTATTCATAGCTAGGTCAATTAACCAGATGTCCTCTCTATGGGGTTCCAACCACCTCTCCACCATCTCCTTCAGTAGGATAAACCTGAGGGGACTCTTGTGGAGGAAGATCAGGGACAACAGGCATGAATGGCGCCGTTCCAGACATCGACCAGCATCGAGAAGGCGATTCCTCGACGCTGATTTCGAGCTCAGAGGGAGAGAGAGGGATTTGACTTCGATCAGAGCTACCAGTGGAATTGCCGGAGTAGGCTAATCGGATACTAGCACCAAAGGTGGGAACCCCGAAGGGCTGTGCATCGGTGCTATGATGTCTTTGTCAACTGATGCTGAAGGCCTAATTAAAGCCAAGGACTAAGCCGGCGGCGTGGATACAATTAAGGTACTTTGCACCTCCTTGGGACCCACAGGCGCTCCAGAGGGAGGTGATGGAGTGCAGAGAGCAGGAAGCAAAGTGTAATATTCACCCATCTGGTCAAGAGGTGCCACTTCTCCTGGAAAGAGAGGGAAATGCGGGGTAGACTCCAACCTCGTCTCCTCAACCGAGGAATGGTGGGAGGATGTATGCAGTAAACTAGGCAACTTCCGTGTCTTCGACCACTTGCATAGACTTACCTCTGGATGTCAATGGAGAATGATGTCTACGAGAACGACTCCTTGAATGGCCCCGCAAACATACATCAGTTCGAGAAGGAGACCGGGATGACTCTGACATCCACTCTGCCAGAATCTACATTCAACGCTCCTGAAGTGGCCGACAGGAGTTGCATTCTTCGGCATCATGGTGCTCGCCCAGGCACCACATACAAACCGACTGGGGGTCTATAGCTGACATCTGTCGTCCACAGGACAGGGGTTAAACCCAGAAGACATAGCAAAAGCAAAGTTTCAGTATGACAAAAATGTCAAAGTAGGCCGAAAACAGTCAGACTGTCACCGGATCCATATTGCAAGCAGGGAAATAAGAAACTGACGTCACAAAGGGCAATATATGGACTCCAGAGACGTCACATCTGGTGGACGAAGTCAGTACGGAGTTGCGCAACGCCCTCTTCCCACACGCAGATGTGCTGTGTGAAAGAAGTTACCGGATCCAGGCTCACGCCTGGGGGAGATTCTAAAATAAGGAATCTGTGGCTAGATGTCTCTATCGAATAGTTAATTTAAAGAATTTAGAAAAAATTACTGAACAAAAATGCAATTTTAACTAAAGACAATGTTGGATTTAATTGTGTAGTCACTTACGGACTAAGTGGTATCAGCAAACGCAAAGTGTAGGAAGCTGGCTCGATGTATGGTGCATTAAAAAGAAGCACAGCGAGCACAGAGTTCAGTGGATCCCCAATTGGTTAACAGAGGCAAATGTAGATAATACTAAAACTCTCTTTTGTGATAGTGTGGGCGAGCTGTTAGGGTTATCAGAGGGCACTGCTAAGTATTTATTGTACTCACAGAGGCAATAAATGAGACACTCAAAAGAATAAATCCAAGACCAATTTAGAAAAATAACAATTCTTTTTATATGTGTTTTGAAACCAAGAACACTGTTAAAGAGTAAGTACTGTTTTTTAAATCAATTTTTAAAGGTAAGTAAAATGTTCAAACCTGTGTGCCTTTATACACAATGCAACCCTATGGAAGGATAAGTCAGTAATGTATATAAATAAGTACAGTCGGTTTCAAGGGTTCATCTTCAGAGTTTGGAGCTGCAGAGGCCCCAGGGCCAAAGTACTCCCAGCAGTCCGTCAGAAGGCACCCAGGCATCACCAGGTGCAGGGTGCTAGTGAGGTTTTAGCTGGGCACACTACAATGAAAGGGGCCACCTCGAAACATGCTGCACAGAGGGACTTAGGGACAAGTCAGAGCTCCCAAAAGGGGGCTTGGGCTGCAAGTGGTCTTGGGGCAAGGAGGCACAGGCTGTTTTTCAGGATCCAGGCTAGGCAGCTCAGATGCCAAGGGGACAGAGTGGCAGAGCCTGGTGCGCAAAGATGCTCCTCGCGGTTAGGGACAAACAGCTGACAGACAAAATCAGGGCAGCTGGTCCACTCACAACGAGGGTCTTAGAGATCCCGACATCACTTGTCAGCTGCTTGGTCCTGGTACAGTGAGAATCTCGACTGGACTCTCACTGCTGGTGCTTGATGCAGGCTATCTGGTACCCCGGGGATTGGTGGTGCACGGCTCAGGTCCTCCAGAGCACGAGTACCTTCTCCTTGTCTGCAGCGTCAGTCGAGACCAGGAAGCTGCAAGGTGGTGGACCGTACTCTGCTTTTCGGTGCATGCAAACTGCAGGGAAGTAGCTCCTCTACTCCAAGGGAGAATGGCGGAAATTTTCTAGGTGCTGGCAGGCTACCGGAGGTTTTGGTAGTTCTCCAGCTTTGCAGGACGAGTCACTCTGTTGCTGAGAAAGTTGCTGGCAGGCAGGATTTCACACAAAAACATCCACAACTCTTCTGCGGTCCTTGTCAGGAAGTGACTCTTCGTCTTTCTTCTCCTGAACAGTCAAATCTGAGTTCTTGGGTTCAGAGGTACCACCTAAATACTCAATTTAGGGGCGTTACAAAGCATTGACAGGTAGCAGCCAATGGGTTGCCTACCTTTAGGGATACTACACACACTATATGACCACTTCTGCTGGGAAATTGGCCTAACCTTGACCCTAGAATACCGATTCCATCCAAAACAAGATGGAATAATTTGAAAAGTGTTATCCGCATCCACTGGCCCCACCTTAGGAGTGGGTCTGGCAGGATGTGGGCACACCGCCTAATGTTACTCATTTTCCCATCTACGCAGTGACGCCAAGAAGTGGGGTGCGGGACATGGAGGTGGTCATCTCCACCATCTGGAGAGACCTGGGACGCATAACAAAGGCAGGTGGTCCTTCCAAGTTTCCTGCCCTAAAATGCCCATCCTGCCTGAAGAGGTGAAAACGCTTTTGCCCAGAGCAGGCTTGGTTCCTGGCCTCTAAGAATGCTGGCTCTCACCTCAGGAGGTCAGAAATCTGTCTAGGGTGGCTGTGCTGGTTCAGACCAGCCAGTCAACACACTACTAGTCAGTTAGGTTTTCAGGGGGCACCTCTAGGGTGCCCTCTGGGTACATGTATTAATAAATCCATCACTGGAATCAGCGAGTGTAGGAAGCTGGCTCTGTATATACTATATCAAAGTGAGAGATAGTGTGCACAGAGTCCAGGGGTTCCCCCAAGAGGCTTGACAGAGGCAATAATAGATATTACTAATGCTCTATTTGTGGTAGTGTGGTTGAGCAGTTAGGCTTATCAGAGGGTAGGCACCAAACCCACACCCTCAGCGGCACTGGGGCGGCCGGGTGCAGGGAGCAAACAGGGCGTTGGGTTTCCCATGAAACTCTATAAGGGAACCCTGGAGGTCACTCGGGCGCTGCAGGTGAGGTACGAGGGAGGTGTCTTGGGCATACCACTGGTCGGATAGGGAAGAGGGCCACCTGTTGATCATCGCTGCATCGGGTGTCGATTTCTCCAAGGCCTAGGGGCTGCGGAAGCAGTGGGTCCTTTGGCGTTGGTTATCTTCATACAGGGCAGTTGCGGTCAGTGGGGTCCTCGGGATTCCCTCGGCAGGCGTCATCGTGGAGGGGTCAACCCAGGGTGGACACTTGGTCGCCGTCACCTGGGGGTCCTCTCTGGTCAGTTGGGCCGCCAGTACTCGGGCTGTGGACATCGGGTGCAGAGTGGTTAGGACTCACGCTTCTGGAGTGAGGGGGGAGTCCTTCAGAAGAGGTTTCTTCTTCTGTTCTTCTTTGGACAGGGCCACTGTCCACAGGGGTTTTTGATCCTCTGTGATGCAGGCAGTCCTCTAGAGGTTTTTCAGAGGTTGCTGGACCTGCAGGACGCATCTCTTTTCTTCTGCAAGTTTTTTTTAAGCGGGAGACAGGCCGGTAGGCCTGGGGCCAAGTCGGTTGCTGTCTCCTTTCTTCTCTGCTAGGGTTTCCCCTAAGCAGTCCTCCTCCTTGTGAGGTCAGGAATCTAAATCTCTTGGTTCAGGGGGCCCTTAAATACAAGATTTAGGGGCGTTTTTAGGGTTAAAGGCCAGTAGCCAATAGCTACTGGCCCTGAGGGTGGCTTCACGCTCCTTGTGCCCACTCTCTTTGGGGAGGGGGTATACCCTTATCCCCATTGGTACCTGTCCTCCAAACCAAGATGGACGATTCTGCAAGGAGGGGGTCACTTCAGCTCTGGACACCTTTTGGGTGGTCCTGGCTGAGGTAGTGACTCCTTGTTTTTACTAATTATCCCTCTGGACTTGCCATCATAAGTGGGGGCTTTGTCCAGGGGCTGGGCATCTCCACTAGCTGGAGTGCCCTGGGGCATTGTAACAGGAAGCCTGAGCCTTTGAGGCTCACTGCTAGGTATTAAAGTTCCTGCAGGGGGGAGGGGTGAAGCACCTCCACCCAGTGCAGACTTTGTTTCTGTTCCCAGAGAGCACAAAGGCTCTCAACCCATGGGGTCAGAAAATCATCTCTCAGTGGCAGGCTGGCACAGACCAGTCAGTCCTGCACTAAAGTATTGGGTAAAATACAGGGGGCATCTCTAAGATGCCCTCTGTGTGCATTTTTTTTATAAATCCAACACTGGCATCAGTGTGGGTTTATTATTCTGAGAGGATTGATACCAAACTTCCCAGTATTCAGTGTAGCCATTATGGAACTGTGGAGTTCGTTTTGTCAAACTCCGAAACCATATACTTAACATGGCCACACTGTGTTTACAAAGCCGAAAAATGGACTTAAACACTGTAGGGGCATGTTGCTCACGCAACTATGCACTCACCTGTGGTATAGTGCACCCTGCCTTAGGGCTTTAAGGCCTGCTAGAGGGGTGACGTGACTTACCTGTGCCACAGGCAGTGTTTTGTGTGGGGGATGCCGTGTCGACTTTTCTCCCCACCAACACACACAATCTGCGATGGCAGTGTGCATGTGTTAGGTGAGGGGTCCTTTAGGGTGGCACAACACATGCTGCAGCCCTTAGGGAACTTCCCTGGTCATAGGGCCCTTGGTACTACTGGTACCTTTTACAAGGGACTTATCTGTGTGCCATGGGTGTGCCAATTGTGGAAACAATGGTACATTTTTAGTGAAAGAACATTGGTGCTGTGGCTTGGTTAGCAGGGTCCCAGCACACTCTCAGTCAAGTCAGCATTTATATCAGGCAAAAAGTGGGAGGGGTAAGGAGGGTGGGGTAACTGCTACAAGGGCCATTTTCCTACAGCAAGGGTTTATTAATACAAGATGTTTGATACCAAACAAGCTTTCATGTAGAGGGGGAACTTGTAGCGACCAGTGTCCAGCACATGTATTTAAAATGGCTTCCCTGCACACTTACTATGTCTAAGAATCAAAGACATAGCAAAGGCATATTTGCTCATGCATATATGCCCTCACTTGTAATATAATGCACCCTGACTTGGGGCTGGAAGGCCTGCTGTTGGGGTGACTTACAGATAGGCCTGGGCAGAGTTTGTGGAGTTCTGCTACACAGAATTCCACGAAGTGCCAAAAAACTCCATTGAGCTACACGGAGTTCCGCGAGCAGGAGAGTTTGGGTAAGTCACACTGCTTTCCAGTGCAGGAGTTTCTCCTGTGCTGTAAAATCAGCATGAACTGCATCATGCAGAGCGCCAGAGGGTGCTAACTTCTTTCTGCCACTCAAGTAGATTTTCTACTCGAGAGGCAGCTTCCTCAACATGAGTGGAAGCTTTCTCAATGCAAGCAGTAGAGACCTGCGGCGACCGCCTACGTTCAGAAACCTCGCTCGCCAACTAAGTGATATCTCTTGCTCGGCAATGTAACGTTGGCGAGCCAAGCAAGAGAAAAAAACTCTGCTCCACATCGATTTGTTGAGTTTTTCAGAACTCTAAACAGAGGGGGAAAACTCCATCGGTGGAGCGGAATTCTTCACCCATCCCTGCTAACAGATATTACAAGCAGTCTTTAGGGGGACACGGCATACAAGCGTGTACCATGTTGTGTTTTCAATTTTGGAAGCACCTTGTCATGCAGTCTGAGTTGGCAGTTTGTATAAGTTTGGTGCTGGGTCCCTTAGAGCACAAGTTGTCCTGCAGCTCTAAGGGGCCCTTTTAGGTACCCATGCCCTACGTACCAGTGGTACCATTTACTAGGGACTCACAGAGGTGCTACTACGGCTGGCCACTTGGGGATCAAGTGACCAGGTGTCTTGTTTTTGGGAAGGAACACTGGCACGGGGGGGCTGGTTAGCAGAAACCCAGAGCACTCCAGTCAAAGTTGTATTTTAAAAAAAAACAGGCAAAAAGTGGCATGGGGCCCGGGGGTGGTTACTGCAACCAGAACACTGCCCCCTACACTAAGGAATCAGTAACTAGATATCTATCAGATTGCTTGTGCAACTGTCTGGCCAGAGCAGAAAGACCCCAATATGTGCTGTGACTCTCCTCTCCTTAAACCACTCCAGCCTGTCTGCTTTTTTGCCAAATAAACAAGAGCCCTCAAACTGCATGTTCTTGAGGGACTCATGAACATCCCTGGAGAAGCCCATGACCTCATCCAAGCATGTCAGCGAAGAGCCACACTATTGCCCACTGCTCTACCAAAAAAGATGGTGTGTCCGAGCCAGAATATATGACATATTTCGCTGCATCGCAACCGTCTTGAATAGTCTGTTTGAGGGACATCCAGAACAGCTTGTATAACTTGTGCCAGTGTGTCTCAAAGCGCATGAAAGCAGTGGCATAGAAGGCAGATGGAATTCAATGACCTCAGGGCAAGACTCGTAGAGAACAAAATCAGGTTTCCAAACGTCTCTAGTCTTTTAGAGTCACCATCAAGCGGAGTGAAAGAAAAGTGCTGAGATTTACATTGTGGACAGTCTGTACAATCAAACTCCCTGGCTTTGCAGGTTGTATAAGAAAGGCTGATTCTCTGGTACAGAACGATGGCAATGAGTGACCTGCCTATTAGCAAGCGGACCTGAACATGTTTTCTGCCACATGCTCAAAAGGGTGTTAATGATGGCCCTATTTTATGTGAAAAGAGGTTCTGTTTGGGACCTGACCAGGCTGAAGTACCTCATACATATTAGTCTTCACTGCCCTCAGTGGGGAGCTTTTAGTCAGGAACTTCGGCTGCCCTTTGCATAATAGTAGCAAAGGAGGCACTTTTCTTGGTAGCAGAACGAGGGAGACCTGAAATTGTCAGTATCTGTAGAAGTATCCAGACCACTGGCATCTTGAAGTTCTTCATAGTGGTTTTCCTCATCATATTGGGGAACATAGTAGCCCCTTAATCATAACTGTCATCATCAGACGCAATGCCAGAAAGATTGTGTAAAGTTTGGGCTCTACCATGTGGCAAGGACAAAGTGTCAGAATTTGAGGGATTGCCTATAGGCAATGTGTTGGTCAGGGCCAGGCCCAATGTTGGTTGAGGTCATGGTGGATAGCAAGATGGGATGCACATCATCTTCCGGTACTGATGTGAATAGAACCGAACAAGGGGATGGCTCTGGGACCAAAGTCGGCACCGAAGTTGATACTACACCCAATAAGAGTTCACAGAGCCAGTGGAAGGTTGACTGGACGCCCACTACATATAGTTGGAGCTCAAAGGCATGTCGGACAAACCTGGTAAAGTGCTGAAAATACTCACCATGGCATCTCTGAAGTCCTCTACTTGTTGCAACGTCACAGAGAGACTCGAAAACTGGGTGTAAGCATGGACCAAACTCAGTTGGCTACGGCAGAGGTTGACATTAAGTCTGGGAGGCATGTTGTCGCCCTTGCAGCCTCTCTGGAGTCCAAGACTGGAGAAAAGGGGCAGATTTCCACTTCAAATTGTGCTTTTTCTTGGATTTACTTGAATACTTCGACCACGACGATCTGTTGTGGGAATGACTTCAGGAGCAGAAACTGAACCTTCCTTTCAACTTTGATCGTCTGCAACATGGAGTCTTCTTGCATTTGGCTACAAATCTTGGCCTCATGGACCCGAATGGCCTTCGGGTTCATCTGGGTGCAGTCTTCACAGCACCTGGAGTCATGCTTCAACTCAGACACTATAAACATACTTCGTAAACGTCCACAACAGATATCTGTTTACAAAAGTCCGTACAAGGTTTGAACACTGTCTTAAGGGGGGATCTTTGCCCTTGAACAATGGTAAATCTTTAGGAAATGTGTGATCTGAAAGACCAAGGAGAAACTCTGCATCTAAAGGCATGGAAAGAAAGGAACTGACATCAGGGTGCATGGGTGGAACTTTTATGCAGCTCTGCTATTCATTTCTAGAGAGGAAAGACGTTGGCGTGGAGCCACATGAAGCCACCAACTGAAGTGTAGGAGTACTGCTGTCAAGTCTCTGAATATAGTCTGAGGTCTGGAGAATATTCAAAAGGTGATGAATCTGAGTTTAGAAGTATCCATCAGAATGGTAATTTTACCAAACACTAAATTTGAAATCTAAATGATTCTTTAAGACTTCAGTCTGCAGCAGAGTATCACCAATATATTAAATCCAGGAATTCTAGTAAGTAGAAAATATTACCTTTAATGGTTTAATCTGGTCCAAACCCAAATACGAATCGGATCTCAGAAACACAGTGTATTGGTAATTCCCAGGTTTACTTGGTGCAGGAAATTTCAGTTCCACCTGCAACACAATATACATTTAAAATATTATCATTGCTAATAACATCAGCATGCACGTTTAATGCAAGAGCACACAATGCTTACAACCAACAAGTATTAAAAACCCAGTGGGGATTTTGACTTCAGAATGAATTCCTTTTCCAAGTAAACCAAATACAGGGAAAGGATATTAGAATAAACCCCATTACTTGTCTGAAGTACTGTGGAAAATCAATTTTGTGATTACATTTAAACAATTTCATGCTTGGTGACAAAAACAGGGGATGTATAACTAAAAACACTAATTTTTTAAACTACATACACAAGCTAACTTCCATGCCTCGTTTTATGCGTTCTTTTAAAGTTCCACAGTCTAATTAGCGGTTTATAGCTTTCAGCAGGAGTCTGGGGATTTGGTTAATACAGCTAGATGGATAGTCCAGTGTATTCAGACTTGTTATCTTAAAGCTAAAAGACAACCATAAATGACTCCTAAAGCACACTCTACCAGAAAAAAAGGAGCTTCTTTGGCCTTTTTAGGAAACATTTTAATAGCAGATATTTGTAAAGCTGCTGCTTGTTCTACACCTCACACATTCATTAAACACTATTGTGTAGATGTTCTAGCTTGTTAACAGGCAAATGTTGGCCAAGAAGTCCTTAGGACACTTTTTGAAGCTACTCTAACTCCTACCGGCTAGTGACCGCTTATTTCGAGGGGACTGCTTTACAGTGTATGCAAAGCATGTGTACCTACAGCTACACATGCCAAGGAACAGAAAATGTTACATATCCAGTAGACATCTGTCCGTGGCATGTAGTGCTGTAGATTAACATGCACCCTCCCTCCTACCCCGTAAGCCTGTAGTCGTTGTACAACATTTTGTAAATATGTACATACACTGCATGGACATGTCTTATATATGTATAGTCATGTGAGAAAACAATCTAACAAAGGACTCAATGCCCATGCGCACTATCACCAAGAGGAGCAGTCACTTGATCTCGTGACTCAAAAAAATCTTCAAAGAAAAACAATTTGTAACACTCCGAGCCCAACACTAGATAGCGGACTTATGCAAAGCATGCAAATGTACAGCACTACATGCGAAGAACAGATGTCTACTGGGTAAGTAACATTTTTCGTTCCTGTCAGAAAATAATCGACAAACATTGGAAATGTTAAAATGTATCAAATAAAGGTGTTGACAAACATTTCTAAGAGAATTGTTTTAAGAAAAAAGGCCAAGTAAAAGCTGAGCTCCGTGCTCCAAAATCCTGTCACCAGGAGCTGAAAAAAAGAATTGAGGTAACTGCCACCTCAATCCCCTACTGGCCATGATGGGATACTGGTGGGCTATAGAGCCTTAAAGGCGCAGACTTTTTTTATATATGCAGAGTTGGAGTCTATAAATCTACATTGGGGTCTTCCTGCTTCACCATTTTCCTTTTAAAAAAAAAAAAAAAAGGTTTGTGATTGAGATTGGTAAGGTCAAGTAACAAAATTCTAGATAATCTTTCCTCATTGTTTGACTTGTAATTCGCCCTTTTTTAAAAGCAAATTAAATCTATTGGCTGGTATAACCTGGATTTATAGGCAACAAAACATTTAACTATTTAAGTGCTTATCCTGGCCTTACTGAAGAAAAGGGAACATCTACACTTAGGAATGAAAATGTCACTTACCCAGTGTACATCTGTTCGTGGCATCAGTCGCTGAGATTCACATGGTATGCATGAGCTCGCCATCTGGTGTTGGGTCGGAGTGTTACAAGTTGTTTTTCTTCGAAGAAGTGTTTTCGAGTCACGGGACCGAGTGACTCCACCTTCTGTGCTCATTGCGCATGGGCGTCGACTCCATCTTCGATTGTTTTCCCCGCAGAGGGTGAGGTAGGAGTTGTACTATAGTAATAGTGCCCGCGCAATGAAAAATGTAAGTATGTACCTATTAAAGGATTAAGTAATATATATACAAATGTACAAAATTGAAGGTAACTTCTGAACTGCTACAGGCTTCCGGGGAGGTGGGTGGGTCCATGTGAATCTCAGCGACTGATGCCACGAACAGATGTACACTGGGTAAGTGACATTTTCAGTTCGATGGCATCTGTCGCTGTAGATACACATGGTATGCATAGACTAGTAAGCAGTTAGTTCCCCATAAGCGGTGGTTTAGCCTGTAGGAGTAGAAGTTGTCTGAAATAGAGTTCTTAATACAGCTTGACCTACTGTAGCTTGTTGTGCGGATAGCACATCTATACAGTAGTGTTTGGTGAATGTGTGAGGCGTAGACCAAGTGGCTGCCTTACATATTTCTTGCATTGGGATGTTTCCTAAAAAGGCCATTGAAGCACCTTTTTTCCTTGTTGAATGTGCCCTGGGAGTAATGGGCAGTTGTCTTTTTGCTTTAAGGTAGCAGATTTGGATGCATTTAACTATCCATCTGGCTATACCTTGTTTTGATATTGGGTTACCTGCATGAGGTTTTTGGAATGCAATAAATAGCTGTTTAGTTTTTCTGATGTTCTTCGTTCTGTCAATGTAGTACATTAATGCTCTTTTGACATCTAATGTATGTAGTGCTCTTTCAGCCACAGAATCTGGCTGTGGGAAGAATACTGGTAATTCTACCGTTTGATTTAGATGGAATGGAGAAATAACTTTTGGTAAAAATTTTGGATTAGGTCGTAGGACGACCTTATTTTTATGTATTTGTATAAAAGGCTCTTGTGTTGTGAACGCTTGAATTTCACTTACTCTTCTTAGAGATGTAATGGCGATGAGAAAGGCAACTTTCCAGGTGAGGAATTGTATTCCGCAAGAGTGCATGGGTTCGAAGGGTGGGCCCATGAGTCTTGTTAGAACCACGTTTAGGTTCCATGAAGGAACAGGTGGTGTTCTTGGTGGTATAATTCTTTTAAGCCCTTCTATGAATGCTTTGATAACTGGTATCCTATACAAGGAAGTTGAATATGTAGTTTGCAGGTATGCAGATATTGCTGCAAGGTGTATTTTAATAGAAGAGAAGGCTAGCTTTGCTTTTTGTAAATGGAGCAAGTAATCTACTATATGTTTTGGAGTTGCCTCTAGTGGTTGTATCTGATTATGATGGCAGTAACAAACAAATCTTTTCCACTTACTTGCGTAGCAGTGTCTAGTGGATGGCCTTCTGGCCTGCTTTATGACTTCCATACACTCTTGGCTAAGTTGTAAGTGTCCGAATTCTAGGATTTCAGGAGCCAGATTGCTAGATTCAGCGATGCTGGGTCCGGGTGTCTGATCTGTTGGTTGTGTTGCGTTAACAGATCTGGTTTGTTGGGCAGTTTGATGTGTGGTACTACAGACAGATCTAGCAGTGTTGTGTACCAGGGTTGTCTTGCCCACGTTGGTGCTATTAAAATGAGTTTGAGTTTGTTTTGACTCAATTTGTTTACTAGGTAAGGAAGGAGAGGGAGAGGAGGAAAAGCGTAAGCAAATATTCCTGACCAGTTCATCCATAGGGCATTGCCTTGGGATTGCTTGTGTGGGTATCTGGACGCGAAGTTTTGGCATTTTGCGTTCTCTTTTGTTGCAAATAAGTCTATTTGTGGTGTTCCCCAGAGTGTGAAGTAGGTGTTCAGAATTTGTGGGTGGATTTCCCATTCGTGGACTTGCTGGTGATCTCGAGAGAGATTGTCTGCCAGCTGATTCTGGATCCCCGGAATAAACTGTGCTATTAGACCAATTTGATGGTGGATTGCCCACTTCCATATTTTTTGAGCTAACAAGCTTAACTGCGTTGAGTGTGTTCCTCCTTGTTTGTTTAGATAATACATCGTTGTCATGTTGTCTGTTTTGACAAGGATGTATTTGTGGGTTATGATTGGTTGGAAAGCTTTTAGTGCTTGAAAAACTGCTAATAATTCTAGATGATTTATATGCAGTTTTGTTTGATGTATGTTCCATTGTCCTCTTATGTTGTGTTGATTGAGATGTGCTCCCCACCCTGTCATGGAAGCATCTGTTGTTATTACGTACTGTGGCACTGGGTCTTGGAAAGGCCGCCCTATGTTTAAATTTATACTGTTCCACCATAGAAGCGATAGGTAAGTTTGGCGGTCTAGCAACACCAGATCTAGAAGGTGACCCTGTGCTTGAGACCACTGTGAGGCTAGGCACTGTTGTAAGGGCCTCATGTGCAGTCTTGCGTTTGGGACAATGGCTATGCATGAGGACATCATGCCTAGGAGCTGTAGTATTGTTCTTGCTTGTATTGTTTGGTTTGGAGACATGTGTTGAATGACCCTGTTGAAATTGTGGATCCTTTGTGGAGTTGGCGTTGCTACTCCTTTTGTCGTGTCTATTATGGCTCCTAGATATTGCTGTACTTTGCTTGGCAGAATGTTTGATTTTGCAAAGTTGACGGTGAACCCTAAATTGTAGAGGGTTTGTATGACTTGATTTGTGTGGTTTGAGCATTGTGTGAGCGAACTGGTTTTGATTAGCCAGTCGTCTAGATACGGGAACACATGTATTTGCTGCCTTCTGATGTGTGCAGCGACTACTGCTAGGCACTTTGTGAATACTCTTGGAGCGGTTGTTAAACCAAAAGGCAATACTTTGAATTGGTAATGTATTCCTTTGAATACAAACCTTAGATATTTCCTGTGTGATTGATGGATTGGTATATGGAAATATGCGTCCTTGAGGTCTAGGGTTGTCATGTAGTCGTGTTTTCTGAGCAATGGTAACACTTCTTGTAGTGTGACCATGTGAAAGTGGTCTGATTTGATGAATGTGTTTACTACCCTGAGGTCTAGAATTGGTCTCAGTGTTTCGTCCTTTTTTGGTATCAAGAAGTACAGTGAATAAACTCCTGTGTTTATTTGTGTGCTTGGTACTAATTCTATTGCATTTTTTTGCAGTAGTGCTTGAACTTCTATCTCTAGAAGTTGTGAATGGTATTTTGATAAATTTTGTGATTTTGGTGGTATGTCTGGAGGGAATTGCATGAATTCTATGCAATAACCATGTTGGATAATTGCTAGGACCCATGTATCTGTAGTTATTTTGTCCCATGCTTCGTAATATTGATGTATCCTCCCCCCCACTGGTGTTGTGTGGGAGGGGTGAGTGACGTGTGAGTCACTGCTTGTTGGTAGTGGTTTTGGGGCTTTGAAATCTTCCTCTATTCCTAGGAAATTGCCCCCCTCTATACTGGCCCCGAAAACCTCCTCTGTACTGTCCCTGGTAGGTGGGCGGTGCGGACTGTGAGGTGCTAGCTTGTGTGGCCTGACCCCGAAACCCTCCTCTAAAAGGTGTTTTGCGGAAGGTGTTATAAGATCCTCTGCTCTGCGGGGAGTAGAGTGCGCCCATGGCCTTGGCAGTGTCAGTGTCCTTCTTGAGCTTTTCTATAGCTGTGTCGACCTCCGGACCGAACAGAAGTTTCTCGTTTACTGGCATGTTAAGCACTGCCTGCTGAATTTCTGGCTTGAATCCAGACGTTCTGAGCCATGCGTGCCTACGGATGGTAACCGACGTATTAATGGTTCTTGCGGCCGTGTCTGCTGCATCCATGGAGGAGCGTATTTGATTGTTGGAAATGTTTTGACCCTCCTCAACAACCTGTTTTGCTCTTTTTTGCAGATCTTTTGGGAGATGTTCAATGAGATGCTGCATCTCATCCCAGTGGGCTCTGTCGTATCGCGCTAGCAGCGCTTGTGAATTTGCGATGCGCCACTGGTTTGCTGCTTGGACAGCAACCCTCTTCCCGGCTGCATCGAACTTCCTACTTTCTTTATCTGGGGGAGGTGCATCCCCAGAAGTGTGCGAGTTTGCCCGTTTTCTGGCAGCCCCTACCACCACAGAGTCTGGTGGCAGCTGAGAGGTGATGAAGACAGGGTCCGTAGGAGGCGCCTTATACTTTTTGTCCACCCTAGGCGTCACTGCCCTACTTTTAACTGGCTCCTTGAAAATGTCCTTTGCATGGCGTAGCATGCCTGGGAGCATCGGCAGGCTTTGGTAGGAGCTGTGGGTTGAGGAGAGGGTGTTAAATAAAAAATCATCCTCTACTTGTTCCGAGTGTAGTTCCACATTATGGAATAGAGCTGCTCTAGCCACCACTTGTGAGTAGGCTGTGCTGTCTTCCGGTGGTGATGGCCTAGTTGGGTATGTGTCTGGGCTGTTATCAGACACTGGTGCGTCGTACAAGTCCCACGCATCCTGATCTTGGTCGTCGTGGCTCATGGCGGTGTGAGCTGGCGAATGTGACGGGGTGTAAGTTGGCGAAGCCGGAGTTACAGGTGGAGGCGAGGGAGGAGGTGTTACCCTTTGTGTTGTTTGTTGCTGAGGAGTAAACTGAAGCGTTCTCTTTCGTTTGACAGGTGGAAGGGTACTGATCTTCCCAGTCCCCTGCTGAATAAAGATACGCTTTTGCGTGTGATCCACGTCAGTGGATTGCAGTTCTTGTTCAAATCTATGTTTCTTCATTTGAGAAGACATAGAATGCTCTTCGGTATAGGAGCCAGAAACAGGGTCTGATGTCGCTTTTTTCGGCTCCGAAAGCCCTGTCGATTGTTTTTTCGGCTCCGAGGTAACCTTCCTCTTTTTCTGTGCCGAAAATTCTTGGCCTCTATGGTCTTCGGCGCCACTGTCTCGGCGTCGATCGGTGTCGACACCGAACTCTCGGTGTCGATGCTTCTGTTTAGCACCCTCTCGGTCCCGAGGAGGCTGCGTGCCGGTGTCTCGACCGAAGTCGGACGATCTCGACACTGTATGGGCCTTTTTCGGTGCCGATTGTTGGTCACCGAGAATTTGGGTGGAGCCATGGCCGGTTGGCAGTGGCGTCCCCTGGGCCTTCTTTCCTTTTTTAGGGTTTGATCTCGACGTCTTACTCACAGTTCTTGTAGAGTGTAGCTCGTCGGAGTCTGAATCCTGGATGGAAAAGGATTCCTCCTGTTCTTCTTCTGTCTCGAACTGTCGACGCTCTTTTGGCGTGGACGCCATCTGCAGTCTTCTCGCTCGACGGTCGCGCAGAGTTTTTCGGGACCGGAACGCCCGACAGGCCTCGCAGGATTCTTCACTGTGCTCGGGTGACAGGCACAGATTACAGACCGAGTGCAGGTCCGTATAAGGATATTTGTTGTGGCATTCGGGGCAGAATCGAAACGGGGTCCGATCCATCGGCGTTGTCCTCCACGCGGTCGGGCCGACTAGGCCCCGACGGGGTGCCGAAATCTACCCCGAAGGGCACCGAAGCGCTTCGATGTTCAACGCGTCGTCGTATGTGTCTATCTGTAACCGGATCGCAACGATACCGTCGAAAATCTTCCGTCTTCAGCTATCTTTCCGTTCCGAAACTCGGAGCGACATGAACACGTCCGAACCCGATGGCGGAAAGAAAACAATCGAAGATGGAGTCGACGCCCATGCGCAATGAGCACAGAAGGTGGAGTCACTCGGTCCCGTGACTCGAAAACACTTCTTCGAAGAAAAACAACTTGTAACACTCCGACCCAACACCAGATGGCGAGCTCATGCATACCATGTGTATCTACAGCGACAGATGCCATCGAACTATATATTGTAAAGAGGTGCTCTAGGATTCCCGAACTTGGGTGGTACTATTCAGTACTTATGGTTATCAGTGGAGATCCCCCTGAGAGAGAATGTGATCATTGGGCATGTCCTCAGACTTGCCTCGTTCCTTGTAGGACACTTATGACTAAGGGCCAGTTCATTTTTGAAGAAAGGAAAGTTGCTGAGAGTGTTCAGTTGGCCTGTTCGTGTGACTCAGAGCCTACACTTTAATTGGAGTCATCTGACGGGGTAAACGAAGCACAAAAAATAGGAGAGAGGTTTGCCGCTTTGACTTTAAGAGCAGTATAGAGACTAGTCCATGTGATGAAGTATTTTTTCTACCTAACGCAGTAGACATTTAGACCGCTGACACTTGGCTTATTGGCTCCAGTCATTTCTAGATCTGTATGGTATAAATAGAGAGTCAAGGTGATCATTCTACAAACCATCATGTTACAGAAGCCAGTTATAATGCCTTTCACAAACTTCCTACCACCTGCGAGTTTAGGAAACTGAATCCATGGCAATTAGGGTGATCTATTTGACATCCTAGTCTTGATATGTGAGTACAATCAGTAATGTGGTACAGTACTTTTATTCTTTGTCATTTTGAGAGAAGAACAATGGAACCTTGAAAACTGGTAGGAGTTGGAATCTTTAAAATACAGTATGAAATAATATTTACTTCAACCATACATGGACTAAATTGGCACACACAATTAAGTGTTGAAACATGAACAAAGCAACTGAGCTGGCTTGTTTTTCTGAATTTCTAATTGAGCATTTGAAGAACCTTTATTTTGCTCTTCAGTAAGTTGCTTGAAAGAGCAAATTCTAGAATTCCGGGAATGGGGCGAGAAAGAGGAGCCCAATACCACACAGAAAACCAGAACACAAAAATCCACCTAATTGAACAAGCAGCCCAGATGAAGAACTCCATTACTTTGTCACAAAATAACTAGTCTGAAAGAAAGAACCTGTAAGCATTCAAACCTAACTGCAATAGACTCATATTTTGGGGTGCAGAATATACATCATATGTGGGGACAGGACAGTACATCCATCAGTGGCAGGCAGGTTTATGGCAATATATTGCAATCTACTGCATGCATTTTGGGATGATCAAGGTCCAATATGTATTGTAACTAAGAGACCTACAGCAGTGGTTCTCAACCTGTGGTCCAGGGACCCCTGGGAATCCGCGAGCCTGCTTAGAAAGTTAAATAAAATTGGTTAATATAGAACAGTTTAGGTCATCGGCTTTCAGTAAGGACTCACTCACTCACTGCTCTTTGTGACCAGAAACAAAGCCTGCACTGGGTGGAGGTGCTTCACACCTCCCCTCCGCAGGAACTGTAACACCTAGTGGTAAGCCTCAAAGGCTCAGGCTTCCTGTTACAGTGCACCGGGGCACTCCAACTAGTGGAAATGCCTGGCCCCCAGACAAAGTCCCACGTTTGGCAGCAAGTCCGGTGGGAAAATTAGGGAAACAAGGAGGAGTGACCACTTCAGCTGGGACCATCCCTAGGTGCCCAGAGCTGAAGTGACCCTCTCCTCACAAAATCCTCCATCTTGGTTTGGAGGACAGGGACCAATAGGGTTAGGTCTGTGTCCCCCCCTCCCCCCCCTCCACCAAAGGGAGAGGGCACCAGAAGGGTGTAGTCACCCTCAGGGACAATAGCCAGTGACTACTGCTCTCTGATTCCTTGTAATGACCCTCAATCCAGGATTTAAGGGCTCCCCTGAACCTCGCTTGTGAGATTCCTGGTGACCTCAAGAAGAAGACAAGAAGAAAGAAGGACTGCTAAGCTGACCCTCAGCTGAGAAGCCTTAAGGCACCAACTGACTTGTCCCCAGCCCCACAGGCCAGTCTCCAGCTACTGAAGCCCTGCTACAAGAAGGCAACAAATCCTGCAGGACCAGCGACCTCTTAAAAGTCTCAAGAGGAGTGCCTGCACCCCAGAAGACCAGGCTCTCCCGTGGACAGTGGCCCTGTCCAAAAAAAACCTCCAACAAATGACTCTAGAACCGACCCAGATCTGAGAGTCCTGCCTACTCTGCACCAGAAGCCCACAGCCCGTGTCCTGGTGGCCAAATGACTAGAGTTGGTCCCCAGGCTATTTTGACTTGGTGTCCACCCTGGGTTGACCCCTCACTGTCCAGTACGACGACGCCTGCAGCCTAAATCCAGAGGACCCCAATGATCATGAGAGAACCGGACAAAGATTCCAGATGCCAAGAGGTACTCCTGCACCTGCAGCCCCCTGGCCTTGGGGAATCTGACCTGCAGTACAGCAACGTTCAGCCGGCGGCCCTCCTCCTCGTCTAATCTGTGGCTTTCCTAAACTGACCTTCTGGACCAAGCCTGCAGCCTACTTGTGTCCCCCGGGGTCTCCCTCCTATTAAAAAGCACTGGAAGCCCAATGCTGTGTTAGCACCCTGCACCCGGCCACCCCTGCGCCGCTGAGGGTGTGTGTGTGTGGTGCCGACCAGGGGCCTCACCCAGTGCTCACCTAAACCCCCCAGGTCTGCCCTCCGAAGACACAGGCACTTACCTGCAAGCAGGCCTAATTCCGAGTGCCCTCAGTCTCCATAGGACTCCATTTTAAAACCTGCATCATCCTTGATCCCCGCACCCGGCCATCCCCCTATTGCTGGTGGTGGGTGTTTAGGGTTAACTTGAACCCCAATCTTAGAACATCCTAACCCCTGGAAACAGGAACTCTAAGTCATGTACTTACCTCAAAACCATTTAACTTTCCAGACTATCACAAAGTGGTGTTGATACATATGCCTGAAACTTAATTACAAATGTACTCACCTGCAAACTGAATCTTGTGGTTCTAGAAATGAAGTAACAAAATATATTTTTGCTACACAAAAACAATAGGCCTGGAGTTAGCCATTGAGTGCGAGCTTCATTTATTGCCTGTGTGTCCCACAAATGCTTTCCACTACCCTCTGATCAGCCTAACTGCTTGACCACACTACCACGAAAGAGAGCATTAATATTATCTAGTATAGCCTCGGTTAAGCATCTGGGGAACCCCTAGACTCTGTGCACAGTATATCCCATTTTGAAATAGTACATACAGAGTCAGCTCCCTACACTGGTGGCAGCGGTGGCATCTACGACTTTCTATTTGCTGATCTACTCATCCAATACCTGATCACACAACTAAATTCCAAAATTGTCTTTAGTAATTGATTTTTTAATTTGGCAAATATTTCTAATTTTTTAAAAGTCCTGCCAGGGCCTTGGTCAAATCTCCTTCAGCATTTCTTCTTGAGGGGTAAGTAGTAGAAGTAGGTTTCTCCTAAAAAGTAATCCCCAACTTTAGTAACATAATGAGCAGCTCAGAGGACATGGTTGTGGAGCTCAACCTTACCCCTTACCTCTATCTAAGGATGGGAGAGTTAAGGTCCCTCTGCAAACTGAAAAAGATTAAAACAAGTTCCAACCCTACCAAGGTTAAGCTCCAGGAGCTCTTCGCAAAGTACACAAGGGACCACCCTGCTGAGGAGGAAGACCTCCCTTCAGATAGGAAAGATGTTAGATCCGAGGAGGATGAACCCCGCACCGCCCCCACCCTCAATCTCACCTAACTAGGGAGAACAGAGCCCAAAGGTCCCTATCACCAAGGATAGTGTTCATAGGATCAGGATCTTCCACAGGGGAGTTCAGTTCCTCTGGGAACATTGAGGGGAGCCTCAATGAAGAGGACCTCCTTTTAGCAAGGATGGCCAAAAGATTAGCTTTGGAGCAACAGCTCCTAGCTATAGAGAGGGAGAGATCAGAATGGGTTTAGTACCCATTAATAGTGGCAGCAATCTAACCAGGGTCAGGAAGCATTCTGATGGCCTAAAACTCCCCAAGGAATTGTCTCTAAATAAGAAGATGATGGCATCGCCAAGTGGTTCTGAGCTTTGGAGAGAGCCTGTGCAACCAGAAAACTAAACAAATCTTATTGGGGAGCTCTCCTTTGGGAACTATTTAATGGTAAGTGTAGGAGTAGGCTCCTCACACTCAGTGGTGCAGAAGCTGAATCCTATGACCACATGCTCTGACTGAGGGCTTTGGATTCACCACTGAGAAGTATAGAATTAGGTTCAAGGGGCTCACAAAACTTCAAGCCAGTCTTGGGTTGATTTTGTAGACTACTTACTGAAAACACTAGATGGTTGGATAACTGGCAGAGGAGTGCATGACTATGATGGGCTTTATAATTTGTTTATGAAAGAACATCTTTTAAGTAACTGCTTCAATGATCAGTTGCACCAATATCTAATAGACATAGGTCCAACGTCTCCCCAAGAATTGGGGAAGAAGGCAGAAAATTGGGTCAAGACTAAGGTGGCCAATACTTCCACTGTGGCTGACCAAAAGAAAGGGGTTACAAAGCCTCCCAGGGGGAAAGGTGGTGAGACACCTATGGATAAGAGTAAAGAATCTTCTCAAGGGCACTAAAAACCAGCACAGGAGGGTGGGCCCAGAGCCTCTTCACAATCCTCACATTGGTATAAGGGAAACAACTTTGATCCCAAAAAGGTCTGGTGTCACAACTGTAAACAGCATGGATACCAAACTGGAGTCTTAGCCTGTCCCAAAAAGAATCCCCCTAGCACTGTTCCAGTTAGTACTGGTATAGCCAGTCTCCAGGTGGGATCAACAGTGTACCCAGAGCAAATCAGGGTTCACAATTAAGCTACTTTAGTCTCTGAGGGTGGGGTAGATGTTCCCACACTTGCTGTCTGGCACCCTAACAAGCAAAAATACAAACAGCACCTCTTGATTAATGGGACAAAGGTAGAAGCCCTAAGGAATACAGGTGCCAGTGTCACCATGGTGACAGAAAAACGGGTTTCCCCAGGACAGTATCTGGCTGGACAAACGTATCCAGTTACCAATGCTGACAATGTAACTAAGGTCCATCCCATGGCTATGGCGAACTTAGAATGGGGAGGGGCTACTGGCCTGAAACAGGTAGCAGTCTCTTCTGCAATCCCAATGGAATGCTTACTAGAGAATGATCTGGAGTCCTCAGTTTGGGATGAGGTATTGCTCAAAACCCATACAGCCATCCTTGGAATCCCTGAACTGGTGTGCATGAAAACTAGAGCATAAAGTCGAGCACCAGGTGAAAAAAGTGTTGGGGCCTGAAATAATGGCCCAACCTTCCAAGAGAAAGGGCAAAAAGACTGGGGGACCAGCTTCAGAGCAGCAAAAAGAAACAAGACCTTCCTACCCAAGAAGAAGTCTTATCCTCTGAGGGAAATGAGTCCATGGAACTGAATCCTCGGGGGACCCACAAGAGAACAGCTGTGCCAGAGACAAAAGACTTGTCCCACTCTTGAAAGCCTTAGACAGCAACCTGCTGAACAGGAAAAAGGAGATGTCAGTGGCTCCCACAGGGTCGATTGGGAGGATGGACTCCTTTACACTAAGGCCAGAGATCCCAAACTTGAAGCAACCAGGAGACCGGTAGTGCCTCAGCAGTTTAGGGAGTTGATCCTAACTTTGGCTCACAACATCCCCCTAGATTGACATCTGGGACAAAAAAAAACATGGAATAGGCTTGTCAGACGTTTCTACTGGCCCAATATGTCTCAGAAGGGAAAGGAGTTTTGTAACTCCTGTGTCACTTGCCAAGGCAGTGGTAAAGCAGGTGGCCACCCAAAGGCCCCCCCTTGTTCCACTTCTTGTGGTGGGGGTTCCCTTTGAAAGGGTCAGTGTGGACATTGTGGGTCCACTTTAGCCGCCCACAGCCTCCGGAAATCAGTACCTACTGGTAGTAGTGGTTCATGCTTCCAGATATCCTGAAGCAATTCCCCTTAGGTCTAATACAGCTCCTGCAGTAGCTAAGGTCCTGACTGGTATCTTTACCAGAGTATGGTTTCCTAAGGAGGCGGTTTCTGAAAGGGGTACAAACCTCATGTTAGCTTACTTGAAACACATGTGGAATGAGTGTGGGGTGACACACCTTAGCATCCACAAATCAGTGGACTTGTTGAGAGGACAATGAAGGGCATGATTATGAGGCTTGCTGAAAAACTCAAAAGGAGATGGGATTCCCTCCTGCCATGCTTGTTTTTCGCCTACAGAGGTGTGCCTCAGAAGGAAATAGGGTTTACCCTTTGAACTCCTGTTTGGCCATCTTGTTATGGGACCATTTGCACTTGTAGGAAAGTACCCTTTTTTGGCATGGTTACCCCCACTTTTTGCCTACTGTCAGTGTGTTTTGACTGTGTTCAATGAGATCCTGCTGACCAGGATCACAGTGACCGTGCTCTCTCCCTCTAAATTTGGTTTCTTAGGACTTAGCACATCCAATAATTGGCATACTGGTGTCCCCATATTACTCTCTAGTGTATGGTACTTAGGTATCCAGGGCATTGGGGCACCAGGGGTTCCCCATGTGCTGTAGCATGTATTGTGCAAAATGTGTCTGCAAGCCTGCGGTCACTGCACTATGTCACTGTAAGTCAACCCTATGGTAGGCCGTCCTAGCCCAGTGGGAAGGTACCTGTGTGTGAGGGCACCCCTGTACGAGCAGAGGTGCTCCTACGAACTTCAGCTTCATTACACTCGACTTCGTAAGTGCATGGATGCCATTTTACTCATGTACTGGACACAGGTCACTAGCTATGTCCAGCTCCATAATGGAAACTCCAAACCTGGGCATTTTTGGTATCAAACATGTCAGGATCATACCCCAATAACTGTTGCCAGTATTGTTTGTATGATTCCATGCACTCTGGGGGCTCCTTACGGGACCCCCAGCATTGCTCCTACCAGTCTTCTGGGGTTTTCCGGGCAGCCCGTGCTGCTGCCACACCTCAAACAGGTTTCTGCCTTCTGACAGCTTGACCAGCTCCGACAGAGGAAGGCGGAACAAAGGATTTCCTGTGGGATAGGGAAGCAACATCCTCTCACTTGGAAATAGGTGTTACATGGCTTGGGAAGAGTTGCCTCCCCAGACCACCAGTACACCTTGAAGGGCACATTTGGTGCCCTCCTTGCATAAACTGGTTTGCACCAGTCCAAGGATCCCCGGTCCCTGCTCTGGTGCGAATCTGGACAATGAAAAGGGGAGTGAATTCTCCTGTGTCCATCACCATCCCAGGAATGGTGCTCAGCGCTCCTCCAGGTGGCCACTTGATTCTGCCATTTTGAATCCAGGGTGGGCGGAGGTCGCTGGGAGCATCGGAGTGGTCAGGTTAGGCAGGTGACGTCACTACCCCCCCTACTGATAGGTGGTCACCCTGGTAAGTGACCAATCCCCCTTCCTGCGCTATTTAGGGTCTACCTCTTGGGTGTGTCCTCAGATTCGACGTGCAAGAGTCCAGCAGGACTTCTCTGCATCGTTTTCTTCATCTTCTGACCACCGGGACTGCAAGTGGACCCTCCAGGAACCTACAATCTGGAACTCCAGTGATAATGACTCTCTGCAACACGGTTTCTCCGGCTCCTTCCAGCAACTCCAACATTCCCCTGGCTGTGCATCCTCCGAGGATGACAAGTCTTCAGCCTGCACAAGAAGTAAGAAGGAATCTCCCTTGAAGTGAAGGAGTCACTCCCCTGCATTTGCAAGCACCAACTGCAACGATGACTGGCTACGTGGATCTTCTCTCCTCTGGAGGTGCGTGGATCCTGCATCACAGATAGTGGTTTGAAGTGGTCCCCTTGGTCCTCTTTACCAGCTGTTCAACTTGGGGGACAGTAATGTCTTGCCTCTCCTAGCTGGACAATACACCTGTGTATCTCGACTCGTGCAGATACCAAGACTTGTTTGTTCCTCCTCCAAGGGATCTTCAGGTTCCGTGTGGTCTGGCTTCCAGCACTCTTCCCTGCAAAGCATAGTCTCCTGCCTGCTGCTCCAGCGACGTGAGACTCCTCTTCAGGTGTGCTGAGTGGGCCTCACTGTGACTCCTTTGCCTGCTGCCCGTGGGTTGACTGTGGGGGCTGCCTCCTCTTCTTGTGACTCTACCAGCTGCTGAGGGTCACCTCGGTCTACCCTCCTTGGATCGAGTCCCCTGGGCCTTGCTGGCCCTCTTCAGCCTTGCAAAACCATCTTCTCAGACTCTTGCATTTGCCAAGGCTCGTTGGTGGATTTCCAGCACCACTGACCAACTGCATCACGACCGCCAACGTAGGACATCACTTGCATCACTTCTAGAACTCCTCTTCTGCTCCTGTGGTGCACTGCTGACTTTCTTCATTCACCGTTGAACTGGTCTTGCATCGACGGAAGAGTGGGTAGTGGCGTCCTGCCACCACTGGACACTCCAAGGGTAACTGGACTTGGTTCCCTTCCTTTGCAGGCCCTCTTCTGTCAGGATCCACCTTTGTTTCTTCCAGTCTTGTCTGGGTCTTTCACAGTCTTTTTCCAAAGTTCTTCTGTAGGTTTGGGGGGAAAACCAGGTACTTCCTTACCTCTTCTCTCCTGGTCACTGAGGGGCACCCTAAAACTTACCTTGTTGGGTTCCTAGTTCCTCCAGCTCCCCCCCTAATGATTCTACTTTCTGGGGGGGGCTGGGGAGACTGTCTTTCACATTCCACTTACTTAGTATATAGGTTGGTCTCCCCCTAGGACCTTCACTATTTCCTATTGTTTTTACTATTTGCTATTGTTTTCTATGCTGATCACTGACTACTGTGTACATAATAGTGTGTTTACTTACCTCCTATTGGAGTATTGCCTATTCAGTATTTATTATTTGTGTTACTATAATAAAGTATCTTTATTTTTGTAACACTGTGTTTCTTTCATGTGTGTAAGTGCTGTGTGACTGTAGTAGCATTGCATAAGCTTTGCATGGCTCATAGGTAAGCCTACACCTCACTAATAGGCAATACCTGGTATAAGGTGATAACACCATAGACCAGGCCAGCATCCTTCACTTGTGAAGGAGGGTTGTAAGAGACCTCTCCACAAGCCTAAGCAAGATGTGGTGGACTATGTGCTTGGCCTTCGCTCAAAGATGGCAGAGTACATGGAAAAACCATCCAAAAACTGTGAGGCCAGCCAACAGCTCCAGAAGCAGTGGTATGACCAAAAGGCTGTACTGGTGGAGTTTCAATCCGGGCAGAAGGTAGGGGTTCTGGAGCCCGTGGCTCCCAGGGCACTTCAGGAAAAGTGGAGTGGTCCTTAGTCTATCCTACAAAAGAAAAGTGAGGTCAACTACTTGGTAGGCCTGTGCACAAGCAGGACACCCAAGAGGGTGATTCATGTGAATCGACTCAAGCTTTTCTGTGACAGGGCAGATGTAACCATGCTGATGGTTACTGATGAGGATCAGGAAGGAGAGAATTAACCTCTCCCTGACCTCCTCTCAGACAACCCTAAAGATGGGTCAGTAGATGGAGTTGTCTACTCAGCACCCTCACTGCCCAACGGCAGGCTGACACACCTGTGCACCCATAACGTGGACACAGGAGACAGCTTGCCTGTCAAATCCGAGATCTATCAGCAGTCTAAACAAGTTAAGAAGAGCATCAAAGTTGAAGTCAACAAGATGCTGGATTTAGGGGTTATTGACCCATCTGACAGTCCCTGGGCTAGCCCAGTGGTCTTAGTTCCCAAACCTCATCCGCAGGGTGGAAATAAATAAATTAGGTTTTGTGTTGTTTACAGAGGTCTCAACTCTGTCACCAACACAGATGCTCACCCTATTCCAAGGGCTGATGAGCTAATAGACTTATTAGGTGCACAAAGTTTCTCAGTGCCTTTGACCGAAGTGCAGGGAATGGGCAAATTGCATGGCACAAAGAGCAAGAGAAAAGAATGCGTTCTCTACACCTGATGAGCATTATCTGTTCACTGTTATGCCCTTTGGTTTAAAAAATGCACCTGCCACCTTCCAAAGGTTGGTGAATCAAGTCCTTGCTGGCTTGGAGTCCTTCAGTGCAGCATATCTAGATGATATTGCTGTCTTTAGCTCCTCCTGGCAGGATCACCTGGTCTACCTGGAGAAGTTTTTGCAGGCTCTGCATTCTGCAGGTCTCACTATTAAGGCATTCAAATGCCAGATAGGGCAAAACACTGTTCTATACTTGGGCCACCTTGTATGTGGAGGCCAAGTGCAACCCTTACAACCCAAGATCCAGACAATTCTGGACTGGGAAGCTCCAAAAACCTAGACTCAAGTCAGGGCTTTCCTTGGCTTGACTGGTTATAACAGGAGGTTTGTGAAGGGGCATGGATCCTTTGTGACCCCCTCACAGACATTATAAGAGCAGTGTGGCCATACTGAGTACATGGGCTGGCAGTCTGTCATTACGAACTCCACAGCTCCATGATGGCTTCACTGAAGACTGGGAAGTTTGGTATAAAAATTCTCAGCACAAACTCACACTGATGCCAGTGTTGGATTGATTGTAAAATGCACACGGAGGGCATCTTAGAGATGCCCGCTGAATTTTATCCAACCCTTTAGTGCAGGGCTGACCAGTCTGTACCAGCCAGCCACTAACAGACAAGTTTCTGACCCCATCAGGTAAGAGCCTTTGTGTTCTCTGTGGTCAGAAACAAAGCCTGCTCTGGGTGGAGGTGATTCAACCCCCCCCTCTGCAGGAACTATAACATCTGGCCTGAGAACATCGGCCCTGCCCAGAAGAAATCACAAAAAGGACTCCAGAACTGCCGCAGATCTGTGAGTCCAGCTCACTCTGCATCCGACGCCCACAGGCGAGTCCAGGTAGCACACCAATCCAGAGAAGGTCCTCAGGCGATTCTGACCTCAAGTCTACACTGGGTTGACCCCTCCTGGCCAACACGATGCATGCAGCCTGAAACCAGAGACTCCCTCTCGACAGCGGCAGGATCCAGCAAAGATACCTGACGCCCAAGGAGACCCCTGCACCCGCAGCCCACGGACCTTGGGGAATCCGACCGACAGACCAACAACGTCCAGCAGGTGCCTCACCTGCCTGTCCAGCCTTTGGTTTCCCGTAACCAAACCCTCTGACCCAGCCTGCAGCATCTTTTGTGACCATCCGGGTTCCTCCCATTGAAAATCATTGCGCGCCCAGCTCTGTGTTTGCACCCTGCGCCGCTGAGGGTGTGTGGTGTGATCCTGTGGCCACCCAGGTGCTGACCTAAACCCCCAGGGCTGTGTCCTGGAACCACGAGTACTTACCTGCAATCTGTTTTCTACCGAGCACCCTCAGTCCTCATAGGATTCAACTCTAAACCAGACGCCAACTTTGACTCTGCACCCAGCCAGCCCAGTGTTGCTGGTGATGCACTTTTGGGGTTTGACCTGTGGACATCCTAAATCCCAAAGATTGAAATCATAAGTCATGTAACTACCTGTTTTCTGTGCTAACACTCCCCCCACCCCTTCTCAGGTCTCTATGGGCTCCAATGGAAAATCGCAATGTGTCAACTTTTGAAATAGAAAATTTACACTTACTTGTAAACTGCTTTATCTGCTAAAATCAAACAAAGTACATTTGATACATATGCTTGATACCTATTGACAACTGTACTTACCTGCAACAAAGTTCTTCTGGGTCCAGTAATAAAGAAACAAAATATATTTTTGCTATATAAAACAACTGCCTGAAGTTAATCATTGAGTTTGTGCCTCATTTCTTGACTGTGTATGTACAACAAATGCTTTGCACTACCCTTCGGTTGCGCCTAACTGCTCTACCACACTACTACAAAAGAGAGCATTACTATTATCTACTTAGCCTCTGTTAAGCCTCTATTAAGGCTCTGGGGAACCCCTGGACTCTGTGCACACTATGCCTCATTTTGGTATAGTATGTACAGAGCCAGCTTCCTACACTCCATATTCAGCTTCCATTCTGCAGCTCCTGTGATGTGGGACTCCTGTTTGTTGTGCTTCTTGAGGCCTCCTAGTGACTGCTCCTAGGGGGGCTCCTCCAACACCAGCTGGCTTTCCTTCCTGCTGAAGGCCTGCCCTGACTCCCTCCAAAGGTCTAGTCAGTAGGACCTTGCTGGTCCCCAAAACCTGAAATCTTCCTTGCATCAGCTATTTGCATTTGCCAATGCTTGTTAGTGGTCCTGCTGGCCACTGACCCTCCGGCAATCTGGTGACCAACAAAGGACAGCTTGCGGGTGACTCCAAGATTCTCCTGCATCACCCTGGAATCTGCAGCTGGGCTTCTTCCTTTCACCGTCCTGCAGCAACTTCACCTCCAAGACGGAGGAAATTGCTGACCTGAAACACCTGGACGTCTCCAAGTGGTCTGGACACTGCCCCCTTCTTTTTCAGGTTCTTCACGTCTGGAATCCACCGTCTGTTTCCACCGGCCTGGTCCATGGGTTGCGACAGCAGCTGGACAACCGAGGCTTCCAATGACTTCAACAAGGGTTTCTGACGCCACTTCACCTCTATGCACCTGGGCTCCCTGGTGAAGATACACCGGTCTTCAGGGTAGCCACAGGTGGGGCACTCTCCAACCTTCTTTGTGGCAACTGGTTTCCTCGAGGCCTACTGGGAAGGGCCATGAATCCATAAAGATCCAACTGCGACAGTCCTGTCTTAGCCAATGGGACACCCGGCTTTATGACAACTCTGCTCCCAGGCACTTGTGGGATTTCTATTACTTACCTCAGGTAATTTCCTACTCCCCCAGCACCTGGGATCTGAACACTTACCTTGGTTGGGCACCTCCATTCTTATATCACTTTCTTAGTATATGGTTTGCTACCCCCTACAGGGCACATGTATTTCTATGCTTTTTCTAATTGTTGCCAAGTGTATATTTCTGTGCGCTGACATCTCCAGGTGGAGATATACCAATGTTGAAATAGCTTTAGTGTTGTAATAAAGAAGCCTTTATTTTTGCAACACCTGGTGTGTTTCTTTCTTGGGGATAGGTATTGACTGACTACTGTGGTGTTGCAAATGCTTTACACTCCCCCTAGTTAAACTTCAGCTGCTCACCAAAGCTACCCCTAGAGAGATTTTGTTATCTGGCTACCTAAACACTATCACTAAGGGTTGCCTGGACTCCATATAGGGTGTCACATCATAGGTGTACTCCATAAACTGAGCCAGCCTCCTACACTCACATCCCCTTCAGAGGCTCAACAGCATGCGCGGCACAGGGGCTGGATGGGAAAGGATGAAGTGGGGCACGCGTTCTGTACCCATAAAAGGGCCAAAAAGCAGACTGAGGTGAGTGAGGAGCCGCCGCGAGGCCCAGGGACATGGCTGTAGCACAAGAATCCTTGAAGCGCCTAATCAACTGAAGGGACAGGTGCCATTAAAGGGCATGTCCATAAGATTGGCTTGGACATCCCATGAAAAGCCAGACATCCTCAACCAGCGCATTAGGGCCACTGTTGATGCAACCTCTGTCTAGTGAGCCGGCCGTGTCCAGTCCACATCAGCTCGTCAACTTTGCTATGTCACTCCCATCAGCAACTACGTTGGAAGTACAGCCCAGGACTCTTTCGTACCTTGTGGCAGCACTTGCACAACCGCATCCCAAAGCATTTTGGACTAATGGCCTAAAAGGCATGTGGTGTTCACAGACCGCAATGCCAGATTGGCAGAGGAAAACATCTTCTCAAGCGTGTCCAGATTCCTTATCCTGGGGCGCAGAAGGGAATGCACCATCGGAGGTGGAGGCTTGGATGAACAAGTTACTTACCTTCGGTAACAAGGTATCTGGTAGAGACTAGCTGCAGATTCCTTACCTTAGAATTCCCTGGCGTCAGCTATGAATCCGGAGTTTTTCCTGAGCAGTACCCAACGCGCGCGCTGTCGGGCGTCGTCGTTCGGATCAGCGTGCGTCGACCAGCTCCGCGTGCGTCGTTGGAGCCGTCTATGACGTCACGTTGTCTATATAGATGCCGTCTTGGCACGCGTACATCAGTTCTTTTCCACAACTTCCCACGCCAGAAGCGCAGAGTCATGGAAAAACCAACCAATATGCATTTAACCTCTGTTTGGAGTAAAACACTTTCATGCCTATAAGAAAGGCAAAAGTTGTCAAAATCAAAAATATACATATGTACACATATACATATCCAAATGAGAAAAAATTTGCCCAGAGCGGGGAGGCTTGGACGGGTGTAAGGAATCTGCAGCTAGATAGAGTCTCTTCCAGATACCTCGTTACCGAAGGTAAGTAACTTGTTCATCTGATAGAGACTTCTAGCTGCAGCTTCCTTACCTTAGAATAGATACCCAAGCTATAACCCATGGCGGTGGGTCTGAAGGAGATATATATATATTTTTTTTTTATACTAGGAAGTCCTGCAAGACAGAACAGGCAAAATGCCCCTCTCTTCTCACCTGGCTATCCAGGCAGTAGTGTTTCGCAAACGTGTGTAAAGAAGCCCACGTTGCAGTCTGACAGATGTCCACCACCGGTACGCCACGTGCTAACGCAGTGGTAGCAGCTTTGCCCCTAGTGGAATGAGCTCTCAAGCCCTCAGGAGGCTGCTTCTTCGCCCAAGCACAGCATATTTTTATACAGAGAACATCCCAGCGCGAAATGGATTGTTTCTGTACTGCCCGACCCTTCTTTGCACCAACGTACCCCACAAAGAGTTGGTCATTCACCCGGAACTCTTTAGTGCGGTCAAGGTAGAACGATAATGCTCTTTTTGGGTCCAGTCGATGGAGACGCTCCTCTTCCTTAGAGGGATGCGGTGGTGCAAAGAAGGTGGGCAGGGTGATATTTTGACCCAGATGGACAGGGGTCACCACCTTGGGGAGGAAAGAGGCACGAGTTCTTAACACTACCTTGTCAGGATATATCATGAGATAAGGTGGCTTTGAAGATAAAGCCTGCAGCTCACTCACTCTCCTGGCAGATGTAATTGCCACCAAAAAAGCTATTTTAATAGTGAGCAGCCGGAGAGGACAGTTATGCAAGGGCTCGAAAGGAGCACACATAAGGAAGGTAAGAACCAAATTAAGATCCCACTGGGGCATAACGAAAGGCACAGGCAGGAACAGATGCACAAGCCCTTTCAAAAACCTCTGTACTATAGGTGATTTAAACAGAGATGGTTGATCAAGCAACTGAAGAAAAGCCAATAAGGCTGCAAGATAGCCCTTGAGAGTCCCCAAGGAGGAATGGGCGAGAGACAAAATAAACAAAAGGATGTTAGACAGAGAAGAAAGAGGATCAACAGACCTCTCTGAACAATATGAAAGAAATCCAACGGCAGGCGTAGATCGACTTAGTAGAGGGACGCCCGGCTGCCAGAATGACATCACAGACCTCGGGAGGGAGGTAATAAACCATCAACTGTCGCTGCTCAAACTCCACGCATAAAGACGCAGAGTTGACAGGTTCGGGTGGAGAGCCTTCCCCTGCTGCTGCGACAGAAGATCCTCCCGAAGAGGCAACCTGATTGGAGGACCGATGCTCATTTTGAGAAGCTCTGGATACCAAACACTCTGTGCCCAATCCTGAGCGACAAGGATTACTTGGGCCTGGTCGTTCTTGATTTTCTTGAGAATTCTGGGCAGAAGTGGTATAGGCGGAAAGGCGTACAGGAGGCCCCCTTGGAAACTCCAACGTGCAAAACTGCTGACATTGTGCGTTCTCTGCAGAGGCGAACAGATCTAACCAAGGCTCTCTCCACTGCTGAAAGAGTCCTTGCGCCACCTCCGGATGGAGACACCATTCGTGATCCTCTAAGCATTTTCGGCTGAGTTCGTCTGCTCTGGCGTTCAGAGAACCTGCCAGGTGTTGAACCACCGGGGTCATGCCCTGCTGTTCCAGCCACGTCCAGAGACTTAAAGCCTCTTGACAAAGGGTCCACGACCCCACACCGCCCTGCTTGTTGCAGTACCACATTGCAGTAGTGTTGTCAGTGAACACCTGCACCACCTTCCCTTTCACAACAGGAAGAAATGCTTTTAATGCTAGCCGGATCGCCCAAAGCTCCAGCAAGTTGATGTGGAGTCTGGATTCTGCCGGAGACCAGGGACCTCTGATCTCCACCTCTCCCAGAGGGCCGCCCCATCCCAGAAGTGACTCATCTGTCACTACCGTTAGATCTGATTGGGGAAGGGAGAGGGGTCTGCCCTTGACCCACTCACAGTTCACTAACCACCACTGCAGATCTTCCGCAGTCCTCTCTGAGATCCGAACCACGTCGGTAAGATTCCCCTGATGCTGTGCACACTGGAACTTCAGGTCCCACTGCAGAGCCCTCATGCGCCATCTGGCATGCTTGACCAACAGGTCATGAGTCCCAGCAGCCTCAGAGTCTGTCTCATCGAGATCCAGGACAGAGGCCGAAACATCGGAATCATAACCTGAATATCCAGAACCCGCTGATCAGGAGGATAAGCCTGAAACTGCACTGTGTCCAGAACAGCTCCAATGAAAGAGAGCTTCTGAGAGGGAGTCAGGTGTGACTTTGGCACATTTATAGTGAACCCCAGCGAATGCAAGAGGTCCACCGTCGTCTGGAGGTGGGTGGGGCGTAGGAGCCTTCAACAGCCAATCGTCTAGGTAGGGAAATACGGCAATCCCTGACCTGCGCAAATGAGCTGCCACCACTGCCATCACCTTTGTGAACACCCGAGGGGCACTGGTGAGACCGAAAGGAAGCACTGTAAACTGAAAGTGCTCGTGGCCCACCTTGAACCGCAGGTAACGCCTGTGTCTTGGCAGGATAGGAATATGGAAATATGCATCCTGCAAATCCAACGCTACCATCCAGTCTCCTTGGTCTAGAGCAGACAAAACCTGAGCAAGAGTGAGCATCTTGAATTTCTCCTTCTTGAGGAGGAGATTGACGTCCCTTAAATCCAAGATAGGGCGAAGGCCTTTGTTCTTTTTGGGTATCAGAAAGTAGCGGGAATAACAACCACTGCCTACTTCTGATATCAGGACTCTTTCTATGGCTCCCTTGGCCAAGAGAGCTGTAACTTCCTCGCGGAGCAAAGCTAGATGGTCCTCCATCAGCCATTCCTTTGTCGGAGGGATAGAAGGAGGGAAAGACTGGAAGGGAAGGGAGTAGCCCTTCGGAAAGAACTGCAGGACCCACTTGTCTGTGGTGATGGAAAGCCAGTGAGGGAGATGAAAACGAATCCTCCCTCCAACTGGACGGACATGATCCCGCAGAACCACACTAGGAGGGCTTGGGCGCAGTGGAGGGGGGCTGAGTGGCGGCCGACCTCTGGCCAGACCCTCTGGGTCTGAGGGTACCACGACCACGTCCTCTTCCGGGATGCTGTGAAGCCTGAAGACGGTGGCTAAACTGTGGCTGGCATGGTAGCACGCCCCTCCCGAAGCCTCGAAAGGGGCGAAAGACAGAATGCAGTCGTGCCGGCGCTGAAAGGCCCAAGGATCTGGCTGTGGCTCGAGAATCCTTGAACCTCTCAAGCGCGGAGTCTACCTTTTCGCCAAAAAGGCGAGAGCCATCAAAAGGCATGTCCATCAAGCTGGACTGGACATCCCCTGAAAAACCAGAATGTAGCCAGGCGTGGCGACGTAGGGCCACTGACGATGAAATCGATCTGCCCAGCGAGTCGGTCGTGTCCACGCCACACCAGATCGTAAACTTGTATGCATCTCTCCCAGCCTGGGTGAGAGTGTCCCATACGCCCTCCAGGACCTGGGGCAGCACTTTCACCACCGTATCCATAAAGTATGGGAATAACGGCCCAATAGGCAAGAGGTGTTTACGGGCCTCAATGCCAGGCCGGTGGAAGAAAACATCTTCTTCCCAAGCTGATCCAGCCTCTTGGATTCCCTATCCGGGGAGCGGAAGGGAAGGCACCACAGGAAGTAGAGGCTTGGACAACCAAGCTCTCAGGAGTGGGGTGTTGTGTCAGGAAACTAGGGTCGCTGGGAGCGGGTCTATGGCGGCGGCCGACCGCCCTATTTACAAGAGCCCCTATGCTGGCTTTGGACCACGTTCCCAGAAGGACGTCTGTAAGAGCCTCATTGACGGGCAACAACGGCTCCGATGTTGACACCCCCGGCTGAAGCACTTCTGTCAGGATATTCGTCCTGACTGGCACCCTAGGCAAATCTAGGTCCAAGACCTCAGCTGCCCTACGCACCACCATAGCGAAAGAAGCCCCATCCTCCGTAGCCACATTAGGAGGAGAGAGCATACCAGTATCTGGAGACGTGTCCAGTCCACTGGCCTCCCCTAGATCCTTATACCAGTCCTACTGCAATCCTGATTCTAAAGGGTCCTCCGACCCCTCCCATTCCTCTCCTGCGTCTGGCTGTTCTAAATAATGCTCAGACAATGATCTGGGCCTAATCGGCTACGTCGAAGTCGGAGTCGACATCACTCCGGATCATCTGGAATAAGGATGGGGCTGGCGCCGGTGGAGGAATCGTTGACGTCGGACCCGGCGCCGAAGGAGGCCGACTGTGAGAGACCGGCGCTGGTCCAGATTCAGTATCGGATCCTGAGGTCCCCAACGGTGCCGAGGCCGCCGGCGTCGAATCCGAAGGGGCCCCTGCTGACCCCGCGAGGCCCGAAGACCCACCCGAGGGTACAGCCCACTCAAAAACGAGACGCATGGCCTCGTAGAATTCTTTTATTTGAGCGGGGGTCGATCCGGTCCCCGGAAAGGGGGGCAGATGCGGAGTCGACCCTGGCGACGGTTCCGCAGAACTGCGCTCGCAACGTCGACGTTCCCTAGATGCCTCGTCGGTCGACGGGCGTGGCGAAGACGAAGTCCGCTTGGACTTCTTCTTCTTCTTGTGCCTCTTACCTTTAGATGACCTTGAATGCGAGGAAGAAGACTTGTTGCTCCAGGAGCGGTGCCGCGACCTCCTCCTACTGCGAGACCGTGACCTCCGCGGAGTCGCACCAACCGAAGACGAATGTCAAGCCGCAAGAAGCTTAAGGGATCTCTCCCTCAAGGCCTTCGGCGCCATGGCCTGACAATCGGAGCACGAGGTGGAATCGTGTTCCTTGTCCAGGCACCAAAGACAAACTTGGTGCGGATCCGTCACCGACATGGTGCAATGACATGCACCACACGGCTTGAATCCTGTCTTTCTCGAAGACATGACTCCAAACAGTCAAAAAAGCGTCGGCAAACCGTCGAAGCAGGGTAGCTCTTTCCAAAACTGCGCCTAACCGGCGCGGAAGGAAAAGATCTGACGTACGCGCGCCGAGACGGAGTCTATATAGACAACCGTGACGTTATAGACGGCCCCAACGATGCTGACGACGCACGTGGAGCTGGTTGACACACGCGGATCCGAACGACGCTGCCCGACGGCGCGCGCGCAGGGTACTGCTCAGAAAAAATTCCGGATTCGAAGCTGACGCCAGGGAATTCTAACGTAAGGAAGCTGCAGCTAGAAGTCTTTATCAGATAACTAAGCTCTCAGGGGTGGGGTGTTGCATCAGAAAAGTTGGGTCGCCCAGAGCATTGTGATGGCGGCGGGCAATAGTCCTGTTCACAGGAGCCCCTGTGCTGGGTTTGGACCAGGTACCCAGTAGGACATCCGTAAGTGATTCAATTAATGGGGGCAGGGGTTCAGAGGGTGAAGCTCCAGGTTGAAGCACCTCTGTCAGGAGGTTAGTCTTGACTGCCACCGAAGGCAACTCAAGATCCAGGACTTCAGCTACTCTTCACACCAGCATTGAATATGAAGCTCCCTCCTCTGCAGCCACAGTAGTAGGAGAAAGCATGCCAGTATCTGGAGAGTATGTAGTCCACCAGGTCTGAATGCCAGTCCATATATTCTGCAAGGTGCTGGTATCGCGAAGGGTCCAGCGACCCCTCTCATTCATAACCGAGGCCTAAGGCCATAAGCAAAAGACTCAGGATCCGAACTGGGAGGCACTGTTCCCTCCTGCATCGGAATCTGCATCATAACAACCACCACCCGGCTCAGCGTCAGTCTGGAATTACTATGGGGTTTGTGTCGCGAGCATCGGTGTCGGGACCAGAGCCAGGGAAAGTTGAGGTGTCTTGACAGGCATTGGTCCGGATCTGGAAATGCATCCTTGGGTGCCCCTCTGCCTAGGGGCCAGAGGCAAGGGTGTGGAACACAAAGGGGCCCCTTCCAACCCTGTGGTGCCCAAAGGCTCTCCAGGAGGGCCAGGCTGTCCAAAAATGAGGCGCATGGCCTCATAAAATTCCCGAAGCTGGAGAAGGGTCATTCAGCCCGGGAGGTGCGGAGTTGGCCCAGGCATAGGTTCCTCAGAACGAGGCCTAGACCGCCAATGCGCCCTTGTCTTGTCGACCAATGGACGAGGAGAAGTCAAAGCATGCTTCAACAACTTTTTTCTTGGGCTTACCCGGACGGGCCAAGGATCCAGAATGGGACGAGGATGACTTTGGACTCCACAACCGATCTCTGGCCACCATCAGCTTTAGTTTGCTCCCTCAAACTCTCCAGATTCATGGCCAGGCACTCTGAGCACGACTTTGGGTTGTTGTTGCATTCCAAACACCAACGACACATGAAGTGCAGCTCTGTCACTGACATCGCCCGATGACAAGAACTGCAGGGCTTGAATCCGGTCTTCCTAGATGACATCCTCTGTGCACCAGGAATACAGAAACTCACAAAAATCTCAACAAAAAAGTCGAAAAAAAAGCCAGTTAAAAATTGAATGAGGGGTAGCGCTCTTTGGATCAGGGCTTGCTGGCACAGAAAGACCAGAACTGCCATCAGTGCACTGGGGTGGCGCCTAAATAGGACCAGCAACGTCATATCTGGCACTGACAACAGATGTGGAGGGAATCAATGCCACTTAACAGCATGCAGGGGCACTGCTCATGGAAATCTTCTGGATCCCGTCTGACACCTGGGAAGAGTTCAAAGGTGAGGAATCGGCAACTAGAAGTCTCTTTCAGATATCAATACACATATTCCGAAATTTTAGAATCAGATTGATAAAGTTAGAAGGTTAGCTAAAATGACAATATTCTAAGTTCCTATTAATAAAGAATAAAATCACTTTGGGAACTTTATATGTTACAAGGGAACAAACTCCATCTAATCACACTCTTTTAGACAAAAACTCCTAAATTAAAACACACAAAATCATAAACATAAAAAAGACTGATATTCACTTGAAATGTGGGGTACAAAATGTTATTTAATTCATCTGCACATTTTGGAAAGCTAATAGGGTATTCATTCACAAATATCAGGTTTTTGGTGATGTTTTTCACAACACAAAGACCTTTGATCACATGGGATTGCATAGAGTGACTTAAACCCATAAACAGCTAGCACTTGTGGACACTCTGAAGAAATAAATCTGCAAAGGTAATTAAAAACAACTGAGTTTCAATGAGCATGTATGCCAATTTAAAAAAAAAAAAAAGCTTTTGGAGTGGCAGCAATTAAATGAACTGATATTTGTCAAATTACGCACCTCTTCTTCATCTCTAAGTGTACATACATGAAATGGCATAGAAATAAGGGTCTGATCCTTTCTGTCTGCAATATATATCCACCACCATTCCTGCTTTTCCTGCAAAGAAAACAAAATAGAAATTCAGAAACACTGAAACGAGCCACATTCCATTTGTAATAAAAGAAGTTACTCACACCTTCTGTAACACCTTATCTGGTAGAGAATATATGTAGCTGAAGGTTCTTTACCTTAGAATTCTCTCCAGGCATCAGCAAGAATCTGGCAGATTTTTCGTGCAGTACCTGTGAGTGCCGGTAGGTGGCGTCGATCAGCTCTGCGTCCGTGCCAGAAATGACACTGCGGTTCCTATATAGGCACCACCTAGTCAGATGCCCATGACCAGAACTCGGTGTGCTAACGCAGTAGTTGCAGCTTTAGCTCTGGTGGAATGAGCTTGTAAGCCTTCAGGAGGTTGCTTTATGGCCAGTGTGTAGCAGATCTTGATGCCAAGGACAACCCAACAAGAGATGGTACAGTTCTGGTTTGGCTGACCTTTCTTTTCATCCACATAACCCACGAAGAGATGGTCATCCACCCAGAACTCAGTTATAATCAAGCTAAAATTCCATCGCTCTTTTTGAGTGCAGGAGGTGGAGTCTCTTCTCTTCCTTAGAAGGATGTGGGGGGTGCATAAAAAGTAGGCAGGATGATTAACTGGCCTACATGAAAACTTGTGTGATAACGTTTGGCAGAGAAGAGGCCCTTGTGCGAAGAGAGATAAGGCTGCTTAGATGACAAGGCATGCAGCTCGCTCACTCACTTGAGGTGCAGATGTAATTGCCACAAGGAAGGCCTGTTTTCAATGTGAGAAGCCTGAGGGGACAATTGCAGAGGAGCTTGAAAGGAGCACACGTTATAAGGTTAGAACCAAATTAGGGTCCCAATGAGGCACAATAAATGGGGAAGGAGGGAAGAGATGAGTTGGACCTTTAAGGAACCTATGTACAACAGGGGAGTTAAGGAGGGATGATCAGGCAAGAAGGCAGAAATGGCAGCGACATAGCCCTTAAGAGTGCCCAAAGCAGATCCAGGCTGAGCAAGGGAAAGAATAAAAAGTAGAACCTTAGAGAGAGGGGCAGAAAATGAATAAACAGACTTTTCCGTGCATCATGCACCAAATTTCTTCCAGCAGCAGGCATATATCAATTAGGATGAGGGATGCCTGGCTGGCAAAATGAAGTTACAGACTTTGGAAGGTCAAAAGCTGTCAAATGCCACTGCTCAATATCCACGCAAGAAGGTGGAGAGTGGAAAGGTTTGGGTGGAGAACCCTCCTCTGTTGCTGCAACAGAAGATCCTTCCGAAGATTGATTGAAGGATTGATGGCTATGCTCAGCAGCTTGGGATACCAGACTCTCCGTGCCCAGTATGGAGCCACAAGGATGACTTGGGCCCGGTTGTTTCTAATCTTCTTGAGAACTTGGGCAGGACTAGTATGGGCAGAAAGAATTACAGAAGACCTGGGATCCACTCAAGATGAAGTGTCTTGAGGCGCCTTGGAAACTACAGCACGTAAAACTGCTGACAGCCGTGTTCACGGTAGAGGCGTGCAGATCTAACCAAGGCTCTCCCCACTGCTGAAAAAGACCTTGCATCACCTCCGGATTAAGATGCCGGTTGTGATCCACTAGGCATCTTTGGCTGAATTTGCCTGCTCTGTCGTTTACAGAACCCGCTAGGTGTTGAGCCACTAGGCATATGCCCTGCTGCTCTAGCCATGTCCAGAGATGCAGAGCCTTTTGACAAAGGGTTCACAACATCACCCGCCCTGTTTTTTGCAATACCACATGGCAGTTGTATTGTCTTTAAACACCTGCACTAGTCTTCCCTTGCTGGAGGGTAGAAATGCTTTCAATGCCAGTCGGATTGCTCGGAGCTCCAGTAGGTTGAGGTGGAGTCTGGATTCCACTGGAGATCAGAGCCCTCTGATCTCCATCTCTCCCAAATGGCCACCAATGAGTCCAGAGGATCGCAAATTGTTACTGCAGAAGCAAAAGAAGATAGAACTAATGCTCTATCTGTGGTAGTGTGGATGAGCAGTTAGGCTTACCAGAGGGTAGTGCTAAGCATCTGTTGTATTCACAGAGGCGACAAATAAGACATACTCAAAGAATAAATCAGAGACCAATTTAGAAGAATAACATTTCTTTTTATATGTTTGAACCCAAGAACTTCGTGATCAGGTAAGTAGATTTTCAAGCATTAAAATCTAACAGTGCAATTTTTCAGTTCAGCAATGTTAACCTATGGGAAGAAAACAAGAATGCACTTTTGCAGGTAAGCACACGACTTACAAATCCAGTCTTCAGGGTTTTAGGTCAACACCAGGCAAGATTAAAATCAGTACCAAGATTGCACCCACAGAGGGACAGGGGCAGCCAGGGGCAGAGGTCAAATTCTGATTCAGGTGCCCAATGTTAACCAATGGAGACTGGGGGAGGGGTAAACGAATATGCGTTGGTCACGAGTGAGTAAAGCAATGCCAGAGGGCGATTTCCTGGGGTTGTGGTAAGTACAAGGGGGCCCACAAGGCAGCACCAAACTTACACCTTCAGCGGCACAGGGGCAGACGGGTGCAGAGTGTCAACACAACATCGGGGGACAAATGTTAACCAATGGAGGGGTCAGTTTTGAAAAAAGGCTGCAGGTTCGGGCTAGGAGGCTGAATGAAGAAAACCCACAGCTGCCCAGGTAAGTTCTGATGCTAGAGGACGTAGGGACACAAAGTCCAGCTCTCCAAGGCCCAGAGGGTCAGACCATGGTGAACTCAGATTGAGAATCACTGGGGAGCATTCAGAGGACCGGTGAGCCACTTGGGCCGTGGGCATCGGGTGCAGAGGTGGGTCCGGTGGCGGTTTCGCAGATCCTCAGGGCAGAGTTTTTTCTTTTAAAGTTGGTTTCTTCTTGAATAGGTCTGCAGTTTTGGGGAGATTCTGATCTTTGTCGAAGGCAGGCAGTCCTCCCAAAGCTTTGGCGGTTGTTGGATTGCTGGACAGGTCGTCTTTTGGCACAGGATTGTTGAGGACTTCAGACAGGCCAGAAGGGCTGGGGCCAAGTCAGTTGGTGTCTGCAGTCTTCTCTGTGGGTACAACTCTGTAGTTTCCAGCTCTTCTTAGGTCATCAGGAATCTGCGTTCTACGGTTCAGGTGTGCCACCCAAATACTGAATTCAGGGGCATTACAGGGAGCGCCAGGCGGTAGCCAATGGGCTGACCACCCTGAGGGCAATTACACCTTTCTTATGACCACTTCTGCTGGGAAGTGAGCATAACCCTAGCCCTAGTGGCCTAATTCCTTCCAAACAAGATGGAGGAATTTAAAAAGTAGTGTCCACTTCAGCTTCTTCACCTTAGGGGTGAGACTGGCATGAAGTGGGCACACCTCCTACTTCAACTAATTTTCCTGCCTGTGCTGCCGCCAAAAGTGGGTTCATGACAGAGGGGTTGATCATCTCCACCATCTGGAGAGACCTGGGTCGCATTACAAAGGAGGCAAGGTCTTTGAAGCTCCCTGTCCATCCTGCCAGGGAGAGGTCACACATGTGCCCAGAGCAGGCCTTTGTTCTGGGCCTACGAGAGTGCTGGCTTTCACCTCAGGGGGCAAGAACTCCCTTCTAGGGTGGCTGCAGTGGTTTGGACAAGTCAGTGACCACACTAGTAGCTAGGTAGGTAGGTTTTCAGGGGGCACCTCCAAGGTGCCCTCTGGGTGCATTTTTTAATAAATCCATCACTGGGGTCAGTGAGGATTTATTATTCTGAGATATTTGATACAAAATGTCCCGGGGTTCAGAGAAGCCACCATGGAGCTGGGAAACTTGTAATGACCAGTGTCCAGCACATGCATTTAAAATGGCTTCCCTGTGCACTTACTATGTCTCCGAATAGAAAGAGACATAGCAGGGGCATAGCATATATGCACTCACCTGTGCCTGGATGCACCCTGCCTTAGGGCTATAAGGCCTGCTAGGGGGGTGACTTACATATATTACTTGCATTGTTAGGGGACATGGCACACATGCTGTGTGCCATGTCGTGTTTTCAATTTTGGGAGCACCTTGTCACACAGCCTGCAATGGCAGTCTGTATAGGGATGGTGCCGGGTCCCTCAGAGTGGCACCAGTTGTGATGCAGCTCTGAGGTGAGGGGCCCCCTTCAGTACCACTGCCCTAGGTGCCAGGGGTACCATTTACTAGGGGCTTACAGGGGGCTGAAGCGCCTGGTCACTTGGGGATCAAGTGACCAGGTGCCTTTGTTTTAGGGATGGAACACTGGCACTGGAGACCTTTGGTCGAAGTTGCATCTAAAAACTAGGCAAAAAGTAGGGAGGGGGTAACGCAGGCAGAACCCAGCTCCCTACAGGGCTCATAGATCTAAAATAGGATGAAGACCTTTGCCCTTTTCGGGAACCAGAAGGAAGCGGGAATAACAACCACAGCCTACTTCTGGCACCGGAACCTTCTCTATAGGTCCCTTGACTAAGAGAGCCATGACTTCCTTGCGGAGAAGGGACAAATGATCCTCTGTCATCAGTAGTGACATGGTTGCATGGAGGCAGGGGTAGTCTCGAAGGAGAGGGATTTACAAAACCCACCTGTCGGATATTACGGACTGACAGTGGGGCAGGTGATGGCAAAACCTGCTGCCAACTGGGTGCCCATGGTGGTAAAGGGGCAGACTAAGAAGGTTTAGGAGCTGTTGAGTTTGGGGGGTGGGGAAGGGGGAGCAGCAGACTGACCACGCAGAGGCTGGGAAGCAGGCGCGGTACAGTAGCTGGGCGGGAATTAGTACGTCTGGAAGCCCCTTCCGTGGCCACAAAAGAAACAAGAGGCAGATTGGGGGGCATGGATGGCCACTGCGAGACCCAAGGAACTGGCCTTAGCCCGAGAATCCTTGAAGCGCTCGAGTGACAAATCTGCCTTGTCTCTAAAAAGAATGGTTCCATCGAAGCACATGTCCAAATGGGAGGCTTGGACATCCCCTGAAAAGCCAGACATCCTCAGCCAAGCTTGTCACCTCAGGGGCACTGCCGTGGAAACCACTTTGCCTGGTGTGTCAGTCGTGTCAAGTCTGCAACGAATTGTGAATTTTGTTGCGTCCCTCCCATTGGCAGCAGCCTGAGAGAGTATGGTCCGGGCCTCCTCCACAAGCTATGTTACCACTTGCGTAACCATGTCCCTCAGCGTGTGTAAACTACCCAAAAGACATATGGTTTTCACTGACCGCAATGCCCAGCTGGCTGAAGAAAACATCATCTTTCAAAATGAGTTCAGCTTCTTGGATTCCCTATGCTGAGAAGTGGTAGGGAAAGCACTGTGGGAAGTTAAGGCTCGGACCACCAAGCTCTCAGGGGGGAGGGTGTTGCGTGAGGAAGGTTGGGTCCCCAGGTGCGGGGCGATGGTGGGAAATCGTCCTGTTCCAGGAGACCCTTTACTGGGGTTGGACCAGGTACCCAAAAGGACGTCTGTGAGGGCATCATTGAACGGGAGCAGGGGTTTGGATGTGGAAACTCCTGGTTGCAGCGCCTCTGTCAAGAGCTTAGTCTTGACTGCCACTGAGGTAGCTGAAGGTCTAGGGCTTTAGCTGCCCTCTTCACCACCTGTGCTTAGGAAGCTCCCTCCTCTATAGCCACGGTAGAAGGAGAAAGCATACCAGTATCTGGGGAGGTGTACAGTCCACTGGCTTCACCGAAATTTCCCCGCAGTCCATTTCTTCCTCGCACAGTTGGTATTCTAAAGGGTGCGCGACCCCTCCTAGTCTTCAGGCCCACTTCAAGCCTGTGGGACCCAAAGGTGAGCCGACGGGGTCAGACTGCCCAAAAATGAGGCGCATGGCCTTATAGAACTCTAAGCTAGGCAGGGGTCGCTCCAGCTCCTGGAAAATAGGGGAGATGCAGTTGCGGCCACGGTTCCAAGGAACATAGCCTAGACAGACAATGCAACCTTGTTGCGCCAGCTGACGGACGAGAGGAAGTCGAAGACCACTTCAACTACTTGCTTTTCTCCTTGTGCCTCAACTTACCAGATTGTCTCGAGGGCTTAGAATGCGATGAACATGACTTCGGGATCAACAACCGGTACCTTCCCCACCTACATGCGGTGCAGGGGTACTGCTCAAAAAAATCTTCAAGATCCAGTCGGACGCCTGGGGAGGATTCAAAGGTAAGGAATCTGCAGCTAGAAGTCTCTTTCAAATTCACTGTTTCAAATGCCACATGCCAGTTAAATTAATTAAAAAGACTATGTGAGGACACTGCAATGTTTGCCTTATAAAATATTCAGCTATGTCAATGGTGTGTCGAGCCTTAAATTGCCCAGAAGTGCAGGAGGCTCACTCCAAACCATGTCAATTGACAAAACGCTGACAAGCTGTGCCTTTCGGCACAATTTCCTTAAGCAATGTCTAAAAAGCCACAGGTGTTACAGGCAGCACATCAGCTGAAACTTACAGTCTATCATTTTATATCATCTATCTTCACTAAAGATTTCCCATAATTTCATTTTTCCAATCTTCTCCTATCCCCTAGACTCTCAGTCCTATGTTAGGACTACCAATATCTTTAAAAGGATCAGAATGGAAAAATAAAAAAATTTCACAGATTTTTTAAATCTTAAAGTGTAAACAGCACATAGCTGATAGAATCTACATGCTCAAACACTCTCAATATGATCTTTCAGGTTCAGATATCAGATGTGTTACACCAAATGTAAAGGCCAAGGTCCTGGAAAGCAATAAGGTAGTGATTATCGCTCAGACGTCAGCTCTTTTGGAAATGCAGTAATTTGGCAGGCAAGTACCAGCTTGTAACTTTATCAAATTCTGGGTTGTATTTTGGAAAAACAAATATCTCCTGAAAGCCATTAGGAAAATATTACTTATCCTCTATGCATCAGTCTGCTGGCTGCAGTGCTGTAGATTAACATTTTCTGCATACTTGTGACATCTAGTGTTGGGCTCTGGTGTTACAATTGGTTTTCCTTCAAAGAAGCTTTCAATTACAAAACCGCCCCCGCCCTAGTCCACAACGGGCATGGGCACCAACTGACAGATTTTCATTCAGAGGGTGAAAGTGGATTGTAGAGTAAAACTCCAATGATGTGCCAGGTGCATTGCAAGTTGGTATATACTGAAAAGGAGCGAAACTATGCCCTTACTTCGAGCTAGGAGGGTGGGAGCCTGGGCATACGTAGTACTAAACGCTGTGAAAATATATTTTCAGGTTACTATTTTCCATTGGTAGCATGTGTGGTTATAGAAAGAGCTGCTCAGATTCATCTGTAAAGCAGTTTCCTCCTAGCAGTGGCTAGCGTACAGAGGATGCAGATGTTTAAGATAAGGTTCTTAAACACTGTCTGTCAGACCATAGCCTGTTGGTGGGCTAGTATAGCCATATAATACTTAAAGGTCTGCTGCTGTGCAGATGTTTGCTAGTGGGATGGTACAAATGAAAGCTATGGTTCCCTGATCACATGTAGTGTGCTCCCTGGAAGGTGCAGTCAGCACCAGCTTAGCTTTGGCACAGCAAGTCTGGATACATATGACAATCCACCTTGCAACGCCTTGCTTGGAAATGGGGTGACATTTGTAGGTGGACATTTGTGGGGTCTACCAAAGGCTACAACTAGCTTTTAATTACGAGGGAAGACTTTTTCATGTCACTGTAACACACTGAGTGCCCACTTGAATTTATGGTGTGTAATGCTCTTTCATCAAGCAAGAATCCGGTTGTGGACAGAATCCAGGCAACTCAATAGTTAGTTTAATTTCGAAAGGTAGGACTTCCTTGGTAAAAACGTTGGACTGGTTCTCAGAACTATCATATCCTTGTGTACTTGAATGCATGGTTCTTGAATAATGAGTGCCTGTTTGAGGATATAGCCATGAGAAAAGCCACTTTGCATGAAAAATGTGTATGTTACTTACCCTGTAAGCATCTATTTGTAGTGTGTAGTGCTGCAGATTCACATGCTGTAGAAACTCCTGACATCTAGTGTTGGGCCTGGACTTTACAACTTGTTTTTTAATAAGAATTTTATGTTGCCAATGGGATGTCGAGACTCCTCCTCTTCAAGTGAATGTACATGCTCAACAGTTCCATGGTTAGACTGTTTATTATTCCTCTCCATTACGGCGAGTGAGAATGGAGTTGAAGACACGTGTGGAAATCCAGTTCTATATACGCAAGGCTAAAAATTATATGTACCCATTTGGTTTTTATCATATTTATACATATCATCTGACAGCAATGACTGCCTGCTGGGGAGGCAGGAGGAAGCATAAGAATCTGCAGCACTACATGCTATGAATAGATGAACGGACAAGTTACTTACCTTTGGTAATGTCTTATCTAGTAGAGACAATAAGTAGTCACAGATTCCTGACCTAAGAACTTCCCCCAGGTGTCAGCCTGGATCCGGAGATTGTACTCAAACGGTACCCCTGCTTGCCGTTAGGTGATGTTGACAACTATGACCACTGGTGCGCCAATCCTTAGACCCTGAAAGGGGAGTCCCTGTCCCTAGAAATCAGTTTGCAAAGCGGGGAGGGTAGCTGGGCAACGAATCTGCAACTAGATATTATCTCTACCAAATAAGGCGCTACCGAAGGTAAGTCACTTTTCCATCTGATAGAGGCATCTAGTTGCAGATTCTTTACCTTTCAATACATACCTAAGCAATACTATCCCCTGAGGTGGGTTTACAAACTAAGATCATATTAGAAAGTCTTTCAGGATCCAATGGGCAAAGTACCCGTCCCGACGGACCTAACTATCCAGGCAGTAGAGTTTTGTAAACGTGTCCTAAGATGCCAATGTTGCCCCCTGGCAGATGTCCAGTGTAGGAATGTAGCACCTTTCTGACATAGTTACCCCCACTTTTTACTTGTTGTCAGTGTGTTTAGACTGTAGTACACTGAGATCCTGCTAACCAGGATCCCAGTGTGTCAGTGCTCACTCCCCTAAATTGAGTTGGTAAGTAACTTTTACATCCCACAATTGGTAAGTCCCTAGCGTATGATACTCAGGTATCCAGGGCACTGGTACACCAGGGGTCAGCCATGGGCTGCAGCATGTATTGTGACACCCATGGGGGCCCATGCAAACTGATTACAGGTCTGCCATTGCAGCCTGTGTGAAATGGTGCATGCACCTTTCACCCCAGATATACAAGGTCTGCCTAATATCATGGTCACCGTACTCTGACCCTATAAGTCACCCCTAAGGTAGACCCTTCAGCCCAAGGGCGGGGTGCTTGGTTCTCAGTGTGAGGGCACCCCTTTCATGAGTAGAGGTGCCCCTACAAATGCCAGACTCCATTTTCTGGGCTTTGTAAGTGTATGGAAGCCATCTTAAGGTATGTGGTAGACACTAGTCAACAAGCGATGTCCAACTACATAATGGCTTCACCAAACCTAGTCATGTTTGGTATCAAACATGCTGGAATCATGCAACTACACCAATTCCAGTACTAGTTGTATGATACCCTATACTCTGGGGGTCCACTAGGGGATCTCCTATGTCTGCCTGTATAGCCTTGCAGGATCTGCATGCCAGCCCATGCCGACCCCAGACACGGTTCTGCTCACTTGAGCAGGGGAAGGCAGAATTTAGGATTTTCTGCTGAGGAGATAGGCGACTCTTGGCTGGGGTGGGGGTGTCTCTGAGCGCCACCAGACTGCTTTGAAGGACACATTTGGTGCCTTCCTTGCGTAAATTGGTTTACTCCAGTGCAGGAGCCCATGGCCCCTGCTCTGGCGGGTAACCATACAAAGAACAGGGGATTGACCAGACCCCTATCCAGCTCCTCCCCAAGGGAGGTGCCCAGAGCTCTGCCAGATGGCCACTTGATTCTGCCATCTTGGAAAAAAGATCAGCAGAGGCTCCATGGAGCATCTGACTGGTTACTCCAGCTTGAGCTGCCTGGCTAGAACCCCTACGCACCGCGTCTGTTTTTTCGTTGTCAAGGCTTGTTGGCTCTTCAGTCCGAAGACCTCCTCGCTTCAAGAAGCCCCAACACTACACAGCTCCAAGAACGACATCCTCTCTGCAACGTGGGCACCCTCTTTGCTGTGGTGCTGAGGCATCCTTGTGACTCACTGTGCCTGCTGCCAAAGGGTCCTGCTGGGGGATCCAAATAATCCTGCTGGCTCTTCTGCTTGCTGAGGGCTGGCCCTGACTTAACTGCAAAGGTAGAGTCTGCTGGACCTTGCTGGACCCGAAAATCCTGCAACACTGTGCAATGCTTTCTTGCATTTGCCAAGGCTTCTGGTGAACACGGACCCCTCTGTAATCTGATGACCAGTGTGGGATAGCTTGTAGACAACTCCTGGGATCTTCCTGCATCTCATGGACTCCATGGCTGTACTTCTTCGACCAATATCCAACAGGAAAACATCTCCAAGAAGGGTGGGCATTGCCGCCTGCACCCCCTGGGCATCCTGGGTGGTGTGGACTCTGTCCTATCTTTCCCTAGGTCCTCTTCTTCCGGAATCCACTCCTGAGTTCCACCAACTTGGTCCACGGGTCACTACAGCAGCTGGACAACCGAGATTCCCACTGACTTCAATGGGACGATCCAACAAGACTTCACCCCATGCACCTAGGCTCCCTGGTGTAGGAACTCTGATTCTCTTGGTATCCACAGGTGGGGGCACTCTTGAACCTCCCTTGTCCCAACAGGTTTCCTCGGAGTCCTCTGGGAATGATCCTAGAACACGAAAACCCCAACTGCGACTTCCCAACATTATCCTATGGACATTGATCGGGTTACAACTCCGCATACAGGCGCATGAGAAATCCTCGCTACATACCTTTGTTGTTTTAGTACTTCCCCAGTCCTAAGGGTCCTTGGATGGCAGTTTGGGTTGGTAATGATTTTTATATTCCATTTTCTTAGTATATGGTTTGGCCCATGTTATTTTATTCTTTTACGTACCTGTTTCTAAGTATATTTGTGTATGTTCATATCTCCGGTTAGACAATATACCAAAGTTAGTTCAGTGTTTGTGTTATAATAAATACTCCATTACTTTTCTAACATTGGTGTGGTTCTTTTCTGTGTGCACATCACTGACTGACCTGTGTAGTATCTGCAACTGCTTTCCACAGCTACCCTTTGAGAGCTCTGGTTATCTAGAACCTCTTACATTATCACCAAGGGTTGCCTGGACTCAGTACAGGGTGCCTTAACTATAGGTGTACACCATATACTGAGCCAGCCTCCTATATTTATCTTTTAGAAACTGCTTACCTTATAACAACGTTTTTTGGTTCAAAGCATATGTAAAAGAGAGAGAGAAAAAAATGGTAGTTCAATGGACTGATTAACGTGAAAGATTAAAGTGAAACTGAGAAACCAACTTAAAAAAGAAATTTGAGATCAGTTCGAAGAACTACTTTATTCCTATAGATCTGGAAGTAAGGTTCTTCCCCAGTTACTGCCTGGAGTTCACTAACATGTCTGAGTGAAGCGATGGCAACTAAAAAAAACACCTTCCATGAAAGCAACTGAAGTGGGCAAGAGTGGAGTGGTTCAAATGGGGGACCAATGAGTCTAGTGAGCACAATCTTAAGGTTCCACGATGAGGCTGGGGGTACCCTAGGTAGAATAACACATTTAAGTTCTTCCATGAAAGCCTTTATGACTGGATTTCTGAATAAGAACACGTCTGTTTAGGAGATACGCAGCTATAGCTGCAAGATGTAGGCGAATGGAGGCGTAGGCAAGATTTGCTTTCTGCAAGTGAAGCAGGTAGCACACAATTTCTTGTGCTGTGGCTGTAATGGGATCAATACTTTTGGGTTGGCAGTAGCAAACAAAGGTTTACATTTTACAGCATAACAGGTTCTAGTGGTGGGTCTATGTGCTTCCTTGAGAATGATCATACACTCTGCAGGTAAGCCTAGGCAGCCAAACTATGACTTCAGGAATCAAATCACAAGGTTGAGTGACTTGAAATCTGGATGCCTGATTTTTCCTTTATTCTGGGTGAGAAGGTCTGGCCTGTTGGGAAGCTTTTTGTGTGGGACTGCTGAAAGATCCAGGATTGTGGTAAACCAAGGCTGGCGTGTCCATGTGGGAGACACAAGGATCATGGTGCAGGATGTTTACCTCATCCTCCGAACCAGAAAAAAAAATTAGAGGGAGAGGTGGAAAAGCGTAAGCAAATATTCTTGACCAATTCTTCCATAGAGTGCTGCCCTTGGATAGTGGGTGTGGATACCTGGAGGCAAAGTTTGGGCATTTGGTGTTTTCTGCTGTGATGAAAAGGTCTATGTGCAGGGACCCCACCTTTTGAAGTATGTCTGGAGGACTTGTGGGTGGAGTTCCCACTTGTCCACTTGTTGCTGCTCCCTGCTGAGCAGGTCTGCAAAGTTGTTATCATTCCCAGAAGATACTGCGCCAACACGTGAATGTGGTGGTGAAGGGCCCAATTCCATATTGACGGAGACAGGCGTGGTAGCTGTGGCAACCGTTTCCACCCTCCTGTTTTTATAAGTAATACATGGCTTTCAAGTTGTCGGTCTGGACCAGGATAACCTTGTGAAACAGGCGAGGAAGGAAAGCTATCATTGCTAGGAAAACCACCTGAGGTTCAAAGTAATTGATGTGTAGAGACTGGTGTTCAGCATCCCAGTGACCTTGAACTGTAAGTCTTGGAGGTGAGCACCCTAACTTATCCGTGATGAGTCTGTGGTCAATGTAATGTGAGGCATAGGGTCTAGAAAAGGGCACCCCTTCAACAGGTTGTAGGTGTTCCACTATTGCATGGTACAATAGATCTGGAGGTTTAACAACACTATGTCTTCCAGGTGACACTGTGACTGAGACCACTGGTGAGATAGACACTGCTATAGGGGACACGTGTAGTCTGGCATGGGGAACAATGGCAATGCAAGAAGCCATCATCCCCAACAGATGCAAATGGTCCTGACTGTGTGAAGGAGGCTGGCTCTCTATATAGTGTAGAAAAATGATATGCACAGTGAAAAGAGTCCAAGCAACTTCAACTTGGTTTACTGAGGAAAAAAACTAGGCCACCTAATGCTCTAATGTTTATGGTAGCTTGATCGTGCAGTTAGGCCAATATCGGAGAAGTACTAAGCATTTGCTGTACTCACAGTATCAATAAATGTGGACACACACAAAAGAATAACCGGAGACAAATTTACAAAATATACTTCAGACTTTTATAGCATTTTTAAGACCAAGAACATCAAAATCGGGTAAGTACTTTTTAAGTTATGACTTTCCAAAGTTTAGCAAAAATAGTATTTTTGTGCATGATTACGCACCATAGAAATCAATGGGAGAAAACATTTAAAATGTATATAAAATCAGGCAATGTCTCCTTTTGTTTAAAGGTCAAGGTAATCGAGATGTCCAGTGGACCAGCCGGGGAACTTCGGGCACTCTGTTTTCAACAGGAGCAGCTACTGAAAAGTCTTTGGATCTGGTGCAGGACCACTGCTAGGGACCACTTGGAAAAGCAATGCACAGGCAGACTTCAAAGTGAATCTGGTGGGTCCGTTTGGAATGTAGAGGCTGCACGGGCTGGGGGACCTTTTAAGCACAGCTGGTTCTCCGGTGCAGGGCCCAGGGAAGCCTGGTGCAGAGCAGATAGATGAGCCAGGAACTGTGCGCAAAGGTACCCTTGAAGCAGGAGACAGGTCAATATGTGGGTGGATTGCAGGGCCACTCCTGGGAGTGGTTCTTACGCGTCCTGAAGTCGGTCGACTGGGGCTTGATCCTGGTCTTTTGAGAGTCCGAAGTTGACTTTGTCTTCTTGGTGTCTGACGTTGGGTATCCAGTACCCCGGGCTATTGCTAGATGTTGCAGTGCCACCAAACTTGGCGCACTTGCAGGATTTGTCCACTGGGCCCATCAGGTGGAATTTGCCCTGGCTGCTGTGTTTGGTTCCTTGGTCAGCGCCCGGTCAGTGAACTGCACTTCACTGGTCTTTTGCTTCTTTGTTAATGGGAATGATGCCTTCACTCTGGAAGGAGATCTTTGGCGATTTTCAGAAGGGTGGAGGTATTCTTGTGTCCACGGAATCTGATGTGCAGGTCTAGGTGTGCCCGCTAAATACTGCATTTAGTGGGTGTTTAGGCGAGTCCCTAGTCTTGACCAAAGGGTCATCTACCTTAGAGTGGCTACACCCACTATGTGACCACTTCTTGTGGGCAGGGGTCACTTCCCTATCCCTGATTGGCTGTTTTCCTATTGTGCAAGATGGAGGAAAATGAAATGGAGGGGTCACCTTGGGGGTGGTGCAAGCTGAGGGTGACAACTCCTCACGTCCTTTTGTGATGCACATTTAAAATGGCTTCTCTGTTCACTTATGTCCCAGGTTTGGCAAGCACACAGAAGGGGCATATTGCTCATGCATCTATGCCCACACATGCATTATAGTACACCCTGCCTCTGGGCTGGAAGGCCTGCCAGAGGGATGACTTACCTATATTGCATGCAGTGTAAAGTGTACAGGTCACACAGGCTGTGGGCCATGTTAGTTTTGCATTTTGGGATTGCACCAGGGCACTTAGCCTGCAATGGCACTTGGATGCATGATGCCTGAGGGTGGCACAATCTGTGCTGCTGCCCTCGGGTGCCTACCCTTAGTACCTCATGTCCTGGGTACCCATGTACGATTTATTAGGGACTTATAGTGGCAGCTAAAGGTGTTACCAATTGGACCAATGCATCACAACCGTTCTGGGAAAGAGATCTAACCCAGGGAACCTGGTAAGCAGGGGCCCTGGGCACTAAACTTTTAAACCACATCAAATACCAGGCAAAATGTGGGCGGGGATAACCATGTCAAAAGAGGCAACTTCTCACGCAGTGCGAGGAAGAAATGTCTGAAAACTCTGGATGAGGCATGGATTGGGATATGTCAGCCCTAATTCTGCATTCAGAATTGCCCCTAGGCAAGGTTGACTCTGCAGTGGCTGGAGATGAGATTTGGAAATGTTGAGATTGAATCCCAGATTGTGAAGGAGATCCATTGCCAACTGAGTGTGCTTTTGGCACTGGCGGAACAAACTGGCTTCGATAAGCCAGTCGTCGAGGTATGGAAAGACGTGAACGTTCTGTGTTCGCATGTGTGCTGCAACTACTGCTAAACATTTTGTGAACACCCTGGGAAAAGTAGTGACGCCAAAGGGGAGGACCTTGAACTGATAATGTTCGTAGGCAATGACAAATCTTAGGTATTTTCAATGTACAGGGTAAATTGGTACATGAAAGTGGGCATCCTTTAGATCTAGAGCAGTCATAAAGTCGTCATACTGTAGAAGCGGGATGACATCATGAAGAGTGACAATGTGAAAGAGTGCTGAGAGAATGTATGTGCTCAGAGGTCGGCTGTAGGAAGTTGGCTCTGTATATACTATTTCAAAGTAAGGAATAGTGTGCACAGAGTCCAAGGGTTCCCCTTAGAGGTAAGACAGTGGCAAAAAGAGATCATTCTAATGCTCTATTTTGTGGTAGTGTGGTCGAGCAGTAGGCTTATCAGAGGGTAGTGTAAGAACCACAGGTTCAGGATTTACAAAAAATACTTTAAATGAAAGGTATTTCACTCAGGTATCTTAGGAACTTTGAATTATCACAACAGCATGTACAGTTTTGGCAAAAATGGCAATAAGATATTTTAAAAGTGGACACAGTGCAAAAATCAACAGTTCCTGGGGGAGGTAAGTAAATGTTAAGTTCACAGGTAAGTAAAACACTTACAGGGTTCAAAGTTGGGTCCAAGGTAACCCACCGTTGGGGGTTCAAGGCAACCCCAAAGTTACCACACCAGCAGCTCCGGGCTGGTCAGGTGCAGAGGTCAAAGTGGTGCCCAAAACACATAGGCTTCAATGGAAATAGGGGTGCCCGGTTCTAGTCTGCCAGCAAGTAGGTACCCGAGACTTCAGAGGGCAGGGGACACACAAGCAGGCACAGAAAGTACACCCTCAGCCGCACAGGGGCGGCCGGGTGCAGAGTGCAAACAGGTGTCGGGTTTTCAATAGGAATCAAGGGGAGACAAGGGGGTCTTTTAAACGATGCAGGCAGGCACGGGCGGGGGGGGTTCCTCGGGGTAACCACCACCTGGGCTAGGAAGAGGGTCACCTGGGGGGTCGCTCCTGCACTGGAGTTCGGTTCCTTCAGGTCCTGGGGGCTGCGGGTGCAGTGTGTTTTCCAGGCGTCGGGTTCCTTGAAGCAGGCAGTCGGGGTCAGGGGGAGCATCTGGATTTCCTCTGCAGGTGTCACTGTGGGGGATCAGGGGGGTCAACTCTGGCTACTCACGGGCTCGCAGTCGCCAGGGAGTCCTCCCAGTAGAGTTAGTTTTCCGCGGGTCGAGCCGGGGGCGTCGGGTGCAGAGTGGAAAGTCTCACGCTTCCGGCAGGAAACGTGTGGTCTTTAAAAGTTGCTTCTTTGTTGCAAAGTTGCAGGTTCGTTTAACAGGGCCACTGTTCTCGGGAGTTTCTTGGTCCTTTTAGATGCAGGGTAGTCCTCTGAGGCAGAGGTCGCTGGACCCTGTGGGATGCGTAACTGTTCCAGTTTTTCTCAAAGTGGGGAGACAGGCCGGTAGGGCTGGGGCCAAAGCAGTTGGTGTCTCCGTCTTCTCTGCAGGGCGTCAGGTCAGCAGTCCTTCTTCGTCTTCAGGTTGCAGGAATCTATCTTCCTTGGTTCTGGGGGCCCCTAAGTACTCAATTTAGGGGTGTGTTTAGGTCTGGGAGATCAGTGGCAATGGCTACTGGCCCGGAGGGTGGCTACACCCTCTTTGTGCCTCCTCCCTGTGGGGAGGGGGGCACATCCCTAGTCCTATTGGGGGAATCCTCCATCTGCAAGATGGAAGATTTCTAAAAATCAGAGTAACCCCAGCTCAGGACACCTTAGGGGCTGTTCTGACTGGCCAGTGATTCCTCCTTGTTTTTCTCATTATCTCCTCCAGCCTTGCCGTCAAAAGTGGGGGCAGTGGCCGGAGGGGGCGGGCATCTCCACTAGCTGGGATGCCCTGTGGCGCTGTAACAAAGGGGGTGAGCCTTTGAGGCTCACCGCCAGGTGTTACAGTTCCTGCAGGTGGCGGTGAGAAGCACCTCCACCCAGTACAGGCTTTGTTCCTGGCCACAGAGTGACAAAGGCACTCTCCCCATGTGGCCAGCAACATGTCTGGTGTGTGGCAGGCTGGCACAAACTAGTCAGCCCACACTAGAAGTCGGGTATGTTTTCAGGGGGCATCTCTAAGATGCCCTCTGGGTGTATTTCACAATAAAAGGTACACTGGCATCAGTGTGCATTTATTGTGCTGAGAAGTTTGATACCATACTTCCCAGCTTTCAGTGTAGCCATTATGGTGCTGTGGAGTTCGTGTTTGACAGACTCCCAGACCATATACTCTTAAGGCTACCCTGCACTTACAATGTCTAAGATTTTGCTTAGACACTGTAGGGGCATAGTGCTCATGCACCTATGCCCTCACCTGTGGTATAGTGCACCCTGCCTTAGGGCTGTAAGGCCTGCTGGAGGGGTGACTTATCTATGCCATAGGCAGTGTGAGGTTGGCATGGCACTCTGAGGGGAGTGCCATGCCGACTTAGTCATTTTCTCCCCACCTGCACACACAAGCTGGCAAGCAGTGTGCATGTGCTGAGTGAGGGGTCCCCAGGGTGGCATAAGACATGCTGCAGCCCTTTGGAGACCTTCCCTGGCATCAGAGCCCTTGGTACCAGGGGTACCAGTTACAAGGGACTTACCTGGATGCCAGGATTGTGCTAATTGTGGAGACAAAGGTACAGTTTTGGGGAAAGAACACTGGTGCTAGGGCCTGATTAGCAGGCCTCAGCACACTTTCAAATCATAACTTGGCATCAGCAAAGGCAAAATGTCAGGGGGTAACCATGCCAAGGAGGCATTTCCTTACATCAGAGATCCAGTATTGGTCTGAGGGACCCATCCTTTTTGTGAGTAAGGCAATATAGGGAGTATACTCCTGAGCCTTGATTTTCTGGGGAAACTGGTTTTATGGTCCGTTTGAGAAGAAGGGCTCGGACCTCTTGTTTGAGAAGGGTTAAATGTTCTGTGATAATCAAGGGTGCGAGGGGGAATATTAAGAGGTGTGGTAATGCGATTCAAACAATAGCCATGTTGGATAATGGTAAGGACCAATTGGTCCATGGCGATGGTGCCACCAGATGGTGTGGAAAAGTTGGACTGTTACCCAGACAGGTGTTGGATGATCAGTGGGAAGGTGTAGGTAGTCACTGCTTGGCAGCGGAAGAGGACTCGAGTGTGATGGTGGTGTTCCCTCTCCCCTCGTTATTGGACCCCCCTGTAGGAGCATCTGTAGTAGCCTCTAGTGTATGAAGACTGAGGTTGTCTGGTGTGTGTGATGTAGAAGCCTTTGTTGTGAAGGATTTGTATGTCCCCCTATACCCTGGATGACGAAAGGAGACCCTCGATGTGGTAGTTTGGAGAGCACCCATGGCATTGGCGGTATTGGTGTCCTTCATCTTTTCTACTTTGGTATCAGCCCGTGGTCTGAACAGGTGCTCGTTGTCAAAAGGCATATTCAAAACTGCCTGCTGGACCACAGGTTTGAAGCCAGAAAACCAAAACCAGGCATGCTTTCTTAGAACAACACATATTAATCCTCTGGGCTCCAGTGTCTGCTGCATTAGGGCGCACCTGATGGAATTATTGATGATGATTTCACCCTCAGGCAATTTGTTGTCCCCACTTTCGGTGCTCCTCAGGGAGATACTTTAGTAACTCCTACATCTCATTCCAATGGGCCTGACTGTCTTGGGCCTAAAGGGCTCGAGTGCTGGATTGGCGGCTCTGCTGCCACCCTCTTTTCTGCAGGATCAATCCTCCTGTTCTCCTTTTCTGGGACTAAGAGAGTCCCTGGTGGCTTGGCTGTTAGCCTGTTTCCAGGTAGAGGTTGCCACTATTGAATCCGGTGGTAATTGTGCCCTGATGTAAAGTGGGTCAGAAGGTGCCACCTTGTACTTCTTGTCCACCTTTGGAGTGATTATCCTGGAGTGGACAGGCTCCTTAAATATATCCTCTGCATGCCCAAGAATACCAGGGAGCAGGGGAAGGTACTGCATATCTCTATGCATGGTAGAAAGTGCATTGCACAAGAAATCCTGCTCTATGGGCTCTTTGTGCAGTTCTACTTTGTAGAATGCGGCTGCCCTAGAGATCACCTACTGATAAGAGATAGTGTTTTCCGGAGGTGAGGGGCATGCAGTGTAAAGGTCAGGTTCATTTTGGCTAGTGGGATGAGGGCCGTAAGCACCCCATGGGTCTGTATCATTAGAAGGATCTCCTAAACCCCCAATGTAAGACTGTGGTGACCCCTGAGGTGTATAATGCTCCTGTACTGGGGATTGAGGTGGAGATTGAGGAGGGAAAGGTTTAGGAGGTGAGGAAAGGGGTTGGGGGAGGTGTGGGAAAAAGCCGGTGTGGTGGGCTAGTAGCCTTGTCCTTTGTCCTCCTCTTGGAAGGGACAGGAACATTCATGGCTTCTTGAAAAGTGAGTTTCCTCTTTGGGAGCACAGGCGAGGAAGGTGTGGCTATAATCAGAACCTGTGTCTTCTCAGATCTGGAGCCTGCCCTGTCTAGCGTCCATTTTCTCCAGAATCGGTTCAACAGAAGAGGGGCTGGTAGAAACATGGCCTGTATCTTTGGCTTCCAAGTTTCTGGCTCTGAAGTCTCTGGTGCCAAAGTCTTGTGCTTTGAAAGCTTGGTTGGCACCGATGTGGAAGCCAGTGGCTGTCAGGTTGGTCCTGAGGTTCGGATCAACATTGAAACGCTCTCTCTGCCCAAGGCTGTCGAGGTTGAAGCCTTCGTGGCCATTTTCACCACCAAGGTGGGGCGGCCGGAACAGTGTTTCGGTGCTGACCATGGCTGGATGGCAGTTGTGGACCGGCGACCTTTGTGATAGGCTGTAGGGTATTTTTTTAGGTTTTCTGTGGGAGAGCAGGGGCCATAGAACTCACGTGCTGGGCAGAAAAAACTTCTTGGCTCTCAAACTGCACATCTGACTCAAACTATCCTGGACCAAAAAGGATTCCTCCTCCTGCACAGTTGTTCCTCCTGAGCAAGCTCTTCTCTAAAGAGGTCCAGGGTGTCATCCAGCATCTTCTAAGCCATTTCCAGCCGACGAGCTTGTCTATCCCAAAGGGTCTTTTTCAACCAGAAAGATTCGCAGGCATCACAGTCAGCCTCACAGTGGTCTGTAGAGAGCCAGAGGTTGTACATGAGGTGTTGATCAGTGTGCAGGAACTTGCAGTGGCATTGAGGACAGAAGTGGAATAGAGTCTGTTCCATTAGGGAATCATTTCCATCGATGCTGGAGCCACATGGAAGGTAGGGATGAGACAGCCACTGGCGTACCGGAGGGCGGTCTGTCGAAGCCCAAAGCAACGCAAGCAGTGACAGCACTAAGACAGGAAAAGTGCAATCAACAACAATAACGTTGGAACAGAAAGGAAAAATAGAAAAAATAAAAATAAAAAAATCGAACAATGTTGAAAGACAGAGCAGAGTCACACATGTCCGAACCAGATGGCAAGGAGAAAACAAACCAGATGACACAGAGAAAACAATCTAACAAAGGAGTCGATGCCATGCGCAATAACACCGAGATGAAGAGTCACTCGATCCCGTGACTCAAAACACTTCTGCAAAGAAAAACAAGTTGCATCACTCCGGACCCAGCAATAGATGGCAGGAGTATGTAGAGCATGTGTAGCTACAGCCACACATGCCATCGAGCACAGTTTTGAGTGTTAACATTCTTAAGAAACAACTATGCAGGGACTCAAACTGAGACTTCAAACAAATAATTAAAACCATAGGCCCCACTGGCAAACAACAAAGGGGTTTGAAGGATACATGTTTGTTAACCCTTTCAGAAAACACATTTGGCACTGTAGACAGAAGAAGGTTGACAACACAGCCAAATATCCCGACAGTGCCTATTGTACAACCTCTCTGAAGTAGGGAAAGTGCACATTGGAGAGTCTGCGAAAACATGGCCTGCAAGGGATCTACATTGTTGTCTGTACATCATGAAAAAGTTGCTTCATCTGGCAGACAAAGCAGATTTGGTGGAGAGGGGACAAGCTGACAAGAGGACGCCCGCAGGTGAAATTGAGTCAAATTCTCCTGCTCAATCTCCAAGCATGTAGTTGGGGGCCTCAGAGGTTGGTATGCAGAACCATTCCCACAGCTAGGAGGGAAGGTCCATTCTTAATGGCAGCTGGAGCTGGGGTTATTTGGAGAAGCTCAGGAGCAGAGAAATGAAAATGTCACTTACCCAGTGTACATCTGTTCGTGGCATCAGTCGCTGAGATTCACATGGTATGCATGAGCGCGCCATCTGGTGTTGGGTCGGAGTGTTACAAGTTGTTTTTCTTCGAAGAAGTGTTTTCGAGTCACGGGACCGAGTGACTCCTCCTTCTGTGCTCATTGCGCATGGGCGTCGACTCCATCTTCGATTGTTTTCCCCGCAGAGGGTGAGGTAGGAGTTGTACTATAGTAATAGTGCCCGCGCAATGAAAAATGTAAGTATGTACCTATTAAAGGATTAAATAATATATATACAAATGTACAAAATTGAAGGTAACTTCTGAACTGCTACAGGCTTCCGGGGAGGTGGGTGGGTCCATGTGAATCTCAGCGACTGATGCCACGAACAGATGTACACTGGGTAAGTGACATTTTCAGTTCGATGGCATCTGTCGCTGTAGATACACATGGTATGCATAGACTAGTAAGCAGTTAGTTCCCCATAAGCGGTGGTTTAGCCTGTAGGAGTAGAAGTTGTCTGAAATAGAGTTCTTAATACCGCTTGACCTACTGTAGCTTGTTGTGCGGATAGCACATCTATACAGTAGTGTTTGGTGAATGTGTGAGGCGTAGACCAAGTGGCTGCCTTACAAATTTCCTGCATTGGGATGTTTCCTAAAAAGGCCATTGAAGCACCTTTTTTCCTTGTTGAATGTGCCCTGGGAGTAATAGGCAGTTGTCTTTTTGCTTTAAGGTAGCAGATTTGGATGCATTTAACTATCCATCTGGCTATACCTTGTTTTGATATTGGGTTACCTGCATGAGGTTTTTGGAATGCAATAAATAGCTGCTTAGTTTTTCTGATGTTTTTTGTCCTGTCAATGTAGTACATTAATGCTCTTTTGACATCTAATGTATGTAGTGCTCTTTCAGCCACAGAATCTGGCTGTGGGAAAAAAACTGGTAGTTCTACCGTTTGATTTAGATGGAATGGTGAAATAACTTTTGGTAAAAATTTTGGATTAGGTCGTAGGACGACCTTATTTCTATGTATTTGTATAAAAGGCTCTTGTGTTGTGAACGCTTGAATTTCGCTTACTCGTCTTAGAGATGTAATGGCGATGAGAAAGGCAACTTTCCAGGTTAGGAATTGTATTCCGCAAGAGTGCATGGGTTCGAAAGGTGGGCCCATGAGTCTTGTTAGAACCACGTTTAGGTTCCATGAAGGAACAGGTGGTGTTCTTGGTGGTATAATTCTTTTAAGCCCTTCTATGAAAGCTTTGATAACTGGTATCCTATACAAGGAAGTTGAATAGGTAGTTTGCAGGTATGCAGATATTGCTGCAAGGTGTATTTTAATAGAAGAGAAGGCTAGCTTTGCTTTTTGTAAATGGAGCAAGTAATTTACTATATGTTTTGGAGTTGCGTCTAGTGGTTGTATCTGATTATGATGGCAGTACCAAACAAATCTTTTCCACTTACTTGCGTAGCAGTGTCTAGTGGATGGCCTTCTGGCCTGCTTTATGACTTCCATACACTCTTGGCTAAGTTGTAAGTGTCCGAATTCTAGGATTTCAGGAGCCAGATTGCTAGATTCAGCGATGCTGGGTCCGGGTGTCTGATCTGTTGGTTGTGTTGCGTTAACAGATCTGGTTTGTTGGGCAGTTTGATGTGTGGTACTACAGACAGATCTAGCAGTGTTGTGTACCAGGGTTGTCTTGCCCACGTTGGTGCTATTAAAATGAGTTTGAGTTTGTTTTGACTCAATTTGTTTACTAGGTAAGGAAGGAGAGGGAGAGGAGGAAAAGCGTAAGCAAATATTCCTGACCAGTTCATCCATAGGGCATTGCCTTGGGATTGCTTGTGTGGGTATCTGGACGCGAAGCTTTGGCATTTTGCGTTCTCTTTTGTTGCAAATAAGTCTATTTGTGGTGTTCCCCAGAGTGTGAAGTAGGTGTTCAGAATCTGTGGGTGGATTTCCCATTCGTGGACTTGCTGGTGATCTCGAGAGAGATTGTCTGCCAGCTGATTCTGGATCCCCGGAATAAACTGTGCTATTAGACCAATTTGATGGTGGATTGCCCACTTCGATATTTTTTGAGCTAACAAGCTTAACTGCGTTGAATGTGTTCCTCCTTGTTTGTTTAGATAATACATCGTTGTCATGTTGTCTGTTTTGACAAGGATGTATTTGTGGGTTATGATTGGTTGGAAAGCTTTTAGTGCTTGAAAAACTGCTAATAATTCTAGATGATTTATATGCAGTTTTGTTTGATGCATGTTCCATTGTCCTCTTATGTTGTGTTGATTGAGATGTGCTCCCCACCCTGTCATGGAAGCATCTGTTGTTATTACGTACTGTGGCACTGGGTCTTGGAAAGGCCGCCCTATGTTTAAATTTATACTGTTCCACCATAGAAGCGAGAGGTAAGTTTGGCGGTCTAGCAACACCAGATCTAGAAGGTGACCCTGTGCTTGAGACCACTGTGAGGCTAGGCACTGTTGTAAGGGCCTCATGTGCAGTCTTGCGTTTGGGACAATGGCTATGCATGAGGACATCATGCCTAGGAGCTGTAGTATTGTTCTTGCTTGTATTGTTTGGTTTGGAGACATGTGTTGAATGACTCTGTTGAAATTTTGGATCCTTTGTGGAGTTGGCGTTGCTACTCCTTTTGTCGTGTCTATTATGGCTCCTAGATATTGCTGTACTTTGCTTGGCAGAATGTTTGATTTTGCAAAGTTGACGGTGAACCCTAGTTTGTAGAGGGTTTGTATGACTTGATTTGTGTGGTTTGAGCATTGTGTGAGCGAACTGGTTTTGATTAGCCAGTCGTCTAGATACGGGAACACATGTATTTGCTGCCTTCTGATGTGTGCAGTGACTACTGCTAGGCATTTTGTGAATACTATTGGAGCGGTTGTTAAACCAAATGGCAATACTTTGAATTGGTAATGTATTCCTTTGAATACAAACCTTAGATATTTCCTGTGTGATTGATGTATTGGTATATGGAAATATGCGTCTTTGAGGTCTAGAATTGGTCTCAGTGTTTCGTCCTTTTTTGGTATCAAGAAGTACAGTGAATAAACTCCTGTGTTTATTTGTGTGCTTGGTACTAATTCTATTGCATTTTTTTGCAGTAGTGCTTGAACTTCTATCTCTAGAAGCTGTGAATGGTATTTTGATAAATTTTGTGATTTTGGTGGTATGTCTGGAGGGAATTGCAGGAATTCTATGCAATAACCATGTTGGATGATTGCTAGGACCCATGTGTCTGTAGTTATTTTGTCCCATGCTTCGTAATATTGACGTATCCTCCCGCCCACTGGTGTTGTGTGGGAGGGGTGAGTGACGTGTGAGTCACTGCTTGTTGGTAGTGGTTTTGGGGCTTTTAAATCTTCCTCTATTCCTAGGGAATTGCCCCCCTCTATACTGGCCCCGAAAACCTCCTCTGTACTGTCCCTGGTAGGTGGGCGGTGCAGACTGTGAGGTGCTAGCTTGTGTGGCCTGACCCCGAAACCCTCCTCTAAAAGGTGTTTTGCGGAAGGTGTTATAAGATCCTCTGCTCTGCGGGGAGTAGAGTGCGCCCATGGCCTTGGCAGTGTCAGTGTCCTTCTTGAGCTTTTCTATGGCTGTGTCGACCTCCGGACCGAACAGAAGTTTTTCGTTTACTGGCATGTTAAGCACTGCCTGCTGAATTTCTGGCTTGAATCCAGACGTTCTGAGCCATGCGTGCCTACGGATGGTAACCGACGTATTAATGGTCCTTGCGGCCGTGTCTGCTGCATCCATGGAGGAGCGTATTTGATTGTTTGAAATGTTTTGACCCTCCTCAACAACCTGTTTTGCTCTTTTTTGCAGATCTTTTGGGAGATGTTCAATGAGATGCTGCATCTCATCCCAGTGGGCTCTGTCGTATCGCGCTAGCAGCGCTTGTGAATTTGCGATGCGCCACTGGTTTGCTGCTTGGACAGCAACCCTCTTCCCGGCTGCATCGAACTTCCTGCTTTCTTTATCTGGGGGAGGTGCATCCCCAGAAGTGTGTGAATTTGCCCGTTTTCTGGCAGCCCCTACCACCACAGAATCTGGTGGCAGCTGAGAGGTGATGAATACAGGGTCCGTAGGAGGCGCCTTATACTTTTTGTCCACCCTAGGCGTCACTGCCCTACTTTTAACTGGCTCCTTGAAAATGTCCTTTGCATGGCGTAGCATGCCTGGGAGCATCGGCAGGCTTTGGTAGGAGCTGTGGGTTGAAGAGAGGGTGTTAAATAAAAAATCATCCTCTACTTGTTCCGAGTGTAGTTCCACATTATGGAATAGTGCTGCCCTAACCACCACTTGTGAGTAGGCTGTGCTGTCTTCCGGTGGTGATGGCCTAGTTGGGTATGTGTCTGGGCTGTTATCAGACACTGGTGCGTCGTACAAGTCCCACGCATCCTGATCTGGGTCATCGTGGCTCATGGCGGTGTGAGCTGGCGAATGTGACGGGGTGTAAGTTGGCGAAGCCGGAGTTACAGGTGGAGGCGAGGGAGGAGGTGTTACCTTTTGTGCTGTTTGTTGCTGAGGAGTAAACTGAAGCGTTCTCTTTCGTTTGACAGGTGGAAGGGTACTGATCTTCCCAGTCCCCTGCTGAATAAAGATACGCTTTTGCGTGTGATCCACGTCAGTGGATTGCAGTTCTTGTTCAAATCTATGTTTCTTCATTTGTGAAGACATAGAATGCTCTTCAGTATAGGAGCCTGAAACAGGGTCTGATGCCGCTTTTTTCGGCTCCGAAAACCCTGTTGATTGTTTTTTCGGCTCCGAGGTAACCTTCCTCTTTTTCTGTGCCGAAAATTCTTGGCCTCTATGGTCTTCGGCGCCACTGTCTCGGCGTCGATCCGTGTCGACACCAAACTCTCGGTGTCGATGCTTCTGTTTAGCACTCTCTCGGTCCTGAGGAGGCTGCGTGCCGGTGTCTCGACCGAAGTCGGACGATCTCGACACTGAATGGGCCTTTTTCGGTGCCGATTGTTGGTCACCGAGAATTTGGGTGGAGCCATGGCCGGTTGGCAGTGGCGTCCCCTGGGCCTTCTTTCCTTTTTTAAGTTCTGATCTCGACGTCTTACTCACAGTTTTTGTAGAGTCTAGCTCGTCGGAGTCTGAATCCTGGATGGAAAAGGATTCCTCCTGTTCCTCTTCTGTCTCGAACTGTCGACGCTCCTTTGGCGTGGACGCCATCTGCAGTCTTCTCGCTCGACGGTCGCGCAGAGTTTTTCGGGACCGGAACGCCCGACAGGCCTCACAGGATTCTTCGCTGTGCTCGGGTGACAGGCACAGGTTACAGACCGAGTGTAGGTCCGTATAAGGATATTTGTTGTGGCATTCGGGGCAGAATCGAAACGGGGTCCGTTCCATCGGCGTTGTTCTCCACGCGGTCGGGCCGACTAGGCCCCGACGGGGTGACGAAATCTACCCCGAAGGGTACCGAAGCGCTTCGATGTTAAACGCGTCGTCGTATGTGTCTATCTCGAACCGGATCGCAACGATACCGTCGAAAATCTTCAGTTTTCAGCTATCTTTCCGTTCCGAAACCCGGAGCGACAGGAACACGTCCGAACCCGATGGCGGAAAGAAAACAATCGAAGATGGAGTCGACGCCCATGCGCAATGAGCACAGAAGGAGGAGTCACTCGGTCCCGTGACTCGAAAACACTTCTTCGAAGAAAAACAACTTGTAACACTCCGACCCAACACCAGATGGCGAGCTCATGCATACCATGTGTATCTACAGCGACAGATGCCATCGAACTTTCCATTTCAACTGAAACAGGTCCCCCAAGGATACCCTTAAAGGATACCGGGGTGCAGACCTGCTGGCACTGAGCATTTTTCAAAGTAGCAAATAAGTCCACAAGAACAGTTTCCCAATGGACAATGATATCCTGAACTACCTTTGGTAGAAAGTGTCATTTGTAGCTGGAAAGATATCTTTGGCTCAGGCTTTCGGCACTGACATTCAGAGATCCAGCTAGCAGGTTGACAGTAAGCCAGATCCCAAAGCAGTGAGTCCAAGACCACAGTCTCAATGTTTCCAGACAAAGGAGTTGGGACCCTTTTCCCTCTTGCTTATTGACGTATCACATGGAAGTTGTGTTGTCGGTCAAGATTGGCATAGACTGACCTTGGATGGAGGGAAGGAAGGCCTTGAGCACCAACCAGACTGTCCACACTTCCAATAGGTTTACTTGAAGAACCTGCTGACATCGAGGTCTTTCAGGTATGCTCTCTACCTAAGGTGGAGACATCAGTCAAAGTGGGAGTGAAGACCATCTTACAACTCAGGGTCACCTTGTTCCTCCATCAAGCCCCTTCCAGTGCAGCACCTGGGGAAGATGACGAATGACTGACAGATTCCACCGTTCCTTTAGTCACTACCTGTGGAGGCACCACTGCAGGGGGGAGAGAGAGAGGGGGAGGGAGAGAGAGAGGGGGAGAGAGAGAGAGAGGGGGAGAGAGAGTGTGTGTGTGTGTGTGTGTGTGTGTGTGTGTTTATTTTTTAACCTTTGGGGTGGAGGGACGATGCAGAAAAGGGTGGTGTCCAGTATTAACACTACGAAGTAAAGTTGTTCGTAGGGCCACGGGTGAGATTTGGGCTCATTGATTGAGAAGCTCAGGTCACACAGGAGGGATGCAGTTGATTGCAGATGACATATCACCCCCTCTGGCAATCTGGTTTAGATTAACTAGTCATCCAGGTAAGGTAATAATTGGATGCTCAATTTCCTGAAATGGGCAGCAACCAAAATCATCACCTTTGTGATGACTCAAGGTGCCAAAGTGCAACTAAAGGGTAATAACACAAATTAGTAGAGCATAAAACCCACCCAAATTGAAAGAACGTCTGATATGATATGAAATGTGGAAATATGCATCCTGCAGGCCAAGTGACACCACTCAGTCTCCAAGCTACAATGCTATTAACACTGGAGGTAGGGTTAGAAGTGTGAACCATCCCTTTTTGAAGAAGAGGTTCAATTCCCTGAGGTCCAGGATCGAGCCACCTCTTTTGGTATGACCTAATGGTCTGGAGAGGTGAAGGAGAAATGGTGGTGGTTGAGGGGTGTACTGGGAGGAATGGGTGAGGATCCTGAAAGAAGGGCGAAATCTCCTTCTACAATATGGAGGAGCTACTTATCCGATGTAATGGCCTTCCACGCTGGCTGGGAGGAAGCCGGACATCCATCCCTCCACAGGCTTAGAGTGCAGTTGGAGGACCAAACTTGGTCTGCTTGCCTGGGGGTGTGGTGGGGTGCGGGGGGAGGGTTTGCTGGATGCAACCTCCGCCCTTACTTTTGCCCTTGTATTGCCTGACAAATGGAACTTGTTGCTGTTGGGTTTGGGGTTGAATCCCTGTAGTTGGCGAAACAAGAAGCCTCCTGAAAAGCCACAAAAAACATTTGAATAGGCAATAGTCCCTTGTAGGAGGAGGCAATTGCTACCTCAGGGAGTGGACAGCCTTAGTGGTCTTAAATCGTTCACGTGTTGAATCTGATTTTTCTCCCAAGAAGGCGTGAATTGTGAAATGGCAGGTCCATAAGGTTAGCTGAACACCTAAGAAAACTTAGATGTATGCACCAAGCATGCAGCTGGATGGAGACAGAGGGGGCCATTGCTTGGACCTCCAGGTCTGCAGCATCCACGTCAGATTTGATGTTGCGCTGGGAGGCATTTTGCCCATCTAGGATCACATACTGGAAATGCAGCCTCACATTTTCTAGAACGTGGGGACAAGCATCTCAGCCATGTTCCAAAGGGTGTCATTTTAGCAGGCCAGAGACAACTGGCATTCAGAGACTATAGTGCCATACTTCCTGTAGAAAAGATCTTCTTATCCTAGGCCTCCAGGCACCTCGGTTTCCTGTCCAAAGGGCCAGTAAAGAGGGTACATGCTGACTGCTCAGATTAACATTATACTCGAGCTACCAGGCTTCCAGGCGAGGGATGAGTACAAAGCAACTGTGGGTCACCTAGACTGGGGCAGTAACATCTAGCCACCAGACCGGTGACCACAAGAGCCAATGTGGGTCTGTCACATGCTGTTAGGGCTGGGTTAAGGAGGGCACCATTAAATGGAAGTATTGAGTTGACAGAAGAACCACCTCAGTGAGGACGTTGGTCTTTACCTCTACACCAGGTTCACATCAAAGGCATGGAAAAAAAAGGAACTGATGTTATGGCGGTGTGGGCACTGTATTGATTTAGGTGACATCACTTCTGTGGTCTACATGACACTGCCACCCACTACAGGTGACGTGGGAGCTTTGAAATTTACGGTTCCAGTCTGAGACTTGCGGATTATTCTACAGGTGAGGAATCTATAGGTAGAAGTAAACATTAAATTAGCTTATTCTTGCCTCTTTGAGTGCTTTCTACTGTGTGCCTGATTTATGTAGACCTCAGAAAGCCAACTTAATCTGAAAGGTCCTATATTACCCAAGCACCCGTACAGTGTCTCAGATCATCGTAAGCCTTCTATGCTGAAAATTATTGGACGTTAAAGTATTTGGTAAGATAGAAGCTAACTCTGTTCTGCTTGTGAACATTACTCAACAGTGTTGCCCACAACCAATTTCACACCCACTTACATACAAGTAGCATCACTCAGCACTGTGACAGGGTGTAAAATATGTGACTCAAAACACTGGCTGAGATTATCTTAAAACAAAGGATTTACAGAGCAAACATAAAATTCCAATTCAATGATCAACCACTAAATAGTACTATTGTGCAAAGCAAGCAAATCTGTAATACGTCTACTCATACTAAGTGTTTTAGTATGTAACATTTTAATTCAAATAAAAATACATTCCTGCCAAGATACACCAGAAACAAGGCAAACCTCAAACATGGCACCACCATAGAGATTTAACTCCAGGCAGCATATTATGAAATAGAATATCCAAATGCCAATTCAATGTTGTATTAAGGTTAAAAAAAAAGATCACTGACCTCAGGAAAGTACAGACTGTAAACAGGGTGTGTAACCTTTGATTTGGTTTCCAAAAGTGCTCGCTCTTTTCTCTGTATACTTTGTTGCAGTTCTTGCCACTCCTGTTGAAAGCAGCAAGATGGAAAAAAGATCTCTGAACAAAGTAATTTTGTACACAGTACAGTACCATTCAAAACAGTAACCATGTCACTTTTATAGAGGCAGGCTAATCTTGAGTTTTTAAATACTAGACCATCTTTTCAATGAATGGCAAACACTCTTATCAATCAAAAGTAAATAAACAATTCTGGCCCAAATATTTAGAGACCCAGCAATTAAAAAAACTTGCTCAGTCACATAATGCGCCTCAGAGTATGGGTTTCTGCCTGTGTTTTCTCTGCAGAAACAGGTCATGGAGTGAATTCCCTTTCTGTGGCGGGGTGTTTTCAGAGGATGTTTTATTTTAATTAACAACAAGTACTAATGTACAAGTTACTTATCTTCGTTAACAATATATCTGGTAGAGACATATTCTAGTTGCAGACTCCTCACCATTGAATTTCCCCAGGCGTCAGACTGGATCTGGAGATATTTTCTTCGAGCATTATCCCTGCACGATGTTAGGTAGCGTCGGTCGACTCTGCGGGCGTCGTTGGCGGTGTGGTCACTGTGATGACGTTGCTGTCATATATAGGCACCACCCCGGCACGCTGAGGCTAGTTTCTTTTCACGACTTTCCACGCCAGTAGCACGGAGCCATGAAGAACACTGAGAATGGTGTGCCAAAACTAGGGCCCTTAGGGGGTAAGTACCTGTCCCCAGAAAACAGTTTGCAGTGAGAGGGAGGATGGGCGGGTTGGTAAGGAATCTGCAACTAGAATACGTCTCTACCAGATATATCGTTACCAAAGGTAAATAACTTGTACATCTGATAGAGACTTCTATTTGCAGATTCCTTACCTTTGAATAGATACCTAAGCAATACCATCCCCGGTGGCGGGCTGCAAACTAAGATCACATCAAAAGTTCCTGCAGGACCGAGCGGCCAAAACAGCCGTCCCTGCAGACCCGACAGTCCAGGCAGTAGTGCTTGGTGAGGATGCCCACATTGCGGCCTGACAGACATCCAGGACTGGAACTCCGCATGCTAACAATGTGGTAGCAGCAGTTGCTCTGGTTGAATGAGCGTGCAAACCCTCAGGAGGTTGCTTTTTTGCCAAAGCGCAGCACATCTTTATGCAGAGGACTACCCATCGTGAGATGGTCCTCTTCTGCTCTGCCTTCTCTTTCTTCGCACCCACATATCCCACAAAGAGTTAATCATCCACCCGGAATTCTTTGGATGATCGAGATAGAACGCCAACGTTCTTTTTTGTTCCAGACGGTGGAGTCTCTCCTCCTCCTGATAGGGATGTGGGGGTGCATAAAAAGTAGGCAAGGTGATAGATTGGCCTATGTGAAAAGGTGTTACCACTCTGGGAAGAAAGGAAGCCCTGGTACGAAGCACCACTTTGTCAGGATGCACTGCTAGGAATGATGGCCTTGAAGAAAGAGCCTGAAGCTCACTTACTCTGCGAGCAGAAGTGATGGCAATCAAGAAGGTAGTTTTAAGGGTTAAGAGCCATAAAGGACAGTTGTGGAGCGGCTCGAAAGGGGCACACATAAGGTATGTGAGGACCAAGTTCAAATCCCACTGGGGCATGATGAACCGGTGGAAACATATGAGTGAGGCCTTTAAGAAACCTCACAACAAGAGATTTGAAGAGATAAGGGTGATCTGGTAGCCTTAAGAAGGCAGAGATGGCAAACAAATAACGCTGGGCAAGAGAGAGAACCTCTGAGTGAAGTGCAGAGAGGGGATCAACAGATTTGTTGTTACATCATGCCACAAATTTCTTCCAACGACAGGCGTATACCATTTTGGTGGAGGAATGCCTGGCTTCCACGCAAGGAGGCGAAGACTGGACAGGTTTGGGTGGATAACCTTCCCCTGCTGCTGCAACCCAAGATCCTCCGAAAGGGGCAGTCTGATCAGAGGATCGACTGCCATGCTCAAGAGCTCTGGATACCAGACTCTTCGTGACCAGTCCGGAGCCACCAAGATTACTTAGGCCCGGTCTTGCCTGATCGTCTACAGAACTCTGGGCATAAGTGGTATTGGCGGGAAGGCGTACAGGGGGCCTTAGTTCCACTTGTGACAAAAAGCATTGCAGAGCGAGTGCCGCCTTGGAAACTCCAACGCGCAAAACAGCTGACATTGCGCGTTCTCTGTGGAGGCGATCAGATCTAACCAAGGCTCTCCCCACTGATGAAAGAGACCTTGGGCCACCTCCAGATGGAGACTCCATTTGTGATTGACTATGCATCGACGGCTGACTTCATCTGCTCGGACGTTCAGAAAGCCTGCCAGATGTTGAACCACCAGGGAAATGCTATGTTCCAGCCATGCCCAGAAGCGAAGAGCCTTCTTACAGAGGGTCCACGACCCTACTCCACCCTGCTTGTTGCAATACCACATGACAGTGGTGTTGTCGGTGAACACCTGTACTACTTTCCCTTTGAGAGACTGAGGAAATGCTTTCAATGCAAGTTGGATCATCTGGAGCTCCAAAAGGTTGATGTAGAGCCCAGACTCCATCCGAGACCAGAGGCCCGCCCCATCCCAGGAGTGATGCATCTGTCACTACTGTGAGATCTGGTTGGGAAGGGAGAGGGATCTGCTATTGACCCAATCTGGATTCGACAACCCCCTCCGTGATCTGAACCATGTAGAAGAGATTCCCACTGCCCACTGGAACTTCAGGTCCCGCTGCAGAGCCTGCAAAAATGCCATCTGGCATGTTGGACCAGCAGGATGCAGGAGGCCATGAGGCCCAGCAGCCTCAGTCATTCTCACCGAAGTCCAAGATAGAGGCTGAAACATCGGTATCATAGCCCAAATATCCTGGACTCGCTTTTCAGGAAGATAAGCCCGAAACTGCACTGTGTCTAGAACAGCTCCAATGAAAAGGAACATCTGAGAGGGAGTCAGGTGTGACTTCGGCACGTTGATAGTGAACCCCAGTGAATGCAGGAGGTTCGCCATAGTCTGGAGGCGGGAGACAACTTTCTGGGGTGTGTCTGCCTTCAACAGCCAGTCATCTTTGGGGATTGGGGAAATCTGGGACCCCTAACCTACGCAGATGAGCTGCAACCACTAGCATTACTTCTGTGAACACCCGAAGGGCACTGGTAAGGCCAAAGGGGATCACAGTGAACTGAAAGTGCTTGTGACCTACCACCAGGGTTAAAATCTTGACCTTTTCCTCCTTGAGGAAAAGATAGGTCTATGACGTGGCGAAAACCCATGTCCTTTTTGGGCACCAGAAAGTAGCGGGAATAGCAACCACAACCTATTACATGCACAGGGGGCCCCCCATGGCCAGGAGAACATTGACTTCCTCAAGGAGAAGTGCCAAATGATCCTCAGACAGGTGACCAGGTCCCCAGTAGGACGTCCGTAAGTGCTTCGTTGAATGGAAGAAGGGGTTCCGAGCTGGAGGCCCCAGGCTGAAGCACTTCTGTCGGGGATAGCTCTTCTCCGGATCCACACGTAGGCTGGCGTGGAAAGAAAAGAAATGACGTCAGCGTGCTGGGGTAGAATCCATATAAAACCGCAATGTCATCACGGCAACTATGACGCCAATGACATCCGCGGAGTCGACCGGCACCACCTAACGGCGCGCAGGAGTACTGCTCGAAGAAATAATCTCCGGATCCAGTCTGACACGTGGGGAAATTCAAAGGTAAGGAATCTGAAACTAGCAGTCTCTATCAGACAAGCAGTGAAATTATGCAAAAGTTGAAACAAGAAAAGTTACGAAAATAGAACCGTGGTTCTGATGTTTCGGAGGCCTAACTAAAAAGATGTGCTTTGCATAGAACCTCCTAACGAAGGAGGACAATCAATCCCCCAATCTTTGTTGCTATTACTAACACATGAATGTAGGCAGAAATATAAGTGTTTATTTGGGTGGAGTCTTGAGTCACTACTAAGACCATGTGATGCTCTTCAACTTCCAAATTAAAATTCTTACTTGCCTTTGTAATGTTCTTTTTTCACAGATATGGAGTCTCCCACAACTTCCAAGTCTGAACGCCTGACAGGATTCCGACCCTCAATGACAGTGATACCTGCAGATCCTAATAAGGTTCTAAATGGGTTGGAGTTGTAAATCCCACCTGTTTTATCTACACACCCTCGGATGCTTAGGACATAGTATGGAGAGCTAAAAGGAAAACCAAGAATAGCAAAAAAATCTGTCAGATGATTGTGATGAAGATTCCGTTGAAAACTCCATGATCATTACAAAGACTGTTACCAAACCTAACTTATTTTTGTAATGGAGACTTGGCCCAACAGATTCCTTATTTCAACAACTCCCAAACCATCTCTGAATAGAGAATGACTGAGTACCAACATATGTGGTTGACTTCAATCTAGAACTCTGCAGAGTTGGAATGCACTAAGTTCTCTGCGTCTAAAGAGAATCTTCTGCATTCAAATAGTCAAGGAGTGTAAAGAAGCGCAGGTAGCTATCTGATAAATTGTCTGAATAGAAATTGGTCGTAGGCTTTAGGTGGTAGCCACCATTCCTCTAGCTGAATGGTCCTCAAACTGTTTGGTTGAAATGTTGAGTGACAACTCATAACACGGTTATAGTCATTTGATGAACTTTAGCAGCTTTAACTTGTCTGTGACACTAAGCCTACAAAATGGCATCACTCCAGAATCTTTAGTATGATTAATACACAATGTGATATATAACCTGTGCAAACATGCCTCTTTACTGAAGGAAGACAGAGGAAGCAAGAAATAGAAAAAAAATAACATGGAACCGATTAAAGCCGAAACTATCTCCAATAAAATAAAATAAAAAAAGGTTACACTCTTAATGTTATCTTGTTTTTAAAGAAGTAGTAAAAGGCGATGCTATTCTACTATTCTCACAGATATGATAACCACAAATAGCAGCACCTTGCCCTTAAGAAATGTAAAAGGGCAAAAAATAATGGGAGTTCCATGCAGACATTCAGAACCAGATTAAGATGCCACAAAGACATCCTAGAAAAAGTAAGTGAGCAGTTGTTTTGAAGACTGTTCAAGAATCTGGACACAACTTGTGCCTTGAAAAGAGACGTTTGGTCAGGCAATCAGTACCCATTTACTATCTGTTCATTGAGACCCCTCTCTGCAAGAGAAACAACTAATTGAAAGGATGTGCACAGGTAAAACCTCAGTGTTAAATGATCACAATTAATTATTGAGTACAATGCTTTGAAAATTCACTATTCTGGAATCAAATGTTGTTATTAACTGAAGTCTGGCGAAAACCACACAGCAGTAATACATGTATACAGAGGGTGAGGCAACAGTTTTAGCCATGACGGCTGAGCATCTCATTACTTGGGGTAATAAAATGACCTCTGTGCTGTTAAGTTAGATGTTGTCTTCTAGGGGAATGGGTCACAGAAATTAAGAAATGAGCTGAAAATAACCTAGGTATCAAGCCAGTCTAGAGCAATAAGGATCACAGGAGCCTTCAGCTGCTTTAATGTTTGAAATATTCTCTGCATCAGGGGAAAACAGGGATTACAAAATGCCCACAAAACCGAGTTTAATCATCACGGCTTCACTGAGCAAAGCTTCAGACATTTCTTGTTGGCATGTATCCTAAGGAGATGTTTGGCTCACCCCAGATTGGAAAAGTTTGTACCGTCACTTCATTAAAATGCCCACTGTGTTGTCTTGGGAAATCAGTAAGCATAGGCAATCTGCTATCATGTTCTGGATCTCCGCAAGACGAGCTGGTGTGTGTGTGTGTGTGTGTGTGTGTGTGTGTGTGTGTGTGTGTGTGTGTGTGTGTGTGTGTGTGTGTGTGTGTGTGTGTGTGTGTGTGTGTGTGTGTGTGTGTGTGTGTGTGTGTGTGTGTGTGTGTGTGTGTGTGTGTGTGTGTGTGTGTGTGTGTGTGTGTGTGTGTGTGTGTGTGTGTGTGTGTGTGTGTGTGTGTGTGTGTGTGTGTGTGTGTGTGTGTGTGTGTGTGTGTGTATTTATTTATTTATTTATACATATACACATCCCACACACACAGCAGCCTGCCAAAATCTGGCCATGTTTTCCTTGTGTCAGTAGAAGAAAGGCTTTTAATGCAAGTCTTACTGCTCTCAATATTAAATGGTTGTTATGAAGCAATCTCTTGAGGGGACCATCAAGTGTGATCGTTAAGTGCCCCAGTTCATTC